>NC_090443.1:1029536568-1029845222 GCF_031143425.1 Pleurodeles waltl | reverse complement strand
CCTTCCTGTTGGGAAAGCATGTGAATATGTTCTGTAAGAGCAGGCAGTGGTCCCACAGACCACTGCGTACTCTAAAAAATGAAACTGAAAAGATACATGTTTTGCTTTTTAACCCCTTAGCTGTCAAGCCTTTTCCCCCTCAGGTGCCAGGCCTTTTTTTGGCTATTAGGGGTAGTTCACGTTTAGGCCCTCATAACTTTTTGTCCACATAAGCTACCCACGCCAAATTTGCGCCCTTTTTTCCAACATCCTAGGGATTCTAGAGGTACCCAGAGTTTGTAGGTTCCCCCTAAAGGTGACCAAGAAATTAGCCAAAATACAGCGAAAATTTCGTTTTAAAAAAAAAAAATGGGAAAAAAGGGCTGCAGAAGAAGATTTGTGTTTTTTCCATGAAAATGGCATCAGCAAAGGGTTTGCAGTGCTAAAATCACCAGCTTTCAGGAACAGGCAGACTTGAATAAAAAAATAAAACACACTTTTCAACACAGTTTTGGCATTTTACTGGGACATACCCAATTTTTACTGTTTTGGGGCTTTTAGCCTCCTTCCACTTACTGACAGAAATGGGTATGAAACCAATGCTGGATCCTGGAAAGCTAAACATTTCTGAAAAGTAGACAACATTCTGATTCAGCAGGGGGTCATTTGTGTAGACCCTACAAGGTTTTCCTATAGAAAATAACAGATAAAATAAAAAAATATTGAAATTGAGGTGAAAAAAACAGCCATTTCTCTCCACGTTTTACTCTGTAACTTTTCCCTGCGATGTCAGAGTTTTAAAAGCAATATACTGTTATGTCTGCTGGACTCATCTGGTTGTGGGGATATATAGGGCTTGTAGGTTCATCAAGAACCCTAGGCACTCGGAGCCAATAAATGAGCAGCACCTTGCAATGGGTTTTCATTCTATACCAGTTATACAGCAATTCATTTGGTGAAATATAAAGAGTGAAAAATAGGTTTGAAGAAAACCTTTGTATTTCCAAAATAGGCACAAGATAAGGTGTTGAGAAGCAGTGGTTATTTGCACATCTCTGAATTCTGGGGTCCCCATACTAGCTGTGAATTACAGGGCATTTCTCAAATAGACATCTTTTTTACACACTGTCTTACATTTGGAAGGAAAAAACGCAGAGAAGGACAAGGGGCAATAACACTTGTTCTGTTATTCTGTGTTCCCCCAAGTCTCCCAATAAACATGGTACCTCACTTGTATGGGTAGGCATAATGCCCGCGACAGGAAATGCAACATGGACACATCACAATTTTACATTGAAAACTGACGTGTTTTTTGGAAAGTGCCTAGCTGTGGATTTTGATCTCTAGCTTAGCCGGTACCTAGAAAAAACTACCAAACCTGTGCATTTTTGAAAACTAGACATCTAGGGAAATCCATGATGGGGTGACTTGTGGGGCTCGCACCAGGTTCTGTTACCCAGACTCCTTTGCAAACCTCAAAATTTGGACAAAAAACACTTTTTCCTCACATTTCGGTGACAGAACGTTCTGGAATCATTGAGGAGCCACAAATTTCCTTCTACCCAGTATTCCCCCAAGGCTCCCGATAAAAATGGTACCTCACTTGTGTAGGTAGACGTAGTGCCCGCGACAGGAAATGCCCCAAAACACAACGTGGACACATCGCATATCGCCAAAGAAAACAGAGCTGTTTTTTCCAAAGTGCCTAGCTGTGGATTTCAGACTCTAGCTCAGCCGGCACCTAGGGAAACACATCAAACCTGTGCATTTTTAAAAACTAGACACCTAGGGGAATCCAAGATGGGGTGACCTGCGGGGCTTTCACCAGGTTCTGTCACTCAGAATCATTTGCAAACCTCAGCATTTGGCCAAAAAAACACTTTTTCCTCACATTTCGGTCACAGAAAGTTCTGGAATCTGAGAGGAGCCACAAATTTCCTTCCACGTAGCATTCCCTCAAGTTTCCCGATAAAGATGGTACCTCACTTGTGTGGGTAGGCCTTGCGCCCGTGACAGGAAATGCCCCAAAACACAACGTGAACACATCACATTTTCCCTGAGAAAACAAATCTATTTTTTGCAAAGTGCCTAGCTGTGGATTTTGGCCTCTAGCTCAGCCGGCACCTAGGGAAACCTACCAAACCTGTGCATTTTTGAAAACTAGACACCTAGGGAAATCCGAGATGGGGTGACTTGTGGGGCTCTCAACAGGTTCTGTTACCCAGAATCCTTTCCAAACCTCACAATTTGGCCCAAAAAAACACTTTTTCCTCACATTCCGGTGACAGAAAGTTCTGGAATCTGAAAGGAGCCACACATTTCCTTCTATCTAGCATTCCCCCAAGTCTCCCGATAAAAATGGTACCTCACTTGTGTGGGTAGGCTTAGTGCCTGCAACAGGAAATGCCCCGAAACACAACGTGGACACATCACATTTTCCCAAAGAAAACAGAGCTGTTTTTTTCCAAAGTGCCTAGCTGTGGATTTTGGCCTCTACCTCAGGCGGAACCTAAGGAAACCTACCAAACCTGTGTATTTTTGAAAACTAGACACCTAGGGGAATCCAAGATGGGGTGACTTGTGGGGCTCTCACCTGGTTCTGTTACCCAGAATCCTTTGCAAACCTCAAAATTGGGCAAAAAAAACACTTTTTCGTCACATTTCAGTGACAGAAAGTTCTGGAATCTGAGAGGAGCAACAAATTTCCTTCTACCCAGCATCCCCCCAAGTCTCCCGATAAAAATGGTACCTCACTTGTGTGGGTAGGCCTAGTGCCCACAACAGGAAATGTCCCAAAACACAACATGGACACATCACATTTTCCCAAAGAAAACAGAGCTGTTTTTTCCAAAGTGCCAAGCTGTGGATTTTGGCCTCTAGCTCACCCGTCACCTAGGGAAACCTACAAAACCTGTGCATTTTTGAAAACTAGACACCTAGGGGAATCCAGGATGGGGTGACTTGTGGGGCTCTAAACCAGGTTATGTTACCCAGAATCCCTTGCAAACCTCATAATTTGGCCAATAAAACACCTTTTCCTCACATTTCGGTAACAGAAAGTTCTGGAGTCTGAGAGGAGCCACAAATACCTTCCACCCAACATTCCCCCAAGTCTCCCGATAAAAATGGTACCTCACTTGTGTGGGTAGGCTAGTGCCCGCAAAAGGAAATGCCCCAAAATACCATCAGGACCCATCAAAATTATCAAATACAAAACTACCTGTTTTAGCGGGGACAGAAATGGCCTAAAACAAATTTGACCCCCCTCCAGGGGAGAGTCCCTTGCCTAAGGGGTCGCTCCCCATGTGTGAAACAGAAAATAAACAAAAAAAAATAATAATCCATGGTGATTAGGGGTTTCTGCCTCCCCCCCGGGGGGCAGATCGGACTAATTATAATAGGCCCATCTGCCCCCATGGGGGCAGAAAAGGCCTAAAATAATTTGCCCCCCTGGGAAGCGGCCCTTGCCCAAAGGGCTGCTTCCCTTATACATAAACACACCAAAAAAAATTGATCAGAAATGCTGAGAGAGACATGAAAGGAGAGGAAAGGCCTTTTCTCTCCTTTTATGCCTCTCTCGCCCCCTCCACGTGATCGGAGGAGAAATGCTTTTGCGTTTCTCCTCCAATCCGCGATTGTAGCTCAGGGGTAGGCCTCTGATGAGGTCAGCATGCAATCGCACGCTGACGTCATTTGATGCCACGGGGGGTTCAGGAAGGGGGCGGCGTGGAAGGGGAAGCGATTTCCCTTCCATCCTTGTGATTTTTGCAATTCCCAGTGGGTCGCAAATTGCGACCTACCTTATTAATGTTAATGAGGTAGGTCTGTTTGCGAACCACTAGGAATCGCAAAATCAGCTAAATGGAGTTTTGTACATTTGGAATTGCGTTTTCCTAATTGTGATTCGCATGGGATTCGCAATTAGGAAATCGCAATTCTAAACGTTTGTACATGTGGCCCTCAATTCAGTCTGCTGAAAAGTATCTTGTGGCTTGGGCATCGAGATGTAAAATCCCGTTGACAAGGAGCTGCGGTCCGAGGTCAAGATGCAGTGAGTAGTGGTGTAGCTAATGACTGTCAATGAAGAGCTGCAATGCAAGGGCCTGCGTTGCTGTCGAGGAAGCCACTGGGAACTGCAGAGACTTGTGCTGTGAAGCACCGGTGCAGGGGACAAGATGCATCGCACATGGCTGGTGTTAGCTTCGGGTTGCATGGGTGTTCAGGAAGCTGCCGGGGCCTGCAAGAACCTGTGCTGAGATGCACAGGTGTTGAAACATGCTGTGTTGTGCTGGGCCAGAATCAATGGTGGGCTACATTGTACTGCAGGGAGATGTTTTGACGACTAACAAGCCTGCTATGTATTTGTGGCTTGAACAAGGGGGCAGTGGACTGGCCCCTGATGATTCCTTGGAGACTTGGGTCCACCCAGGTAGGCTGGGTTCAGAAGGGCATCTTTCAGCAGCAGAAGAGTCCTGGTGCAGCAACAACAGGCCTTGTGCAGTGAAGCAGTCCTTGGTCATCAGGCAGGTCAGCACAGTGGACTTCACATCTGGGTAGTCCTTCTTCATGGCAGAGTCCACAGGTCCAGAAGTGATCTGAAGAGTTGAGTCTGAGGGTCCATTACTTATACCTGGTGCCCACTTGGAAGTGGGAGAAGCTTCTAGAGTACTACCTCTGGAGAGGTGTCTGGAAATGTTTTCCTTCCTGCCCTGGCCCAAGATTTTGTCTGAGGGGACAAAAGACTAGTGTGAAACCCTTTGTGACTACGCTAAGGCAGAGTCTTTGTGATGTGTAAGTGTGGTAGGTGACAGCTCCTCTCCCTCATCCTGAGAGATATTGCCCATCCTGCCAACACTTATTCCCCCTTCGTCTTACTGTCTGAAAGCAACACACAGAGAGCAACTGCCAGCTAAACCTAGTCATGTGACCTTGGATACAGACTGTATGCACCAAATGGTAAGGACAAGAAAATGCTAATTTTCTAAAACTGGCAGTTTCAGAATTGTGACTTAAAATCCAATGTTATCCTTAAAGAGGGTTTTAAATTACAATTCTTTAGAGACCAAACTCAACTTCCTTACTTGCTCCCAATTAAAAGTTATATCTTATTAAATATAATAAAGTAGCCCAAGGTTATTCTATGGGAGTAGCCCTTGCAGTAGTGAAAAATAAACTTAAGAGTTTTTCAATAAAGACATGTAAAACTTAAAAGTACATATCCAACTTTAAAATGCACTGCCCTATGGGCTAGTTAAAGCCTACCCTAGTGTTGAATTACACATATTAAAAGTTAAGGATTAGGCACAGCAAAATATTTATTTTGCCAGGTCGAAACAGCAGTTTTCAACGGCACACAGGCTGTAATGGCACGCTTGACACATGTTTTAAAGTACTACTTAAGTGGGTGGCACAATCAGTGCTACAAGCCCACTAGTTGCATTTAATATGAAGGCCCTGAGTAAATGTAGTAACAGTTTACTAGCGATTTACAAGCAAATTAAATGTGCCACTTAGGTGTAGGCCAATGCTACCATGTTTAAGGGAGCGAGCACAATTGCATTGCCACTGGTTAGCAGTCCTAAAACCAGCAAAAACAAATTCAACAAAAACAGGAGTACTGAAGGCCAAATGTTGGGAGAAAAACAAGCTAGGTAGCTCAGGTCCAACAGTGGTCCTCTCCTAAGACCCTCTGTGCCCAATACATATCATTCTCCTCCCCTCAGTCCCTCTTTGGCCAGGACAGATCATCCCTATTTCCTCATGACCCTCTGTGCCCAGGACATATTATCCCCTCTCTCCAGCTCCTCTGTGCCAAGGATAGATTACTGCCTTCTCCCCCAGACACTCTGGGCCCAGAACAGATCACCCTCTTCTTTCCAGACCCCTTGTGCCCAGGGTGGATCGTCTCTCTCTTTCCAGTCTCTCTACCCAGAAAACATTATCCCCTCCCCTCAGATCTCCTCTGCCCAGAACTGGCCACCCCAGCCCATCTGTGTCATGGATTTTATCATGCCACCTCTCCCAAAAGACTCTCAGTTTCTAGGACACATCGCCCCCTCAGTCAAGACAGATCATCCAAGTCTCCCATCCCCTCTCTGCCAAGAATAGATCCCAACCCTCTCCCCCAGACCCTCTGTGCCCAGGGCACATCATCCTCCTCTCTGCAAACTCGGTGTGCTCAGGACAGATCATCTTCTCCTCAGATCCTCTGTGACAAGAATAGATCACACCACCTCTCCCACTAGACCCTGGGTGTCCCGCACACACTGTCCCCCTCTTGCCTGACTCCCTGTGCTCAGGACAGATCATCCTCTTCTCCCCAGACCCACTGTGCCCAGGATAGATCATGTCCATCTCCCTAGATCCTCTGTGCCAAGGATAGATCACCCTCCATCCCCAGACCCTGTGTGCCCAAGACACATTACACCCCTCTGTCCAGAGCTCCTGTGCCCAGCACTGGCCATCCCCGTCTCCCCAGCCCCTCTGTGCCCAGGTAAAATCGTCACCCTCTCTTCAGACTCTGTGCCAAGGATAGATCACCTACCTCTCCGCAGCCCCTGTGTGCCATGGATAGATTACACCCCCTCTCCCCCAGACCCTTTGTGACTGGCACAGATCATCCCCATCTACTCCGCCGCACTGTGCCAAGATAAATCACCCTCTTCTCCCCCAGACCCTCTGTGCCCAAGGCACATCACCCCCCCAACCTCCCAGGACCCCTGTGTGCTCAGGACAGATCATCCCCCTCCCCTCAGACCCACTGTGCCCAGCACAAAACGTACCCTCTCCCCAGCTCCACTGTGCCCAGAACAGATCACACCACTCTCCTCATGTGTATTCAAATTGCACTGGAGAGGTCAAAAGTGATTAAACTGTGCTCTGAAACTGAAGGTCTAATAACAATTCAAACACTCCAGCCACTTGGGAAGCTCCGCACCACATCTTTCAAAACTGGGAGCATTTACACTGCGGAAGCTCTCGCTGTTACAGGCTATATTAAGAACTGTGGGGCTTATTTACAAGCCCCTTGCGCCACAGGAGCATCACATTTTTTGACACTCCGGTGGCGCACAGTGCAGACGTATATCTACAAGGCCACGCAAAGTCACTCTGTGTGGCATTTCATGGCCTTGTGGATATGGTTAAGGCAACACAGTGCAGATTGATGTGTTGCCTCACACTGCATCGGGAGGTGTGCCATGAGCGTTGCTGGGGTGTTCCCACTCACCACCCATGGATTTTGACACTGCCCCAGATTTACAACAAATCGTAAGTCTGGGGCAGCTCCAAAAACGTATGCCTCCCCAGAGCAGACATAACGGTTTTTCCTTTTCCCAAGTGTGCTGCATTCTTCAGCACGTATAGAAAGAGGAAAACGCCTCTCATGATTGTTTTTGTGAAGGAAGGTGCCCCTTACAGCACAAAACAGTCATGCCAACAACACAGACACCCTTGCACCATCGTACAAGGGTGCCTGCATTGGCACTCGGCTGCAATTTGTGTGCCGGCGCTGGCTGAATTTGTGAAAATGTATTTGTCCCCTCGTCCCTCCCACTCATGTACCCTGTGTCCCCCCCCACTTCAAAAACTCTACCTACGTCATGAGTCTGAGTACTTTGAGTTTTGGCTCAACCTCAATGTAGGTGTGTGGCGGGCCACTTGAATTACACGGCAGTAGAGGACCAAATCATGCAAAAGCGTTAAGTAAATTTTGTAGCAACAAAAGGCAAATTATGCGGCAGAGTTTGTAATAATATTTCTTTATTAATCATCATTTTCAAACTTGGTAGCACTGTCTGGGCAATGGTTGCACCTCATTCTCCAAATATAGCAATCAGCAACAAAAGGTGACCAGTCCAGGTTTGCAAAGTGCCTTTCACTGCATGTCAACATACCTTGCTGCATTTATAGTAACTTTTGAACTGTTTGAGCAAGGAACAAAAACGTTTTTGTTAATATCTGCAGGTTATGCAGCAGATAATGGAATATGTGGCAAATGTGGCAAGTCTATAATTATCCGAAAATCGCCACAGCCGCACAATCTCATAATTCAATTGGCCCTAGTCTTACCTGAGAACTTGTTTTGTGTCCTCCTTCCTTCCTACCTAGCACAGGGCCCCACATAGCTAACAGTACTTTTACAAAATACGGGACGTCTGCCCCTCCTCCCCAAAACAAATATTTATTAAGAGCTCCAATGGAGGAAGATCTTTTGCTCTTCCAACGAGGACAAACTCAGTGAATCCTGCCATGCAGGTGGGCAAGGGTTTCAGATCCTTAAAATTGGAACTCTTCCCAGTCTGCAAAAAACGACAGTGAGGTGAAGTCTCTCCTCCCATGGAGAACGTCATAACCCTTCGTTCTTGTTGTAGTGTCACCAGGGCACAAATCCTAAAAAAGAAGTGGGGGGAAATAACTAAGTTAGGAAGTGACCTTATGGTGTGGGACATCACAGTGCGTGATATCACGGTGCCTGACATCGCAAGTAGCATCACAGTAAGTGACATCACCAGGAGCGACATCAAACCTTAAGACCTCGCACAGGTTTAGCAGGTATACCATGATTACATTTGAGTGCATTATAATATTTAACAAATGACAGTTTGCTTTGGGGTTGTGCCAAACTAGTGACGCAACCCTGATGCAAAATCTAGGCCTTAACATATACATGTAGGGCCTCATCGACAAGAAATGATGCATTGTTGTACGACAGATTCTTATGCATTGGAGGCATCATAGTTACAATACGGTGCACCATGGCATAAGGATCCTGTCTGCGTCAAAAAAAAAAGTGACGCTAACCTGTGCGCCACGTCGTTAGGAAAACTGACGCTACTGCTGCAAAAGTGAAGCTAGGCTGATTTGTGTCATGTAAATAAACACAGGCTGTCCTAGTGTCACTTTTGTGCACCGAATGTGTCAAAAAGAGATAAAAGAATACTGCATTGGTACAAAAAAAAAAGGAACACTTTCCTGAAGCAGCTATGGAGGGTACGGCGGACTGCAGAGTCCAAGACAACTCCAGCAACCCCAGTACCAATCAGGATGTCCAGACAAACTCCCAGGGGAAGAGAAAGAGGAAGTGCAAGTTTAGTGAGGAGGAGAATAACATCCTGATCACTGAGGTGACGGAGCACCAACACCAGCTCTTCGACACCTCAAAATAGGCATTAGGGAGGGAAGAGGCTATATTGCAGTCTATTGTGGACAAAGTCAACAGTGTGGCAGAAGTCAAAAGAACAGTGACTGACTGTAAGAAGGGCTGGCATGATTGAAGCGAAAGGACAAAGGAGAAACTGTCCAGCAGACTCAAGGCAGCATGGCAGACTGAAGGTTGAAGTCCAGTGCCCCAGGAGAACTCAATGAGTTGGAGGAGATGGTGGCAGCCGTCATCTCAGAGGAGTTGGTGGCAGTATACTTGATTCAAGGCCAGGAACCACTCTGCGTGACGAACAGCTTCACTGGACTGCCCTCGTGCCCCTGATCCTGCCCTTGCTGCTGCTGCGAGTTCGAGACCCTCCACCACCCGCAGGCACCCGCCTGCGCCTCATCCTTGGTGCCTAGTGGTAGGCATAGTATCGTTTGTCTTGTCATTTTGTGTATTTTCTGTGCCTGTTGTGCCGTTTTTTCTACTTTTGCCTTTTTGCTTTTGCCTCTTCCAGTGCTTTTGCCTTTTCCAGCCTTTTCCAGTGCCCTTCTGCCCGTTTCTGTTTCTCTGCTTCCGCCCGGTTCCCGCCGCTGCCTCCCCTGCGGCCTCGCTCCCCCATTCGCCACACCCTCCCACCTCCCACCTCCCAGCTGCTCCTCCCTCCCACCTCCCCTTCTTAATTGCGGCCGCTGGCATGCCGGAGGCGTGCCAGATGCAAGCCCGCCTGCGCCTGTCTGCGCCTGGACTGCGTCCAGCGCCCGTCCCCCTGGCCCACACACCTCCCGCACCTCAAGACTCCCAACCCGGCCGGCCCACTGCCTGCACCCTGGCTGATCCCAGGCACACCCACGGACCTTTTTCCTGCCGCTCATGCCACTTCTCCTGCAACCAAACCAACAAGCACCACACCAACGCCAGACACCCTAACCATCTCAGCTGCATCCTCCTAAACACCCGCTCCGTCCACAAGCACTCCATCGAGCTCTGGGACCTACTCACGACAGTCTCCCCTGACATCGCCTTCCTCACTGAAACATGTATGAACCCCTCATCTGAACCAGACATCACCATAGCCATCCCGGAGGGATACAAGATCACCAAAAGAGACCGTATTAACAAACCAGGAGGAGGAATCGCCATAGTACACAGAAGTTCCATCAAGATCTCCAACACCAACGACACCCTGGATCCTGCAGAGCACCTACACTTTCAGATACACATCAGCGCCAACACCACCATGAAAGGAACCATCGTCTACAGACCACCCGGCCCCCGCCCCCAATTCTGCGACGCCATCGCTGACGCAATCAGCTCCTATGCCCTCGCCTCCCTGGACTACCTGCTCCTCAGCGACCTAAATTTCCACCTGGAGAGCACCAGCGACTGCAACTCCACTGCCCTGCTGGACAACCTCGCAAACCTCGGCCTCAAACAACTGGTCACCTCGCCCACCCACTCAGCCGGGCACACGCTTGACGCCATATTCTCCTCCAGCAGCCACATCAACTTCACACACACCACCGAACTCCATTGGACGGACCACCACTGTGTTCACTTTTCCTTTTCGAAACCCGCTACCAACAACATCCAATCCCTCACTGCAAGTGGAACAAAATCTCCAAGGAACAGCTGATCTCCAACCTCACCCAATCCCCACCACCCAAAACCAACGGCTCCAACACCGCCGCCCTCAACCTCAAATGGTGGCTCGACGACTGGCCCAACACCCTCGCTCCACTCAAGAAAACCAAAAACACCCGCACCAACAAGAAAGCCCCCTGGCTCACCGCAGAACTTCAGGCCTCCAAACGAGAATGCCGGAAAACTGAGAAAACCTGGTGCCAAGAACAAACAGAGAGCAACTTCACCACCCTCAAACTAGCAATGCGCAAACACCACCAGCTCATCCGGACCACAAAAAGATCCTTCTACAGAGAGCGGTTAGACAACAACGCACACAACAGCAGGGAACTATTCAATATCATCAAGGAACTCACCAACCCCAAATCCTGCTCCATCGATCCTCCCCACTCACAAGACCTCTGCGACTCCTCTCCATCTACTTCCACTGCAAGATCGCAGACATACATGGAAGCTTCACAACGCCGTCACCCACCACCACGACCACGGACATGGTCAACCCCATCGCACCCTACTGCACCAACACACTGAGTGCCTGGACCCCCACCAACGATGAAGAAACCACCAAAACCATGAGCACCATCCACTCCGGCTCTCCCGCAGACCCCTGCCCTCACCACGTCTTCAACAAGGCCAGCCAAATCATCGCTCCACAGCTCCGGACCATAATCAACAGCTCCTTCGAGATCGCCATTTTGCCAGAAAGCTGGAAACACGCCGAAGTCAACGCCTTGCTCAAAAAACCCAAAGCCGAGGGCGAAGCCCTCAAAAACTACCGACCCTTCTCCCTGCTCCCCTTTCCAGCGAAGGTCATAGAGAAGATAGTCAACAACCAACTTTCCCGCTTCCTGGAGGACAACAGCCTACTCGATGTCTCCCAGTCTGGATTCTGCAAAAACCACAGCACTGAGACCGCCCTCATCGCCTGCACCAACGACATCAGGACCAGGCTTGACAAAGCTGAAACCGTTGCCCTCATCCTTCTCGACCTTTCCGCAGCATTCGACACCGTATGCCACCAAACCCTTCGCACACGCCTCTTCGATGCCAGAATTCGCCACAAAGCCCTGGACTGGCTCACCTCCTTCCCCTCTGAAAGAACACAAAGAGTTTGCTTCCCCCCGTTTCGGTCACATCCCACCAAGACCATATGCGGAGTCCCCCAAGGATCCTCACTCAGCCCCACCCTCTTCAATATCTACATGGCTCCGCTCGCCAGCATCGTCCGACCCCACGGTCTCCACATCATTTCCTACGCTGACGACAACCAGCTCATCCTCTCCCTCACAAGGAACCCCACTACCGCCAAGAACAACCTCCACACCGGACTTCTCAACATCCCTAACTGGATGACAGCAAGCCACCTCAAGCTGAACTCAGAAAAAAACGAAATTATCATCTTCGGACCCAACAAGTCAGCATGGGATGACTCCTGGTGGCCGGCCACCCTGAGGCAGCCCCCAACACCCACCACCCACGCACAAAATCTCAGATTCATACTAGACTCTTTCCTCTCCATGACCCAGCAAGTCAACGCCATATCATCCTCATGCTTCAACACTCTTCATATGCTTCGCAAGACCTTCAGGTGGATTCCCGTAGAAACCAGAAGAACAGTCACCCACGCTCTCGTCAGCAGCAGACTGGACTACGGCAACGCCCTCTACGCAGGAACTACAGCTAAGCTCCAGAGAAAACTCCAGCGCATCCAGAACGCCTCAGCACATCTCATCCTCAACCTCCCTCGCCACAAACACATCTCCGCCCACTTCAAAACCCTACACTGGCTACCCGTCAACAAAAGGATCGTCTTCAAAATCCTAATCCACACTCACAAAGCCCTCCACAACACCCGACCGGCCTACCTCAACGATCAACTTAACTTCCTGACATGCCAACTCTGCTCCACCGACCTCGCCCTCGCTACAGTCCCTCGCATTCACCACACCACCTCTGGCTGCAGGCCCTTCTCCCACCTCGCCGCCAAACCCTGGAACTTTCTCCCCAACAACCTACGCAAGACCCAGGACCTCCTGTCCTTCAGAAAGCACCTCAAGACCTGGCTCTTCGAGCAGTAGCACCCTCCCAACCCCCACCCCAGTGCCTTGAGACCCTGCCGGGTGAGTAGCGCGCTCAACAAATTATTGATTGATTATTTCCGGGACATGACAGTGCTGCCTATGATGAACAAGACCCACATGGTAAGTAAGTTGCAATGAGGGGCACTGTGACAACTAGGTAATGATGTAAAGTGCAGGGAGCTAGTCCCAGCGCTCCAACACACCGTCAACAGGCCCAAGGGTAGTATGCTGGTTCATCTACGGTTAAACATCAAATAAATGTATTTCACACTGACCAGTTACAATTTACACAGCTCGGTCCAGCTCCATCATCTTCCTCCCTTCAATGAGTGAAGTGCAGCATCAGTACACATTTACCTTTCTTTACATACTGGCACTTGCAGTGCAATGTACAACATCACTCACCACAACTACAACTCCCAGAATTCAAAGCAAAAATCATGGACTGGAACAATACATCATACATGCATACTGCTACCCTGTGCAACCTGATTGTGAAATTGCAGGCCACTTTTCACCATGAAGCTACTCAGTCTCATTTGGGCCATGCACACTAATCTAGACTGTAACTCCTTGGAATAGAATGGGCCTGTCAGAGGAGAAACCACTCATCTGAGAGTGGGGTCAGGTGTGGGACATGGGAAGTATCTACACATAGGGACATGGCAAGAGATATGTCTATACTATCCTGTATAAAATGATATTGACCCCGCAGACCTAGCATGCATGGTGAGAGCACACAGGTGTCAGCTGCCATGGAAGGGGCCACCTGAACTTCTCTCATCTACTATATGACAGGAGTCACGGAAGGTCCCAGGCTGAAGTGGGTGGGCCTAGTGATGTGGGAAACATAAGTAGGTACTTGGCACTATTTCCAGCATTACTTCCATGTGGGGTGATGCTTGACCCATAGACCTCAAAACAACCAAACATGTAGCTCCATTGGATATGGTCACGCCTAATCTACGTGTCATATGCACATGAAGAGTGAATATATGATCTGGGTAGCATCACTGTGTAGCACTAACCCGTGTCCCAGGACCCAAAAGTGAGTAACCAGAGGAGGCATGTACACATATAATGGCTTGGGCCTGAGTCACATGACGTGAGACACTCTGCAGATAACCAACTCTGATCATATTGAAATTGAGTGAATATCAGTGTTTGTAATCTACCCAGTAGGACAGGGCTAATCCCCTCAGTATAGACACACAGTGCTTGCGAGTACAATACAGAGATACTGCCATCTATATGGAACTACAGTGCAATTTGCTATCAATACCCATGCTTAACAGGTGTTCTACGCATCACTGTCGAACTGAAAGTGCTAAATCTGAAACCTTGATTGTCAACCTGACTACTCATGTCAACATCTAACAGAGATCACCATTACCATTTCTCATTGTAGATGATGAACCCATACCTCCTGGCCAGAAGGCAGTCCTGTATTTCAATGTTGATGTGGATGATGAGCTACCCTGACCACAGACACCCTCTAGCAAATCCTGAGCTCCATACAGACACCATCTGTGGTCACAGGGAGGCTCAACAGCATTGAAGTGTCTCCCGATGATCCACCTACCATCAAACAGACACCACCTACCACCCAACCCAGAGCCCTGGACTCCCAGTACCCACAAATAATATTCCAACAGACTGCGGTAGGAGTCCAGTGGGAGCTGGCAGATCAGGTGCAGGTGGGTTTGGAAACCATGACGGGCACCCTAGAGACAGTCCATGTGTGCCTCAGGCCACATAATGACAACTCTGCCGTCATAGGAGGCACCTACTCTCCGCCCTGTGGCCTCCAGCAGTCCCTGGCTGATATCGCTGGTGTCACGAGGCAGAGGTATGAGCAAATTCCCTGCCAAAGTGGACCTAGCGAGGTTGCCAAACAGTGGGGGACAATAAAAAACATCTTGGAGTCCACTGAGCAGAAGAAGGCCTCCTTTATTGCTACCATGGCTGCCTATCACTGTGACGTTGATGCTGTGATGCAAAACCAGCAGATCATCCTTGCTGCTGTGCTCCCTTACGTGCTACCACAGAGAAATGCTGCTGTAGACAAAGGATCCACATCTTCAGTTCCTGATGTTTGTGTGCCTCCCTCTACTCAGGCACCCACAACACCCCTCTCACGGGAGGTATCGACACACATCAGAGGAGAAAGATATGAACTGCACCTCTTTCACCCACAAAAGAGCCCAGGAACATTTCTCTGTGCCACATACCCACTTTCTTCTTTGTTCTGTGCTTATGAATATGCCATTGTAAAATCAACTGGCATTGTCCTCAATTTCTATCTCCTCTTGTTGACCCCATACACTTGTGGACTGTAAATGTGGCCTATCTACCCTAATGGCAATGTGGTCCTCCTCCTCACTGAAGCACTCCTCTCCTCCACATATCCCATGACAAGTTCCCCCCATGGATGCTGTCTAGACATTCACTGGCACTATACATCTTTTGAGGTTGTTGCCCAATGAAAAGTTCCTGTGAACCCCCTAATTACTTGCACATGTAAATAAAAGCACTTAGTACAACCTTTGTGTGTTGTATGTGTGTTTGAGTCAGGATAAAATTGAACATGGTGCATTGTTTGTGGCAAATACACCAACTACTTGCCAAAGGGACATGTGTGGATTGGAGCCGTGGGCAAATCTACACAGACAGAATTAAACATATTTGGTTAACACGATGTGTATGTTGACTAGCAATCAGCTACTCAAACTCCCACGCATGAAGTGCAACAGGCAACATGCAGTCAATGTGAAAGGAGATTTAAGTCACACCACAGGTGTAGGAAAGTACCATCTTGCCTGGCATGTTACCCCCATTTTTCACTGTATATATGTTGTTTTAGTTGTATGTGTCACTGGGACCCTGCCAGCCAGGGCCCCAGTGCTCATAAGTGTGCCTGAATGTGTTACCTGTGTTATGACTAACTGTCTCACTGAGGCTCTGCTAACCAGAACCTCAGTGGTTATGCTCTCTCATTTCTTTCAAATTGTCACTAACAGGCTAGTGACCAATTTTACCAATTTACATTGGCTTACTGGAACACCCTTATAATTCCCTAGTATATGGTACTGAGGTACCCAGTGTATTGGGGTTCCAGGAGATCCCTATGGGCTGCAGCATTTATTTTGCCACCCATAGGGAGCTCTGACAATTCTTACACAGGCCTGCCACTGCAGCCTGAGTGAAATAACGTCCACGTTATTTCACAGCCATTTTACACTGCACTTAAGTAACTTATAAGTCACCTATATGTCTAACCTTTACCTGGTAAAGGTTAGGTGCAAAGTTACTTAGTGTGAGGGCACCCTGGCACTAGCCAAGGTGCCCCCACATTGTTCAGGGCAAATTCCCCGGACTTTGTGAGTGCGGGGACACCATTACACGCGTGCACTATACATAGGTCACTACCTATGTATAGTGTCACAATGGTAACTCCGAACATGGCCACGTAACATGTCTAAGATCATGGAATTGTCACCCCCAATGCCAGACAATTCCATGATCCCAGTGGTCTGTAGCACAGACCCTGGTACTGCCAAACTGCCTTTTCAGGGGTTTCACTGCAGCTGCTGCCAACCCCTCAGACAGGTTTCTGCCCTCCTGGGGTCCAGCCAGGCTTGTCCCAGGAAGGCAGAACAAAGGACTTCCTCTGAGAGAGGGTGTTACAACCTCTCCCTTTGGAAAATGGTGTGAAGGCAGGGGAGGAGTAGCCTCCCCCAGCCTCTGGAAATGCTTTCATGGGCACAGATGGTGCCCATTTCTGCATAAGCCAGTCTACACCGGTTCAGGGACCCCTCAGCCCTGCTCTGGCGCGAAACTGGACAAAGGAAAGGGGAGTGACCACTCCCCTGACCTGCACCTCCCCTGGGAGGTGCCCAGAGCTCCTCCAGTGTGCTCCAGACCTCTGCCATCTTGGAAACAGAGGTGCTGCTGGCACACTGGACTGCTCTGAGTGGCCAGGGCCAGCAGGTGACGTCAGAGACTCCTTCTGATAGGCTCCTTCAGGTGTTGCTAGCCTCTCCTCTCTCCTAAGTAGACAAACCCTCTTTTCTGGCTATTTAGGGTCTCTGTCTCTGGGGATTCCTTAGATAACGAATGCAAGAGCTTATCAGAGTTCCTCTGCATCTCTCTCTTCACCTTCTGCCAAGGAATCGACTGCTCACCGCGCTGGAAGCCTGCAAAACTGCAACAAAGTAGCGAAGACGACTACTGCAACTCTGTAACGCTGATCCTGCCGTCTTCTCGACTGTTTTCCTGGTGGTGCATGCTGTGGGTGTAGTCTGCCTCCTCTCTGCACTAGAAGCTCCGAAGAAATCTCCCATGGGTCGACGGAATCTTCCCCCTGCTACCGCAGCCACCAAAGAACTGCATCACCGGTCCCATGGGTCTCCTCTCAGCACGATGAGCGAGGTCCCTTGAATCCAGCAACTCTGTCCAAGTGACTCCCACAGTCCAGTGACTCTTCAGTCCAAGTTTGGTGGCGGTAAGTCCTTGCCTCCCCACGCCAGACTGCATTGCTGGGAACCGCGACTTTTGCAGCTACTCCGGCCTCTGTGCACTTCTGGTGGAAATCCTTTGTGCACAGCCAAGCCTGGGTCCACAGCACTCTAACCTGCATTGCACGACTTCCTAAGTTGTCCTCCGGCGACGTGGGACTCCTTTGTGCGACTTCGGGTGAGCACTGTTTCACTCCTCTTTGTAGTGCCTGTTCCGGCACTTCTGTGGGTACTGCCTGCTTCTGAGAGGGCTCCTTGTCTTGCTTGACACCCCCTCTGTCCCCAAACGCAATTGGCGACATCCTGGTCCCTCCTGAGCCACAGCAGCATCCAAAAACCCTAACCGCACGATTTGCAGCTAGCAAGGCTTGTTGGCGGTCTTTCGGCGGGAAAACACTTCTGCACGACTCTCCACGGCGAGGGGGATCCATCCTCCAAAGGGGAAGTCTCTAGCCCTTGTTGTTCCTGCAGAATCCTCAGCTTCTACTGTCCAGTAGCAGCTTCTTTGCACCCACAGCTGGCATTTCCTGGGCATCTGCCCATCTCCGACTTGCTTGTGACTTTTGGACTTGGTCCCCTTGTTCCACAGGTACCCTCGACTGGAAATCCATCGTTGTTGCATTGCTGGTTTGTGTCTTTCCTGCAGAATTCCCCTATCACGACTTCTATGTCCTTTGGGGAACTTTAGTGCACTTTGCACTCACTTTTCAGGGTCTTGGGGTGGGCTATTTTTCTAACCCTTACTATTTTCTAATAGTCCCAGTGACCCTCTACAAGTTCACATAGGTTTGGGGACCATTCGTGGTTCGCATTCCACTTTTGGAGTATATGGTTTGTGTTGCCCCTATCCCTATGTGTCCCCATTGCATCCTATTGTAACTATACATGGTTTGCACTGTTTTCTAATACTATTACTGCATATTTTGGTATTGTGTACATATATCTTGTGTATATTTGCTATCCTCATACTGAGGGTACACTCTGAGATACTTTGGCATATTGTCATAAAAATAAAGTACCTTTATTTTTAGTATATCTGTGTATTGTGTTTTCTTATGATATTGTGCAAGTGACACTAGTGGTACTGTAGGAGCTTCACTCGTCTCCTAGTTCAGCCTAAGCTGCTCTGCTAAGCTACCATTATCTATCAGCCTATGCTGCTAGACACCCTATACACTAATAAGGGATAACTGGGCCTGGTGCAAGGTGTAAGTACCCCTCGGTACTCACTACAAGCCAGTCCAGCCTCCTACATTGGTTGTGCAGTGGTGGGATAAGTGCTTTGAGACTACTTACCACTTTTGTCATTGTACTTTTCATAAGAGAAAAATATACAAAACAAGTTCAGTGTATGTACACCTAACCAAAAAGTTTTGCATTTCTTTTCTCACCTCTTTTCTAAAGTGCTGAAAAGTACCTCTAAACTTTCTAAAAAGTTCTTAAAAGTTTTAAAAGTTTTTTTTCTGTCTTTCCAAAAAGTTCTGAAAAACTTTTTCTCTTTTTCTGTCACTTAAACTCTTTCTACAAAATGTCTGGCACAGGCCAAAATGTTGATCTGTCCAAACTTGCATATGATCACCTTAGCTGGAAAGGAGCAAGGAGTCTCTGCATAGAGAGAGGTTTGAGTGTAGGGAAGAATCCTTCTTTGGAATTATTGCTTAAAATGCTTAAAGAACAAGATAAGGCCAGAAGGGCCCCATCTGTTGAAAAAGTAGCTAATGGTTCCCAATCTGATCCAGGGACTCCCCTAGGAAAAGATTCAGGAAAGAAACTTCCTAGCCTGCCCATTACTAGACAGCCTAGCATAGTTGGTACTGATGTAGAGTCACACCATACAGATAGTGATGTCTCACATCATAACAAGAGTATTCCTTCTCACCACAGTAGAAGTGAGGTTTCTGTTAACCAAGCTGTTAGGGTGCCTTCTGTAAGGGATAGGTCTCCTTCTGTCAATTCTCATCATACCTCTGTTTCAAGACATGTCCCTCCCACCAACCCTGATGACAGAATGTTAGAAAGGGAACTCAATAAGTTGAGAGTGGAACAAACCAGACTGAAGCTTAAGAAGCAACAGCTGGATTTGGATAGACAGTCCTTAGAACTAGAGAAGGAAAGACAGAAGTTGGGTTTAGAAACCCATGGTGGCAGCAGCAGTATTCCCCATAGTCATCCTGCAAAAGAGCATGATTCCAGGAATCTGTATAAGATAGTTCCCCCTTATAAGGAGGGGGATGACATTAACAAGTGGTTTGCTGCACTCGAGAGGGCCTGTGTTGTACAGGATGTCCCTCAAAGGCAGTGGGCTGCTATCCTATGGCTATCATTTAGTGGGAAAAGGTAGGGATAGGCTCCTTACTGTGTGTAGGAGGCCACACTTTCTGTCCTGGTTGGTACTGAACCAAAACAGCCTTCTGATCATGCCATTGCTTCTGGAGCTCTTGGCTGGCCTGAAGGTTTTTGCTGGCCTTTTTCATGTACTCAGCCATCCTTGATCTGAGGCCAAGTACATAATCCACAATATCCTGCTTAGGAGCTTTTAAAGGTTGTTCCCAACCCTCCTTTACAAGTGTGAGTGGACCCCTAACAGGGTGTCCAAAAAGAAGTTCAAAGGGGCTGAAGCCCACTCCTTTCTGGGGTACCTCCCTGTAGGCAAAAAGGAGGCATGGTAGAAGGATTTCCCATCTCCTGCGGAGTTTTTCAGGGAGACCCATAATCATGCCTTTGAGAGTTTTATTAAATCTCTCCACCAGTCCATTTGTTTGTGGATGATAGGGTGTAGTGAACTTGTAAGTTACACCACACTCCTTCCACATGGCCTTTAAGTATGCAGACATGAAATTGCTTCCCCTGTCTGATACCACTTCCTTTGGGAAGCCCACCCTGGAAAATATTCCCAGGAGGGCCTTTGCCACTGCAGGTGCTGTAGTGGTCCTTAAAGCAATTGCTTCAGGGTATCTTGTGGCATAGTCCACTACCACCAAGATAAACCTATTGCCTGAAGCAGTAGGAGGGTCAAGGGGGCCAACTATGTCAACCCCTACCCTTTCAAAGGGAACCCCAACCACAGGCAGTGGGATAAGGGGTGCCTTTGGGGTGCCACCTGTCTTGCCACTGGCTTGACAGGTTTCACAGGACTTACAAAATTCCTTTGTGTCCTCAGACATTCTAGGCCAATGAAACAGGGGAACAAGCCTGTCCCAAGTTTTCATTTGTCCTAGATGCCCAGCTAGGGGAATGTCATGTGCCAGGGTTAGGAGGAACTTTCTGTACTCCTGAGGAATCACTAATCTCCTGGCAGCTCCAGGTTTAGGATCCCTATGCTCAGTGTACAAGAGGTTGTCCTCCCAGTAAACTCTGTGAGAGTCACTGACATCCCCATTAGCCTGTTTGACAGCTTGCTGTCTGAGACCCTCTAATGTGGGACAGGTTTGCTGTGCCACACTCAGCTCCTCCCTGGCAGGCCCCCCTTCACCCAAAAGCTCAGCAGTGTCTGCTTGAAGCTCCTCTGGTGTAGGTTCTGCACAGGGAGGGAATTCTTCTTCCTCAGAAGTAGAATCCACTGTAGAGGGAGGGATAGTAGGAAGTGGTTTGCTTCTACTAGCCCTAGCTTTAGGGAGCACTTGGTACATTGTTCCAGGATCCAAGCTTCCCTGTCCTTTTTGCTTTTTGGCCTGAGCCCCTGTCAAAGCAAAAATATGCCCTGGGATGCCCAGCATTGCTGCATGGGCCTCCAACTCCACATCTGACCAAGCTGATGTCTCCAAATCATTTCCTAATAGACAGTCTACAGGTAAATCTGAAGCTACCACAACTTTCTTTGGACCAGTAACCCCCCCCCAGTTGAGATTAACAACAGCCATGGGGTGGCTAAGTGTGTTGTTGTGAGCATCGGTTACTTGGTACTGGTGACCAAGTAGGTGTTGTTCAGGGTGGACCAGTTTCTCTATGACCATAGTCACACTGGCACCAGTGTGCCTGTAGGCCTGAACCTCAACACCATTTATTAGGGGTAGCTGCTTGTACCTATCCATATTAAGGGGACAAGCAACTAAGGTGGCTAAATCAATAGCCCCCTCAGAGACTAACACAGCCTCTGTGGCCTCCCTAACAAGGCCAACCCCAACTAAGTTACCAATAGTGAGCCCAGCTACTCCCTTGGATTGGCTATTAGTAGGTTTGCTCCCACCACCACTGCTATTAGTAGGGACACTAGGGGTAGCAGTAGGGGTTGTAGTGGTAGGAGCATTGGTGCCTTTCTTTGGACAACTGGGATCTGTTGTCCAATGGCCTTTTATTTTACATAAATAGCACCATGGTTTCTTTTCCTTGTTCTGATTAAAAGAGGATTTGGGCCCACCACCCCCACCAGAGTGTTTTTGTGGGCCTGATGAAGACTCATTTTTAGATTTGTCCCCACCCTTGTCAGAAGACTTACCATCCTTCTTTTTGTTGCCATCTTTGTCACCCCCTGTATGAACCTTTCTGTTCACCCTTGTTCTGACCCATTTGTCTGCCTTCTTTCCCAATTCTTGGGGAGAGGTCCGATCAGAGTCCACCAAGTACTGGTGCAACAAATCAGACACACAATTATTAAGAATATGCTCTCTCAGGATCAAGTTATACAGGCTGTCATAATCAGTAACTTTACTGCCATGTAACCACCCCTCCAAGGCCTTCACTGAATGGTCAATGAAATCAACCCAGTCTTGTGAAGAATCCTTTTTGGTCTCTCTGAACTTTATCCTGTATTGTTCAGTGGTTAAGCCATAACCATCCAGGAGTGCATTCTTAAGAACTTGGAAATTATTAGCATCATTTTCGTTCACAGTAAGGAGCCTATCCCTACCTTTTC
This sequence comes from Pleurodeles waltl, assembly GCF_031143425.1. NCBI lineage: Eukaryota > Metazoa > Chordata > Amphibia > Caudata > Salamandridae > Pleurodeles > Pleurodeles waltl. The sequence continues at coordinate 1,029,823,004 of NC_090443.1, read as the reverse complement.
CACTAAATGATAGCCATAGGATAGCAGCCCACTGCCTTTGAGGGACATCCTGTACAACACAGGCCCTCTCAAGTGCAGCAAACCACTTGTTAATGTCATCCCCCTCCTTATAAGGGGGAACTATCTTGTGCAGATTCCTGGAATCATGCTCTTTTGCAGGATGACTATGGGGAATACTGCTGCAGCCACCATGGGTTTCTAAACCCAACTTCTGTCTTTCCTTCTCTAGTTCAAAAGAATGTCTATCCAAATCCAGCTGTTGCTTTTTAAGCTTCAGTCTGGTTTGTTCCACCCTCAACTTATTGAGTTCCCTCTCTAACATTCTGTCATCAGGGTTGGTGGGAGGGACATTCCTAGATACAGAGGTATGATGGGAATGAACAGAAGGAGACCTGTCCCTTACAGAGGGCACCCTAACAGCTTGGCTGACAGTGTAATGTGAGAGCACATCATCTGGATGATGTGACTCCACCTCAGTACCAACTATGCTAGACTGTCTTGTAATGGGAAGGCTAAGAAGTTTCTTTCCTGAACCTTTTCCTGGGGGAGTCCCTGGATCAGATTGAGAACCATTAGCTACCTTTTCAACAGATGGGGCACTTTTAGCCTTATCCTGTTCTCTAAGCATATTAAGTAACAGTTCCAAGGAAGGATTCTTCCCTACACTCAAACCTCTCTCTATGCAGAGACTCCTTGCTCCTTTCCAGCTAAGGTGATCATATGCAATCTTAGACAGGTCAACATTTTGGCCTGTGCCAGACATTTTAGAGAGAGTTAAAGTGATAGAAAAAGAGAAAAAAGTTTGTCAGAGCTTTTAGAAAGACAGAGAAAAAAACTTTTTAAACTTTTAAGAACTTTTTGAAAGTTTAGAAGTACTTTTCAGCACTTAGAAAAGAGTGAAAAGAGGAAATGCAAAACTTTTTGGCTATGTGTATATACACTGACCTTGTTTTGTATATTTTTCTCTTATGAAAAGTACAATGACAAGAGTGGTAAGTAGTCTCAAAGCACTTATCCCACCGCTGCACAACCAATGTAGGAGGCTGGACTGGCTTGTAGTGAGTACCAAGGGGTACTTGCACCTTGCACCAGGCCCAGTTATCCCTTATTAGTGTATAGGGTGTCTAGCAGCTTAGGCTGATTGTTAGGGTTTGTACACAGCAAAGAGCATGTCCCCTCTCACTGCACTAGTGGGTTCTGTAATAGCTCCCTTTTAAACTTACTATTGAAAGCCTTTCTTGTTATCTCACCTTCCCCCCCCCCCGGCTTCTGTGTATATTGTTTAATGTGCTGTTTTGTTTACACATTGGGCCTTGCTTTTACCAAGGCTTCTTTAAAACACTCCTCCCTAGGCCATGTGTTAATCCAACTCATTTGCATAATAACTGAAACTCTGCACACCTTTCAAGAACATGTGCAGCATGTGAGGACCACACCCAGCTCTTCAAACCACACCCAGCTCTGCACACCTTCCAAGAACATGTGCAGCATGTGAGGACCACACCCAGCCCTTCAAACCACACCCAGCTCTTCGAACCACACCCAGCCCTGTCTATAAAAGGCATCCCCCGAGCCTCACCCAGTGCTTGTGCTCGTCTACCTCCCGCTTACCTGAGAACAGATCCCTCGGCGCTGGCACTCCTGCTCTTTACAGACTTTCTTTGACTTCAATGGGCGCAGCTGCTGGCTCTTCCTTCTTCCGGTTTCCGGTTCCTCCTTGCCTCAGCCTCTCTCCTACGAGTAACCTGCAAAAGAGAAAGAAGACAAGGTTAGACTGATCAGTATCTCTTGCCAGCAACAAGTAAGTGCAAAACTTTTTATTACCTGAGGGAGCTTTGACGGCAATTTCTGGATTCGTGTATAGACAGTTTGAGGCGAAGTGCCTTCCACGAGCATTGTGATTCAGGCTCTTTGTTGCAGGAGTATTTTGCGGAACTTTGTGAAGCGGACATTGTTTTTTTTCATGGAACTTTTGGTAATCGAACAGTGGAAACCATTGACAGCAAGGCAAACAGTAAATCAAGGACTTGCACAAATTACATGCTGTATTTTGATGTAAAAGTACAGTATTTGTTTTATAAAAGATTCTGGAAATATGGGAAAAGTGAGTCTGCTATTGGGAATTTAGGCTTTAGTTATATTATGATGAATGTTTGATATTGGTAATTCTGATAACGGTATTTGTTTAATGTTTTAGAAGCTTTACAGTAATAGAAAACACATCCCAGAGCAGTAACACATTCCAAACCTGGAAACTAGAGACCAGGATCCAAGAGGTACTTTTAGAAGAGAATTTCTAATAAATAAAGGGATAGTCAGGAACCCATTTAGGAATAGATTGCACTTATCTGTTCTTTGTTTATGTTTCATTAGGCACCAGTTTCTACAGAAGTCAGAAAGGGCCGCAGATTTGTGCAGCACTTCAACAGTGGAAACGCAAGAACGGTGTTGTCTCTCTTTTTTATTTTATCCACTTCCCCCCTTCCCTTGAGCTTCTGTTCTTCGTGCACTGTTTTAAAAACCAGTGTGCTGGAACAAGCAGTTTCAGGGTGGGGTCGGATTGTCTTCAACCTCCATCAGAACTGAACAAGAACTCAGGTGAGCTGGGCTTTGACAGAAGTACAAGCCTTAAAAAAAATTCAGTTCTGGTGGACGATGAATACCGGGGAAGAAATACAGGGCATTGACGTCACGGATATGGCGCAGGCCCTAAATGAGTACTTGGCTCATAATGAATCAGTGTCTGGCATCTTGCAACATATGCAAGAGGAAATAGAGAGATTAAAGATGGAGAATACCTCTTTAAAACAGGATTTAAGCAGGTATAAATTTAGGGGATCTCAGTGGAACACAGCTTCTACGCCTTTGTTTAAAACCTCCTCAGAGACAGGGGCGCCATCAAAACATACCCCCAGTTGAGTTGCCTTCCCCAGTTGAGGTTACTGTTAATGTTCCTAATGTTGTGCCCTTAGCAGCACCTGAACGTTTTCATGGAGATAGTAACAAATTCCACGTTTTTATCAATCAATGTCAATTACACTTCATTTGTAAGCCACAACAGTTCCCTACTGATGATACGAAAGTGGCGTTCGTCTTGTCTTATTTGGGTGGCACAGCAGCCAATTGGTCAATTCCTTTCGTGGATAGAGATGATCCCATCCTCCATAATTGGAATCAATTTAAACGTACCATGACCAGCCTTTTTGCAAAACACACTTTCATGCAGGCAAGTGATAATGAGCTTTTAAATCTTAAACAAGGTAACAAGGATTTATTGACCTATCTCACTAGTTTTAATCGTTTACTCACCGAGACACAGTGGCCAGAGGAAAAGCGTGTCTCCCTTTTTTATAAAGGTTTGAGAGACGAGTTAAAAGACGAGCTGGCTCATATCGTTGATTTGCCAAAAGACTATTCGGACTTTGTAGATTTAGTTGTGAAATTAGAACATAGACTAGGAGAAAGAAAGGGAGATAAATACAAACTGGAATCACGGTTAACTTTTATTAGACACGAGAAGAAAGACACAGATAATAAACTCCCTGAACCAGAGCCTATGCAAATAGGGACACTCAGAGGTCCACTCACATCAGAGGAAAAAGAAAGAAGGAGAAAATTTCAATTATGTTTATATTGTGGCAGGGCAGGTCACTTTGCCAGAGAATGTCCAGTAAAGCCTAAAACTCCACGAAAGGGTGCTGTTTCCTCCACCTCCTCAACTGAATCGGGAAACGATTAAGCTCGACAAGGGGAGAGGTTACTTGTTCGAGAAAACATCTTAATCAAACCTCTAATGCTGCAGCCTTCAGGGTACCGCACATACCTAGACATTTCATAATTCAGGTCGTTTTAATTGTTACTACCCAAGTGAGGCATTCTCTCCCTGTCCTACTGGACTCAGGCGCGACAGGAAATTTTGTGGATAATAAGTTAGCTGAAATCTTAGGACTTCCTATGTGCCTAAAGCCTTGTCCAGAAGCAGTATGTGCAGTGGATGGGTCAGAATTGACCTCTGGATTAATCACAAAACAAACAAGTCCACTTGTTATGGTCTGTCAGAATGGGCACACAGAGGTGATTAGCTTTGATCTGATAGATACTCCTAATTTTGGTTTGATTCTCGGGGTACCCTGGTTAACAACTCATAACCCAAAAATTGATTGGGTGAATAGAACTGTTACTTTGGATTCCTCTTTCTGTAGAACCAATTGCTATCAAGAAGCAGGTACAGAACAGAGCACAGTATTACACTGTGCTAGTGTTACACAAGATGAACCAAGTCTCCCTCCTGAATATTCTGACTTTAAAGACGTCTTTGATCCAGTAAAGGCTAGTGTGCTGCCCCACATCGGTCTTATGACTGCCGTATAGATCTTATCCCAGGGGCCCCTTTACCTAATAACAGAGTATATGCTTTGACTGACGAAGAAACCAAATACTTAAGAACCTACCTAGATGACCTACTACAGTCTGGGTTCATCCGTCATTCCACATCTCCGGTGTCATCTCCACTCTTTTTTATCCCGAAGCCGGATAAATCCCTGCGCGCGTGTATCGATTATAGAGGACTAAATAAGGCTACAATAAAGAATAAATATCCTCTTCCTCTAATACCTGTGTTGTTGGATCAATTAAGACATTCTACTGTATACACTAAACTAGATCTGCGGGGAGCTTACCACCTGGTCCGAGTAAAAGAGGGGGAGGAGTGGAAGACAGCTTTCAAGACAAAGTTTGGTTTATTTGAGTACACAGTAATGCCCTTTGGGTTATGTAATGCCCCTGCGGCCTTTCAGTTCTTTATAAATGAGGTCCTACACGAATTCCTGGACGTTTGTGTCATAGTATACATAGACGACATCCTCATTTACTCTAAGAACTCAGAAGAACATACCCAACATGTTCGTGCAGTATTATCAAAGTTAAAAGAAAATCATCTTTTTGCTAAGTTAGAAAAGTGTACTTTTAATGTCAACAAGGTGGACTTTTTAGGATACTGCCTGTCACCTCAAGGAATAACTATGGATGTAAAGAAAATCAGTGCTATTGCTGATTGGCCAGAACCATCCTCTGTAAAAGATATTCAGAAATTTCTGGGTTTCGCCAATTTTTATAGGAGGTTTATTGCACATTTTGCAGACATTGCGGCCCCAATAACTACCTTGTTGCGGAAAGGGCAACGATTTCTTTGGACTGATGAGGCTGCACACGCCTTTCAACTCCTAAAACAAAAGTTCACTTCAGCCCCAATTCTGAAACATCCTGATCCTGACTTGCCCTTTTTTGTTGAAGCAGATGCTTCACAAGTAGCTTTAGGAGGAGTTCTCTCTCAACGAGATGCAGTAGATGGCCAGTTACATCCTATAGCCTTCTATTCCAAAAAGTTATTGCCAGCTGAACAAAATTACACTGTGGCTGAAAGGGAACTACTAGCTATCAAAGTAGCCTTTTCAGAATGGAGGCACCATTTAATGGGAGCCAAGTACCCAGTTACAATCTTTTCTGACCATAAGAACCTACAGTTTTTTGGATCACTTAAAGCACTAACACCACGTCAGATGCGCTGGTTAAATTTTTTTAGCACATTTGACTTTGTTATAACCTATAGACCAGGTGCACAACAAATTCAATCTGATGTGTTATCTAGATACGGACATACCTCAGACATGAAACAAGATAAAATAGGAGAACCCATTATTCCTCCCCAAAAGTTGTTGGCACCAGTACAACAGAAGGATTTCATCACAGATCTATATAATGCACACATGCAAATAGCACCTCAGGATTGGTTAAAGGATTCCCATAACACAATACAACGAGGTTTATTGTATCACGACAACATGCTGTTAGTGCCCACCTCTGAATTACAAACACAGGTGATAATTTGGCATCACGCCTCACCGTTGGCAGGTCATCCTGGTTGGGTAAAAACCCTGGAAAATGTGCAAAAACACTTTTGGTGGGACACTATAAGAAAGGACATTAAGCAATTTGTCACTACCTGTCCAATTTGTGCAAGACATAAATCTTCTCATAAGGCTCCTGACGGCTTGTTAATACCAATGCCAACACCCAAACAACCTTGGCACACTGTGAGCGTAGACTTTATTGTAGGTTTACCACCTGTAAAATCCTTCACAACAGTGTTGGTTATAGTGGATTTTTTATCTAAAATGGCACATTTTGTACCATTACGGAAATTACCCACGGCAGCAGAATTTGCCGAGATTTTTATAAGGGAAATTGTGCGTTTACATGGTTTGCCAAGCAAAGTGGTGTCAGACCGAGGGAGCCAGTTCAACTCCAGATTTTGGAAAAAATTATGTGAAAAACTGAAAATAGATGTGGCCTTATCCACTGCTTTCCACCCAGAGACAGATGGACAGACTGAACGACTGAACCAAACCTTACTTCAAACGCTACGTTGTTTATTGGCTGATTATTCTAGTGAATGGTTGGAAGCTCTTCCTGTCGCAGAGTTTGTTTATAATAATACTGAGCATTCAGCTCTACTTTGCTCACCATTCTATTTCTTGCAGGGGTATCATCCAAGAGCTATACCCATTTTGTTAGAAGATTCCCTGTTGCCTACAGTAACGGATAGACTAACGAGGTTAGGTGACATACAAGACAAAGCCAGGAAACATTTATTAAAGTACAAGGAAAGCATGAAAAGACAAGCAGACAAACACAGATCTGAGGCCCCAATGTATAAAATTGGTGACAAGGTATGGCTCTCCACAAAGAACCTAAACATAGAGGGATCCCGAAAGCTGCAACCACGTTTCATTGGACCCTTTAGTATAACTGCCATAGTAAACCCGGTAACAGTAAAATTAGATTTACCAAAAGAATATCCAGTACATACTACATTCCATGTGTCCTTGCTTAAGCCGTACAACTCAAAAACCCGACCTGAACCACCACCTCCACCCATACCAATTAAGGGAAATCTGGAATATGAAGTGAAAAGCATAAAAGACTCAAAAAGAATTAGTGGACGTCTGTTTTATTTAGTAGAATTGAAAGGATATGATGAATCTGAGAATTCATGGGAACCAGCATCATATGTACATGCCCCACAGCTGATTAGACGGTTTTATTTAAAAAATCCAGGAAAACCCCGTCCTGTAGGAGGGCCTTTGAGGGGGGCAACTGTTAGGGTTTGTACACAGCAAAGAGCATGTCCCCTCTCACTGCACTAGTGGGTTCTGTAATAGCTCCCTTTTAAACTTACTATTGAAAGCCTTTCTTGTTATCTCACCTTCCCCCCCCCCTAGGCTTCTGTGTATATTGTTTAATGTGCTGTTTTGTTTACACATTGGGCCTTGCTTTTACCAAGGCTTCTTTAAAACACTCCTCCCTAGGCCATGTGTTAATCCAACTCATTTGCATAATAACTGAAACTCTGCACACCTTTCAAGAACATGTGCAGCATGTGAGGACCACACCCAGCTCTTCAAACCACACCCAGCTCTGCACACCTTCCAAGAACATGTGCAGCATGTGAGGACCACACCCAGCCCTTCAAACCACACCCAGCTCTTCGAACCACACCCAGCCCTGTCTATAAAAGGCATCCCCCGAGCCTCACCCAGTGCTTGTGCTCGTCTACCTCCCGCTTACCTGAGAACAGATCCCTCGGCGCTGGCACTCCTGCTCTTTACAGACTTTCTTTGACTTCAATGGGCGCAGCTGCTGGCTCTTCCTTCTTCCGGTTTCCGGTTCCTCCTTGCCTCAGCCTCTCTCCTACGAGTAACCTGCAAAAGAGAAAGAAGACAAGGTTAGACTGATCAGTATCTCTTGCCAGCAACAAGTAAGTGCAAAACTTTTTATTACCTGAGGGAGCTTTGACGGCAATTTCTGGATTCGTGTATAGACAGTTTGAGGCGAAGTGCCTTCCACGAGCATTGTGATTCAGGCTCTTTGTTGCAGGAGTATTTTGCGGAACTTTGTGAAGCGGACATTGTTTTTTTTCATGGAACTTTTGGTAATCGAACAGTGGAAACCATTGACAGCAAGGCAAACAGTAAATCAAGGACTTGCACAAATTACATGCTGTATTTTGATGTAAAAGTACAGTATTTGTTTTATAAAAGATTCTGGAAATATGGGAAAAGTGAGTCTGCTATTGGGAATTTAGGCTTTAGTTATATTATGATGAATGTTTGATATTGGTAATTCTGATAACGGTATTTGTTTAATGTTTTAGAAGCTTTACAGTAATAGAAAACACATCCCAGAGCAGTAACACATTCCAAACCTGGAAACTAGAGACCAGGATCCAAGAGGTACTTTTAGAAGAGAATTTCTAATAAATAAAGGGATAGTCAGGAACCCATTTAGGAATAGATTGCACTTATCAGTTCTTTGTTTATGTTTCATTAGGCACCAGTTTCTACAGAAGTCAGAAAGGGCCGCAGATTTGTGCAGCACTTCAACAGTGGAAACGCAAGAACGGTGTTGTCTCTCTTTTTTATTTTATCCACTTCCCCCCTTCCCTTGAGCTTCTGTTCTTCGTGCACTGTTTTAAAAACCAGTGTGCTGGAACAAGCAGTTTCAGGGTGGGGTCGGATTGTCTTCAACCTCCATCAGAACTGAACAAGAACTCAGGTGAGCTGGGCTTTGACACTGATAGATAATGGTAGCTTAGCAGAGCAGCTTAGGCTGAACTAGGAGACGTGTGAAGCTACTACAGTACCACAAGTGTCACTTGCACAATATCATAAGAAAACACAATACACAGTCATACTAAAAATAAAGGTACTTTATTTTTATGACAATATGCCAAAGTATCTTAGAGCGTACCCTCAGTGAGAGGATAGGAAATATACACAAGATATATATACACAATAGCAAAAATATGCAGTATAGTCTTAGAAAACAGTGCAAACAATGTATAGTTACAATAGGATGCAATGGGGAAACATAGGGATAGGGGCAACACAAACCATATACTCCAAAAGTGGAATGCGAACCACGAATGGACCCCAAACCTATGTGACCTTGTAGAGGGTCGCTGGGACTATTAGAAAATAGTGAGAGTTAGAAAAATAACCCTCCCCAAGACCCTAAAAAGTGAGTGCAAAGTGCACTAAAGTTCCCCTAAGGACAAAGAAGTCGTGTTAGAGGAATAATGCAGGAAAGACACAAACCAACAATGCAACAACTGTGGATTTCCAATCTAGGGTACCTGTGGAACAAGGGGACCAAGTCCAAAAGTCACAAGCAAGTCGGAGATGGGCAGATGCCCAGGAAATGCCAGCTGCGGGTGCAAAGAAGCTTCTACTGGACAGAAGAAGCTGAGGTTTCTGCAGGAACGAAAAGGGCTAGAGACTTCCCCTTTGGTGGACGGATCCCTCTCGCCGTGGAAAGTCGTGCAAAAGTGTTTTCCCGCCGAAAGAACGCCAACAAGCCTTGCTAGCTGCAAATCGTGCCGTTAGCGTTTTTGGACGCTGCTGTGGCCCTGGAGGGACCAGGAGGTCGCAAATTGGACCAGGAGAGAGAGGGGACGTCGAGTAAGACAAGGAGCTCTCTCAGCAGCAGGTAGCACCCGGAGAAGTGCCAGAAACAGGCACTACGAGGATGCGTGAAACGGTGCTCACCCGAAGTTACACAACGGAGTCCCACGTCGCCGGAGACCAACTTAGAAAGTCGTGCAATGCAGGTTAGAGTGCCGTGGACCCAGGCTTGGCTGTGCACGAAGGATTTCTGCCGGAAGTGCACAGGGGCCGGAGTAGCTGCAAAAGTTGCGGTTCCCAGCAATGCAGCCCAGCGAGGTGAGGCAGGACTTACCTCCACCAAACTTGGACTGAAGAGTCACTGGACTGTGGGGGCCACTTGGACAGAGTTGCTGGATTCGAGGGACCTCGCTCGTCGTGCTGAGAGGAGACCCAAGGGACCGGTAATGCAGCTTTTTGGTGCCTGCGGTTGCAGGGGGAAGATTCCGTCGACCCACGGGAGATTTCTTCGGAGCTTCTGGTGCAGAGAGGAGGCAGACTACCCCCACAGCATGCACAAACAGGAAAACAGTCGAGAAGGCGGCAGGATCAGCGTTACAGAGTTGCAGTAGTCGTCTTAGCTACTTTGTTGCAGTTTTGCAGGCTTCCAGCGCGGTCAGCAGTCGATTCCTTATCAGAAGGTGAAGAGAGAGATGCAGAGGAACTCGGCTGAGCTCTTGCATTCGTTATCTCAAGTTTCCCCAGAGACAGAGACCCTAAATAGCCAGAAAAGAGGGTTTGGCTACTTAGGAGAGAGGATAGGCTAGCAACACCTGAAGGAGCCTATCACAAGGAGTCTCTGACGTCACCTGGTGGCACTGGCCACTCAGAGCAGTCCAGTGTGCCAGCAGCACCTCTGTTTCCAAGATGGCAGAGGTCTGGACCACACTGGAGGAGCTCTGGACACCTCCCAGGGGAGGTGCAGGTCAGGGGAGTGGTCACTCCCCTTTCCTTTGTCCAGTTTCGCGCCAGAGCAGGGGCTAAGGGGTCCCTGAACCGGTGTAGACTGGCTTATGCAGAATTGGGCACATCTGTGCCCAAGAAAGCATTTCCAGAGGCTGGGGGAGGCTACCCCTCCCCTGCCTTCACACCATTTTCCAAAGGGAGAGGGTGTAACACCATCTCTCAGAGGAAGTCCTTTGTTCTGCCATCCTGGGACAAGCCTGGCTTGACCCCAGGAGGGCAGAAACCTGTCTGAGGGGTTGGCAGCAGCAGCAGCTGCAGTGAAACCCCAGGAAAGGCAGTTTGGCAGTGCCAGGGTCTGTGCTACAGACCACTGGGATCATCGAATTGTGCCAACAATGCCAGGATGGCATAGAGGGGGCAATTCCATGATCTTAGACATGTTACATGGCCATATTCGGAGTTACCATTGTGAAGCTACATATAGGTATTGACCTATATGTAGTGCACGTGTGTAATGGTGTCCCCGCACTCACAAAGTTCAGGGAATTGGCTCTGAACAATGTGGGGGCACCTTGGCTAGTGCCAGGGTGCCCTCACACTAAGTAACTTTGCACCTAACCTTTACCAGGTAAAGGTTAGACATATAGGTGACTTATAAGTTACCTAAGTGCAGTGAAAAATGGCTGTGAAATAACGTGGACGTTATTTCCCTCAGGCTGCAGTGGCAGGCCTGTGTAAGAATTGTCAGAGCTCCCTATGGGTGGCAAAAGAAATGCTGCAGCCCATAGGGATCTCCTGGAACCCCAATACCCTGGGTACCTCAGTACCATATACTAGGGAATTATAAGGGTGTTCCGGTAAGCCAATGTAAATTGGTAAAATTGGTCACTAGCCTGTTAGTGACAATTTGGAAAGAAATGAGAGAGCATAACCACTGAGGTTCTGATTAGTAGAGCCTCAGTGAGACAGTTAGTCACTACACAGGTAACACATTCAGGCACACTTATGAGCACTGGGGCCCTGGTGAACAGGGTCCCAGTGACACATACAACTAAAACAACATATATACAGTGAAAAATGGGGGTAACATGCCAGGCAAGATGGTACTTTCCTACACTGTGAAAGAAAGTGATGCCAATAATTTTACAGTTCTTAAGAATGCACTCCTGGATGGTTATGGCTTAACCACTGAACGGTACAGGATAAAGTTCAGAGAGACCAAAAAGGAGTCTTCACAAGACTGGGTTGATTTCATTGACCATTCAGTGAAGGCCTTGGAGGGGTGGTTACATGGCAGTAAAGTTACTGATTATGAAAGCCTGTATAACTTGATCCTGAGAGAGCATATTCTTAATAATTGTGTGTCTGATTTGTTGCACCAGTACTTGGTGGACTCTGATCTGACCTCTCCCCAAGAATTGGGAAAGAAGGCAGACAAATGGATCAGAACAAGGGTGAACAGAAAAGTTCATACAGGGGGTGACAAAGATGGCAATAAGAAGAAGGATGGTAAGTCTTCTGACAAGGGTGGGGACAAATCTAAAAATGAGTCTTCATCAGGCCCACAAAAACACTCTGGTGGGGGTGGTGGGTCCAAATCCTCTTCTAATCAAAACAAAGAAAAGAAACCATGGTGCTATTTATGTAAAATAAAAGGCCATTGGACAACAGATCCCAGTTGTCCAAAGAAAAGCACCAAGCCTCCTACCACTACAACCCCTACTGCTACACCTAGTGTCCCTACTAATAGCAGTGGTGGTGGGAGCAAACCTACTAATAGCCAATCCAAGGGAGTAGCTGGGCTCACTATTGGTAACTTAGTTGGGGTTGGTCTTGTTAGGGAGACCACAGAGGCTGTGTTAGTCTCTGAGGGGGCTATTGATTTAGCCACCTTAGTTGCTTGTCCCCTTAATATGGATAAGTACAAGCAGCTACCCCTAATAAATGGTGTTGAGGTTCAGGCCTACAGGGACACTGGTGCCAGTGTTACTATGGTAATAGAGAAACTGGTCCACCCTGAACAACACCTACTTGGTCACCAGTACCAAGTAACCGATGCTCACAACAACACACTTAGCCACCCCATGGCTGTTGTAAATCTCAACTGGGGGGGGGGTTACTGGTCCAAAGAAAGTTGTGGTAGCCTCAGATTTACCTGTAGACTGTCTACTAGGAAATGATTTGGAGACATCAGCTTGGTCGGATGTGGAGTTGGAGGCCCACGCAGCAATGCTGGGCATCCCAGGGCATATTTTTGCTTTAACCAGGGCTCAGGCCAAAAAGCAAAAAGGACAGGGTGACTTGGATCCTGGAACAATGGACCAAGTACTCCCTAAAGCTAGGGCTAGTAGAAGTAAAGCACTACCTACTATCCCTCCCTCTACAGTGGATTCTACTTCTGAGGAAGAAGAATTTCCACCCTGTGCAGAACCTACACCAGAGGAGCTGGAAGCAGACACTGCTGAGCTTTTGTGTGAAGGGGGGCCTGCCAGGGAGGAGCTGAGTGTGGCACAGCAAACCTGTCCCACACTAGAGGGTCTAAGACAGCAAGCTGTCAAACAAGCTAATGGGGATGTCAGTGACTCTCACAGAGTTTCCTGGGAGGACAACCTCTTGTACACTGAAGCAAGGGATCCTAAACCTGGAACTGCCAGGAGATTAGTGATTCCTCAGGAGTCAGAAAGTTCCTCTTAACTCTAGCCCACGACATTCCCCTAGCTGGACATCTGGGACAAATGAAAACTTGGGACAGACTAGTTCCCTTGTTTCATTGGCCTAGAATGTCAGAGGACACAAAGGAATTTTGTAAGTCCTGTGAAACCTGTCAAGCCAGTGGCAAAACAGGTGGCACTCCAAAGGCACCCCTTATTCCACTGCCTGTGGTTGGGGTTCCCTTTGAAAGGGTAGGGGTTGACATAGTTGGCCCCCTTGACCCTCCTACTGCTTCACGCAATAGGTTTATCTTGGTGGTAGTGGACCATGCCACAAGATATCCTGAAGCAATTCCTCTAAGGACAACTACAGCTCCTGCAGTGGCAAAGGCCCTCCTGGGAATCTTTTCCAGGGTGGGCTTCCCAAAAGAGGTGGTATCAGACAGGGGAAGCAATTTCATGTCTGCTTACTTAAAGGCCATGTGGAAAGAGTGTGGTGTGACATACAAGTTCACCACACCCTATCATCCACAAACAAATGGACTGGTGGAGAGATTTAACAAAACTCTCAAAGGCATGATTATAGGTCACCCTGAAAAGCTCCGCAGGAGATGGGATATCCTGTTACCATGCCTCCTTTTTGCCTACAGGGAGGTACCCCAGAAAGGAGTGGGCTTCAGCCCCTTTGAACTCCTCTTTGGACACCCTGTTAGGGGTCCACTAACACTTGTCAAGGAGGGTTGGGAACAACCTTTAAAAGCTCCAAAACAAGATATTGTGGATTATGTACTTGGCCTCAGATCAAGGATGGCTGAGTACATGAAAAAGGCCAGTAAAAACCTTCAGGCCAGCCAAGAGCTCCAGAAGCAATGGCATGACCAGAAGGCTGTTTTGGTTCAGTACAAACCAGGGCAGAAAGTGTGGGTCTTGGAGCCTGTGGCCCCAAGAGCACTACAAGATAAATGGAGTGGACCCCACACAATTGTTGAGAAAAAGGGTGAAGTCACCTACTTAGTTGACTTAGGCACTGCCACGAGTCCCCTTAGGGTGCTCCATGTCAATCGCCTGAAACCCTACTATGACAGGGCTGATCTCACCCTGCTCATGGCAACTGATGAGGGACAGGAAGAAGACAGTGATCCTCTTCCTGATCTCTTCTCTTCCACAGAACAAGATGCTCTGGTGGAGAGGGTAGTTTTGGCTGATTGTCTTACTGCTGAGCAGAAAGACCATTGCATAAATCTCCTGGGTCAGTTTTCTGAACTCTTCTCTACTGTGCCAGGTACCACTTCTTGGTGTGAGCACACTATAGATACTGGAGACAGCTTGCCTGTCAAAAGTAAGATCTATAGGCAGCCTGACCATGTCAGGGACTGCATAAAGCAAGAGGTGCAGAAAATGTTAGAACTGGGAGTGGTTGAGCACTCTGAAAGTCCATGGGCTTCTCCTGTGGTACTTGTACCAAAACCTCATTCCAAAGATGGAAAGAAGGAAATGCGGTTTTGTGTAGACTACAGAGGTCTCAACCAGGTAACCAAAACTGATGCTCACCCTATACCCAGGGCAGATGAGCTCATAGATACACTGGCATCTGCCAAGTATCTAAGCACTTTTGATTTGAATGCAGGGTATTGGCAGATCAAATTATCAGAAGATGCTAAACCTAAAACTGCATTTTCAACCATTGGAGGCCATTACCAATTCACAGTAATGCCTTTTGGATTGAAAAATGCACCTGCCACTTTTCAGAGGTTGGTGAACACAGTCCTGCAAGGGCTAGAAGCTTTTAGTGCAGCATATTTGGATGATACAGCTGTCTTTAGCTCCTGCTGGGATGATCACCTGGTTCACCTATGGAAAGTTTTGGAGGCCCTGCAAAAGGCAGGCCTCACTATCAAGGCTTCAAAGTGCCAGATAGGGCAGGGAAAGGTGGTTTATCTGGGACACCTTGTTGGTGGGGAACAGATTGCACCACTTTAGGGGAAAATCCAAACTATTATAGATTGGATTCCCCCTACTACTCAGACTCAGGTGAGAGCCTTCCTAGGCCTGACTGGGTATTACAGGAGGTTCATTAAGAACTATGGCTCCATTGCAGCCCCTCTTAATGACCTCACATCCAAGAAAATGCCTAAAAAGGTATTATGGACAGCAAACTGTCAGAAAGCTTTTAAGGAGCTGAAGCAGGCCATGTGCTCTGCACCTGTCCTGAAAAGCCCTTGTTACTCTTAACAATTCTATGTCCAAACTGATGCATCTAAATTAGGAGTAGGGGCAGTCCTATCACAACTTAATTCTGAGGGCCAGGATCAACCTGTTGCTTTTATTAGTAGGAGGTTGACCCCTAGAGAAAAGCGTTGGTCTGCCATACAGAGGGAGGCATTTGCTGTGGTCTGAGCACTGAAGAAGTTGAGGCCATACCTGTTTGGCACTTACTTCATTGTTCAGACAGACCACAAACCTCTACTTTGGCTAAAACAAATGAAAGGTGAAAATCCTAAATTATTGAGGTGGTCCATATCCCTACAGGGAATGGACTATACAGTGGAACATAGACCTGGGAGTAGCCACTCCAATGCAGATGGACTCTCCAGATATTTCCACTTAGACAATGAAGACTCATCAGGTCATGGCTAGTCTTATTGTCCTTCGTTTGGGGGGGGAAGGTTGTGTAGGAAAGTACCATCTTGCCTGGCATGTTACCCCCATTTGTCACTGTATATATGTTGTTTTAGTTGTATGTGTCACTGGTACCCTGCCAGCCAGGGCCCCAGTGCTCATAAGTGTGCCTGAATGTGTTATCTGTGTTATGACTAACTGTCTCACTGAGGCTCTGCTAACCAGAACCTCAGTGGTTATGCTCTCTCATTTCTTTCAAATTGTCACTAACAGGCTAGTGACCAATTTTACCAATTTACATTGGCTTACTGGAACACCCTTATAATTCCCTAGTATATGGTACTGAGGTACCCAGGGTATTGGGGTTTCAGGAGATCCCTATGGGCTGCAGCATTTCTTTTGCCACCCATAGGGAGCCCTGACAATTCTTACACAGGCCTGCCACTACAGCCTGAGTGAAATAACGTCCACGTTATTTCACAGCCATTTTACACTGCACTTAAGTCACCTATATGTCTAACCTTTACCTGGTAAAGGTTAGGTGCAAAGTTACTTAGTGTGAGGGCACCCTGGCACTAGCCAAGGTGCCCCCACATTGTTCAGGGCAAATTCCCCGGACTTTGTGAGTGCGGGGACACCATTACACGCGTGCACTACACATAGGTCACTACCTATGTGTAGCTTCACAATGGTAACTCCGAATATGGCCATGTAACATGTCTATGATCATGGAATTGCCCCCTCTATGCCATCCTGGCATAGTTGGCACAATCCCATGATCCCAGTGGTCTGTAGCACAGACCCTGGTACTGCCAAACTGCCTTTTCAGGGGTTTCACTGCAGCTGCTGCTGCTGCCAACCCCTCAGACAGGTTTCTGCCCTCCTGGGGTCCAGCCAGGCTTGTCCCAGGATGGCAGAACAAAGGACTTCCTCTGATAGAGGGTGTTACACCCTCTCCCTTTGGAAAATGGTGTGAAGGCAGGGGAGGAGTAGCCTCCCCCAGCCTCCCCCAGCCTCTGGAAATGCTTTCATGGGCACAGATGGTGCCCATTTCTGCATAAGCCAGTCTACACCGGTTCAGGTGACGTCAGAGACTCCTTCTGATAGGCTCCTTCAGGTGTTGCTAGCCTATCCTCTCTCCTAAGTAGCCAAACCCTCTTTTCTGGCTATTTAGGGTCTCTGTCTCTGGGGATTCCTTAGATAACAAATGCAAGAGCTCATCAGAGTTCCTCTGCATCTCTCTCTTCACCTTCTGCCAAGGAATCGACTGCTGACCGCGCTGGAAGCCTGCAAAACTGCAACAAAGTAGCGAAGACGACTACTGCAACTCTGTAACGCTGATCCTGCCGCCTTCTCAACTGTTTTCCTGGTGGTGCATGCTGTGGGGGTAGTCTGCCTCCTCTCTGCACTAGAAGCTCCGAAGAAATCTCCTGTGGGTCGACGGAATCTTCCCCCTGCTACCGCAGGCACCAAAGAACTGCATTACCGGTACCCTGGGTCTCCTCTCAGCACGACGAGCGAGGTCCCTTGAATCCAGCAACTCTGTCCAAGTAACTCCCACAGTCCAGTGACTCTTCAGTCCAAGATTGGTGGAGGTAAGTCCTTGCCTCCCCACGCCAGACTGCATTGCTGAGAACCGCAACTTTTGCAGCTACTCCGGCCTCTGTACACTTCCGGCGGAAATCCTTTGTGCACAGCCAAGCCTGGGTCCACGGCACTCTAACCTACATTGCACGACTTCCTAAGTTGTCCTCCGGCGACGTGGGACTCCTTTGTGCGACTTTGGGTGAGCACTGTTTCACTCCTCTTTGTAGTGCCTGTTCTGGCACTTCTGTGGGTGCTGCCTGCTTCTGGGAGGGCTCCTTGTTTTGCTCGACACCCCCTCTGTCCCCAGACGTAATTGGCGACATCCTGGTCCCTCCTGGGCCACAGCAGCATCCAAAAACCTTAACTGCATGATTTGCAGATAGCAAGGCTTGTTGGCGGTCTTTTGGCGGGAAAACACTTCTGCACGACTCTCCACGGCGTGGGAAATACATCCTCCAAAGGGGAAGTCTCTAGCCCTTGTCGTTCCTGCAGAATCCTCAGCTTCTACTGTCCAGTAGCAGCTTCTTTGCACCCACAGCTGGCATTTCCTGGGCATCTGCCCATCTCCGACTTACTTGTGACTTTTGGACTTGGTCCCCTTGTTCCACAGGTACCCTCGACTGGAAATCCATCATTGTTGCATTGCTGGTTTGTGTCTTTCCTGCAGAATTCCCCTATCACGACTTCTATGTCCTTTGGGGAACTTTAGTGCACTTTGCACTCACTTTTCAGGGTCTTGGGGTGGGCTATTTTTCTAACCCTTACTATTTTCTAATAGTCCCAGCGACCCTCTACAAGGTCACATAGGTTTGGGGTCCATTCGTGGTTCGCATTCCACTTTTGGAGTATATGGTTTGTATTGCCCCTATCCCTATGTGTCCCCATTGCATCCTATTGTAACTATACATGGTTTGCACTGTTTTCTAATACTATTACTGCATATTTTGGTATCGTGTACATATATCTTGTGTATATTTGCTATCCTCATACTGAGGGTACACTCTGAGATACTTTGGCATATTGTCATAAAAATAAAGTACCTTTATTTTTAGTATATCTGTGTATTGTGTTTTCTTATGATATTGTGCAAGTGACACTAGTGGTACTGTAGGAGCTTCACTCGTCTCCTAGTTCAGCCTAAGCTGCTCTGCTAAGCTACCATTATCTATCAGCCTATGCTGCTAGACACCCTATACACTAATAAGGGATAACTGGGCCTGGTGCAAGGTGTAAGTACCCCTCGGTACTCACTACAAGCCAGTCCAGCCTCCTACAACAGGTGGCTGGTCTACCCATGGATATTAGCAAACAAACAACATTGCTGTGACAAATGATGCAAGTGTTAGTGTGTAAGGGACAGGCATCAGTGTGTGAGTTACAAATCCTTAGATTAGAGATAATACTCTCTAATGCCACATGACTTACCCACACAGAGCAACTTTATGTGAATACCTGTGTTAGGCTGTGTATCCATTCACATCCAGATTACCACGTACACTACTCAAGGATGTTTGTAGGTAGGTCATGTGATTCCATGGTCAACCTGACAGTAACTTGTCCATGGGTAAACCACTTAGTCACACATGTTGCCAAACACTGCCAGCAAAGCCAAAGGCATGTACTGAGCAGACATGCTAACTCCTACACAGTAAATAATGATGTAGACTTGTATGTAGCAAACAATGATATTTAATGAAACCTGAAAAATGTATATGACTAAAAGTAGCTAACCTACAAACCCTAACTATTCTAACCTAACCTACACTACCTTATGCTAAATACTAACTACAACTAGCTTAACTTAATACACCTTACTCTGTATATTTAACACCAACCCACCCCCCCTTAAAACAAATCTTAAGACAAAGACAATAGAAACCACATATATACATCAACTATCTACACATAAAATCGTAAACAAATATATATTTTTTATGATTTTTTTGAAAATGTTATATTTGTTTTGTATTTTTTAATAAATGCATATATAACACATCAAACCTCACCCACAAAAAACCTAAGTACCCAAACCCCTAATATTGTACCCACCCCTACTAAAATCTATAAACTAATAAACCTACCCAATTCTTCAACAACCAACCTGAACTAAGCTATAAAAACATCTTATCAGATAAACAACTATATACAAGGGGAGGAGAGGAAAGGGTCCTTGTGGCTCATTTATGCCCTCATTGTCTACCCACAGCCTGCTTAATTTCCGTCAGTAGCAGGATAACATTGTCTATTTAAACTCTAGCCTTGCCACTCTGAATTTCAGGTCTGAAATTTCTTGATGCATGTCTGTGAGAGACTAGCACCTTGTTGCAATATCCCCCCACACTTTTTGCCTGGTTTCCGAATGCAACTTGGACTGGAGTGCACTCAGATCCTGCTAACCAGGTTCCCAGTGCCAATGTTCTTTCCCTAAAAGATTGTAAAAGTAATTGGATACACATTTAGCTACCACTACAAGTCCCTAGTAAAAGGCACTTAGGTACCCAGGGCATGGGGTACTATAGGTAAGCCCCTGATGGGATCTGCACTGATTGTGCCACCCTCTAGGGCCATGCATCCAGAGGCATCCAACACTGCCATAGCAGGCTGAGTGTTCTGGTGAAAATCTACCACACAAACTCGACTTGGCACACTACCTGTGTGCCCTGTCCACCATACACTGCATTTACTATGGGTAAGACACCCCTCTAGCAGGCCTTACAGCCCTAAGGCAAGGTGCTCCATATTACATTTGAGGGCATAGCTGCATGAGCAATATCTGCCCACTGTGTCCCTGCCAAACCTGGGACATAGTGAGTGAACAGAGCAGCCATTTTAATGTTTGTGCTGGACACTGGTCAACATGAGTTTCCCAGCTACATAATGGCTACTCGGAACCCTGGGTTGTTTGGTATCAAACAACTCAGAATGATAAATCCAAACTGGTACCAGTACTAGATTTATTATAAAATGTACCCAGGGGTCTCCTTAGAGGTGCCCCCTCCAAAAGTTAACTATCCTGGCATGGTTGCTGACTGGTTCCAGCCAGCCTGCCACATCCAGCCAGCCAATACACAAACCTTGGGGGAGAGCCCTGTCTCCCTGGTTTGTGAAACAATGCCCTTCCTTGGTGGAGGTGCTAACACCCCATCCCTCCGGAATGCGCACTGCCCTGGCAGCGAGCTTCAAAGGGATACCGCCCTTGAAACTCGATCCCCAGGCCTGCTGCTAGCAGCAGATGGCCTCCCCCTTTGCAAACCCCTATTTTTGGAGGGAGCAAAGGCGGGAAACCACACAAAGGGTAAGAGGAGCAGCGTCGTCTAGCATGCACCACCCCTAAGGTGTTACCTGCAAAGTGGACCATCAAATTCAGTTTCCTCCATCTCGGAATGGAGGAAAATAGCCGATCAGGTTTAGGGAAGTGACCCTTCCCACAGGAAGTGGTCACTATAGTGGGTGTAGCCACCTTAAGGTAAGTGTCCCATTGTACACTACCAGGTTCCCCCTAAAACACCCACTAAAATCAGTATTTAGTGGACTCCCCTAGACCAAGAAATCAGATTTGAAAAAACAAAGAAGACCAGCATCAAAGAAGATCCAAAGCAAGAGATTTGTGGACCTCTGCACAAGAAAAGGCACCAAACCCTGCCTGCTGCACCCAGGACCGGAAAATCGCCGCTGCGGAGGAGCGGGACACTGGACTGACCCCAAGAAACCCAGGGGACCTCCAGGCTTAAAAAATCACCGCAGATCTCTCTTCTGAGTGGAGGCACCACTCAAAAACCAAGCAAGAACCAACAAACTGGTCAGGGTCACTTCACCGACCAGCCGATATCTCAGTAAACAGAAGTTGCACCGATAATACACCAACGACCGCCCAGGCGTGATCTACAAGTGTGCCATGTTTATGGCAATGTGCTCTCCAGTGGCCGAGTTACCCCAATACCCTGGGTACTGGTCAGCTGACATCGGACAACCAGAAAACCAGCTCCCCCAGAGCTGAAAAAGAATCAGGAGGAAGCCCCCGTCAAGAGACTTGAGGAACACCCTGGAACTCCTGCCAGAGTGCCCCCGTTGTTCTGTAAGCAGCCCTCAAAAAGACTCACCTCCAGCTCCAAAGGACTCCGTTGCGCACAGCTCCTGGATCTCCAACTCGCCCAGCATCCGGCCGCTCTGCGCCCTGCAACAAGGAACCAGCTGTGCTCCATGGGTCCCCAACTCCTTGCAACATCGACAGCCCAAGGGGAACCCAAGGCACCATCTTTTAATTTGTAAACCAGCTCCTTTTCCAGGTGGCCCCTCCAAGCGGCCCTGTGCCTGTGCCAAGAGACTTTCCCGCTTTTCTCCCATCGGAACGGGGAGCCGCCCAAGGCTCTCCAGCTGGCACAGCATACCCCGACTTCTTCAACCATCCTGCAAGAGAAGAGACTGGTCACTCAATGGTACGATTTTTTATGCATTTTTAAAAGTGACTGCCCACTGATTGCTCTGGTGCGAAATTAAGCACAGAAAGACCAACTTTATTAAAACCTTGAAAAGTCATAACTCAAAAAGTACTTAACGTATCTTAAAGATCTTGATCTTAAAATGTATATAAAAGTCTGACGTATTTTTATAAATTCTGTTCTCAAGTTATTCATTGAGTGTATGTGGTGCATAATTGGATTTGTGAGTACTGCAAATACTTAGCACATCTCCTGAATTAGCCTAACTGCTCAACCACCTACCTTAAAAATTTTAGCTTTAGGTGGTCTAATTTTTACCTCTGGAATCCAATGTGTGGTTGCCTGGACCCACTGCATAATGTGTCTAGTTTTGCACAGTACATAGAGGGCCAGCCTTTTGGCAAGTTTACCCCCCACATTTTGCCTGCTATCTGATGCTAACTTGACTGAGTGTGTGCTGGGATCCTGCTAAGCAACCTCCAACACCTGTGTTCTTTCCCTAAATTGTATTGTTGCTTCCACAATTGGCACACACCTGGCACACAGCTGAGTCTCTTGTAAAAGGTACCTGTGTTAGAAGGGAACTGTGACCAGGCAGGGCCCCTAAGAGCTGCAGCATGCATTATGCCACCCCAAGGGGCCCCTCACCAAACACATGCACACTGCCAATTTTTAGATTGTGTGTGTTGGTGGGGAGAAAAAGGTAAAGTCGGCATGGCATTCCTCCCTGTGTGCCATTCCCACAAGCCACTGCCTGTGGCCTAGGTAAGTCACCACTTTAGCAGACCGTACAGCCCTAAGGCAGGGTGCACAGCAGCATAGGTGAGAGCATAGCTGCATGAACAATATGCCCCTACAGTGACTAAGTCCATTCTTAGACCCTGTTAGTGCAGTGTAGCCATATTGAGTACATGGGATGGGAGTTAGCCATTACGAACTCCACAGCTCCATGATGGCTTCACTGAAGACAGGGAAGTTTGGTATCAAACATCTCAGCTCAATAAACTCACACTGATACCAGTGTTGGATTTATTAAAAAATGCACCCAGAGGGCATTTTAGAGATGCCCCTGAAATTCAACTATCTCTCTAGTGAGTGGCTGACTGGTCTATACCAGCCTGCCACCACCAGACAAGTTTCTAACCCCATGGGGTGAGGGCCTTTGTGCTCTCAGGAGCCAGGAACAAAGCCTTCTCTGGGTGGTGGTGCTTCACACCTTCCACTGCAGGAACAGCAACACTTGGCAATGAGCCTCAAATGCTCCTGCCTTTTTGTTCTGCTGCCTCATGGCACTCCAGATAGTGGAGATGCCTGCCCCCCCTGTATCAGGCCCCACTTTTGGAGGCTGGTCAGACAGGAAAAAAAGTAAACCCCAGGAAGACTGTCCACCCCAGATGGGATCACCCCTAGGGTGCCCAGAGCTGAGGTGAACCCCCCCTGGCCGAATCCTCCATCTTCTTTTGGAGGGTGATAGCCAATAGGGTCAGGATTGTGCTCCTCACTCCAAAGGGAGTGGGCACAGAAAGGGTGTAGCCCCCCTCAGGGTCAGTAGCCATTGGCTACTACTCTCTGTTCCCTGTCACCCCCCTAAATGTAGTGTTTAGAGGCACCCCCGAACCATGCTCTTCATATTCCTGGTGACCTAAAGAAGAAGAAGGGCCAAAGAGCCATACTAGCAGGGAAGGCTCCATATGACAACTGACTTGGCCACAACCCTACCGGCCTGTCTGCAGCTTCAAGACTCCTTCTACGAGGAGACATCTCTTTCTGCATGACCAGCAGCCTCTACAACCCCCAAGATGACTGTCTGCCTTCCCTACACACCAGATCTCCCGAGGACACAGCCTTGTCCTTAAAGAAACCTCTAACAGGATTCCAGAACCCTCTGGATCCACAAGTCCTGCCCACTCTGCACTCAACGCCCACGGCCTGAGTTCAGATGGCCCACCTGACCAGAGGGAGTCCCCAGGCAATTCTGACCTAAAGTCCACCCTGGGTTGATCCCTCCTGGTCACCACAATGACACCTGCATCCTGAATCCAGAAGGCCCCCTGACTGCGTCCGGATCCGTTGAAGAATCCTGACCCCTAAAATGATTCCTGCACCTGCAGTTCCCTAGCCTTAGGGAACCCAGCTGACCATCCATCACCATCCACAGGAGCCTCAACTTTCCAGTCCAGTCGATGGTCTTCTTTAGCTGACCCCCTGGCCCATGCCGACAGCCTGTTTGTGAACCTGAGGTTTTCCATTGAAAAGTATTGGGCGCCCGACACTGAGTTTGCACCCTGCACCCAGCTGCCCCTGTGCTGCTGAGAGTGTGGGTTTGATGCTGACCTGTGGCCCCTGAGTGATGATCAAAATCCCCCAGGGCCTGTGGCCTGAGACCGTGGGTACTTACCTGCAAACCATTCACTTCTGAGTGCCTCCAATCTCCATAGGATTCCATATGGCAATCAACAGCAAATTTGACCTCTGCACCCGGCCGGCCCTCTGTTGCTGTTGGTACACCCTTGGTGTCTCCCTAAACTTTGCTGTGTGGAAACCTTAACTCCCGAAGACTGGGACCATAAGTCTAGTACTTACCTATAAACTGTTTATGCACTTTTCCCCCACTAGGACTGCATTGCCTTCAATGACAATTGCACTGTGTCTAAATTTGAAACTGAAAAGTATTACTTATCAGAAAACTGTTCTATCTGTGAATGTCAAACAAAGTGCATTTGATATTTGAAAGTGATACAATCTTGAAACTGTACTTACCTGCAGCACAGATCCTTTTGGTTCTAGAAATAAAGTAACAAGGTATATTTTTGATGCATAACACATTGGACTGGAGTTAGTCATTGAGTGTGGGCCTCAATTCCTGACTGTGTGTGTACAACAAATGCTTAGCACTACCCTCTGATAAGCCTGACTGCTGGACCACACTACCACAAAAGAGAGAATTAGTATCCTCTGGAGATCCTCTGGACTCTGTGCACACTATACCTTACTCTGTTATAGTATGTACAAAACCAGCTTCCTACATGCTACGTCTGCCTTGCCATTGGTAGGCCTGTCCCCTTTTGCTGGGCCCTGTGGGAAGACCCCCCATTTCCCGGATGCCTTCTCTACTTCAAATCTCTTGGACATAGCCCGCTACGCTTTGTTGACAAGCCAGATGTGGCAGTACTTTTCTTCTCAGAAAAAGTGCTGCCTCTTCTGGTCCGGGGTCATGTTGTCTGCCTAATATGAAAGAAAAACTATCATACAAAGAGTAACTAGGAACTGGTACAATAATCATGATATGTTAATTCTATCTTTATACATCACACGATGCGCTTCCTACACTCCAAAATGATCTCAAATATCTATCATCTCCTAATTTACTACGGCCAAAATACCAAGGTTAAGCAAATGTTGCTGAATGCAAATTGCTCTCCTACCTAGTTAATAAACAAACAAAGTAAACAAATAACAGATGCATCAAACATAAACTAAACATCTGTAATCATATTTCACATTAAATTCTACTATTAGGGTAACATATTCCAAACAAGTATACACAGATGACAACACAACACAAATATACATGAACAACGACCAAGACAACATATAAGACAGAACACAGACCCACTTGTACAAAACCTAAAAAAACAAATAAAGAAATCATCAATGTATAAGCAAATATCTAAATAGACATATGGTACTTCATGTGTACCAGTCTTGTATACTTTATCCAAAATACAATGAATCAAATGCACCATCTTAACACATCTAGGTTTGACCATGTCAGTACCGAGTATCCTTAGGAACAATGCTGTTTTTTGTATCCATGGTATCATACACATTTCACGTTTTACTGATCATTAGTATACCTTCTGCTTCCTGCAATGGCCTTGATTCCATTGGCATTATCCACAGTAAGGTGAGCAATATCTGCAAAGTACATGTATTGTGTCACAATATTGGGCGCTGGGCTTGGAGGAGAAAACATATCTGGGCACATTGCTACCTAAACTTAACATGTGCCAGGTATTAGAAATAAGAATGGAGGGTGGATTGCAAACTTAACATCTCCTATATGAACTCTTGTAAGTCCATGGTGGACCATACCATGCCATGACTCTTGTACATACTCCCAATGTAATAGCACGTGTCTAACACACAGCCTAGAGTGTGTCCCTATGTGTCAGTTATTAATGTCACCTTGCGTCACACCAGCACTCAGCACATTCATTTGATGGGTGTGTGTGTGTGTATGCCCTACATCTCATCTGTACAGGTATCTTGTGATGTAGATAGCTATTGCTGTCCAAAGTGTGATCCTGTTTGTGATAAATATTGAACTATCATGGCCAACACAATCTGAAGATGGATCGGGCATGGGCATGTTGGATGACTATGCTGTGCCTCCAGTATAACACACCTTGCCATATCTGTGTAGATGACAGGGGATAGGAATGTTGATGTATCCACTGTACAGTATGGGGCATAACACAACATAAGTGAGCCCTTTAGAAGCAATACCATGTGTGGAATGTTTACATATGTCCTTGTTACACTTAGAGGCTTATTCATAAGTCCCTCAGTCCCGGCAGAACGTCACTTTTTGTGAAGGTCATGTGGCGCTCATAGCAGGGCCATATTTAAAAGATTACATAATGCCACCCTGCATGGCTTTTCGTGACCCTGTAAATAGGGCACATAGGCCCTCCTTTTGACTTTGGAAGTCTTTTTCCAAGACCGCCAAAGCTGCGGGCGCCAGAAGACCGCCAGTGCCAGCAGGCTTCTGCCCACCAGATCATGAGTACTGAAGGATTTCTGCTACATTTTAGGCGGAAATCCTCCAGTAGTCGTGCTGGCAATCAGAGGCGCATGGGCGGTCCACCACCAGCCCTGCCCCGCCAAAGAGACTCCACCAGCTGTATTATGAGCAGTAATATGGCCTGGCGGTGTCCTGATGGTGGGGCGCTGCCAGCGGTGGAAGTGCCCGTTCCCTGACGGATGACCTCCTCGCTGGACAAGGTAAGTCGGGCGTCCAACAAGGGAGTGGGGTGGAAGGGTGTGGGTGTTGTGTGTGCGTGTGTGAGTATGAGTGGGTATTGTCTACGTGTGTGCATGTATGTGTGTATGCGTGTGTACGGGTGTGTATATGTGTGTGTGAATGAATATGCCTATGCGTGGTTGAATGCGTGTATAAATGTTGAGGTGAGTGCGTGTATGAATGATGAAGTGAGTGTGTGTATGAATGTTGAGGTGTATGCGTGAATGGATGCTTGTCAGTGTATGCGTGTATAGATGCTTGTGAGAGAATGTGAAGTGTATGAATGGTGTATGCGGAGTGTGTGTGGTGTCTGTGCGTATATGCGGGGGTCACTGCACTAGAAGGGGGGGTGGGGGCGCTGGTCTGGTAGGGAGTGTGGGGTGTTCTGGTATGGTGGGTGGAGGTATTGGGCTTGCCGGGGGGATGGGGGAGTCATCTGCCGGTGATAGGAAAGAAATTTCCTGTCACCGGTAGCCTTTCCGCCAGGGTTTTCCTGACGGTGCTACCGCCGTGGAAACCCTGGAGGAAAGCCAGCTCCAAATACCGCCGGAGGTCTTTATTGGTCCGCCAGGTCGAAGATGCTGATCTCTGACCCGAAGGGTCCAACCGCCTTGGCAGTACAGACGGGGATGTGGCGGGTTGACAGAGGCCAATCCGCCAGACTCATTATGTGTCAGTCTTCACCGCTAGCTCGTCAGAAGACCTCCAAGGTCATAATGAGGGCCATAGTTTTTCTGTCATTATTATGATGTGGACCCTCCTCCCCCCCTTCCTGTGTGGAGTAGCCATACACATTGGACAGAGATTGCAATATGAGCAACAACAGTAGATCTGTGCATCTGAAATGCATTTGTTAGGTTTCCCATCTCCAGCAATGTTCACTTATGAATACACTACCACATATGTTCACAGACTATAGCATTGTGATCTTTGCTCTTCAGTCAGACCATCGATCATGTGGTCCCTCAGTGATAGCAAATTGATATTAGTCAGAGGCGACTGAACAGCCAAAAATTAACATCTACATCTCTGTCCAAATCTTTATGTTACATATGGATTTTTCAGTGTAAGGGATGCACATTGAACAAGGCATTGCACAAAGCATCCAGCACCACACACAATCCTTCCACTACACAATACACATTCAGAATTACTCTGACTGGTACCATATGGATCCCTGAAGGTCTCCACCTCTCTGGCTGCGTAACGCTCTGGTCCACCTACAACACATTACATGATACATTGCCCTGCCATTGTAGGACACATACTTTGTGGTTACATGTAGCACAATACATATGAATAGCCACTGGCTAGGTAACCCTTCTGGTTGTAACTAATCAAATGGCACATATGACATGCCCCAATAATACACAGTGGTAAGGCAGGCTGATGTGTACACGCATATGATGAGCCAAAACATACTCAGGTGGGCACACTGCAGAACCAGTTAAAATAACTCACTACTCACTACAACATTTCACAAGGGTAGCAGACTTTCATGGCTCTCTGCACATAAATAACTCACAAACTACACTAAGCAAGGTATAGCAATACCCGTGCCTTAGACTTTTCTTAACATGTACATGAATATACATCACACATTAGCTATCCTTGTTCCTTTAATTAATGGAGATCAGGATCTGTCAGTGATGCTAAGGGCCAGATGTAGCAAACATTTGCAAGTCGCAAATGGCCTGAATCGCAATTTACGACCCCGCAAAATTGGAAATGGGATGCAAGAACCCCATTACCGAATTGCAAATTGCAACGCGAGCCATTACCGACTCGCAAATTTTGCGACCCCATTGTGCGACTCGCAAATAGGGAGACGCAATTTGCGAGTCGCAAACCATATGAAAAAGCCACTCGCAAATTGCAACTAGTCGCAAAAAGCCCATTTTGCACACCCAAATTACCACTAACTCAGAGCAGGTGGTAACCATAACCAAAGTATAAAAGGAGACCCAGAAGGCATCTGGGTTACTTAAGATGGCTGAGATATATGTGATAGTAAGGAGGAGGAGAGTCCACGCCGCACAGCAGAGGAGGAGGAGGAGCCGGAGACAGGAGAGGATATACAGAACCAGGCAGACACTTTTCCAACAAACTGAGGAGGAGATATATGATAAATACAGACTCAGCAGTGCAGCAATATTAGAATTAATTGACATACTCAATCCGCAGCTGCAACGCCAGACTGTGCGCGGCTGCGCCATACCCACACATGTGCAAGTGCTATGCTCACTGCACCTCTTGGCTTCGGGTAGCTATCAGGGGGTCATTGCTGTGGCAGGTGGGGTATCCCAAAGTGCACTCTCACAATTCTTCAGATGTTTCTTAGATGCCATACTCACACACATGTCCAGATACATATACCTACCCAGGAATGAGGCAGAAATCAACAGCACCAAGTTGGAATTCTACAGAATTGCCAACTTCCCTCATGTGATAGGGTGTGTAGACGGGACACATATACAAATATGCCCTCCTGCAAATCTGAAATATCTGTTCCGCAACCGGAAGTGTACCCACTCACTGAATATCCAGGTGGTATGTGACGCCCATTATGTTATCACTGACATCGTAGCCAAATTTCCAGGGAGTACACATAACTCTTACATTTTCAGGCACAGTGGGATACACCAACGCCTAGAACGTGGGGAGTTTGGAGACGGATATCTCTTAGGTATTGCTGAAGACACCCTGAAGCCATAAACACAGGTCACTGTAGAAACCATCCATGCCCTGCTAACATTGTCTATTTATGCCAAACAGGTGACAATGCATATGCGCTACGACCATGGATACTTACCCCGTATCTAACACCCAGCAATGAGAATGAGAGGCGATATAACAGTGCACATAGGAGGACCAGAAATGTCATAGAGAGGACCTTTGGACTGTTAAAGGCAAGATTCCGATGCCTCCACAGAAGTGGAGGTGCGCTCCAGTATGCCCCAATAACAGCATTCAAGATAGTTGGCGCATGCGCTATACTGCACAACATTGCCACAAGACGTGGGCTACATCTCACCCCTGAAGACCCAGATTCGGAGGATGACGAGCAAGAGCTACCACATCGCCATCATGGGGCTAGAAGCATTGCAAATCAAGGCAGACAGAGACGGGACCACATTGCAAACCAATACTTTGGACGGTACGTGCTAACTGTCACCACACACACTAATGTCACATACAAATCAAATCAAATCAAATCAAATCAAATCATTAGCATTTATAAAGCGCGCTACTCACCCGTGCGGGTCTCAAGGCGCTAGGGACAAAGGGGGTGGTTATCGCTGCTCGAACAGCCAGGTCTTTAGGAGTCTCCGGAAAGCGGAGTGGTCCTGGGTGGTCCTGAGGCTGGTGGGGAGGGAGTTCCAGGTCTTGGCCGCCAGGAAGGAGAAAGATCTCCCACCCGCCGTGGAGCGTCGGATGCGAGGGACGGCGGCGAGTGCGAGGCCAGAGGAGCGGAGGGGGCGGGTGGGGACGTAGAAGTTGAGGCGTCTGTTGAGGTATTCCGGTCCCTTGTCGTGGAGGGCTTTGTGTGCGTGGGTGAGAAGTCGGAAGGTGATCCTTTTGCTGACTGGGAGCCAATGCAGGTGTCTCAGGTGTGCGGAGATGTGGCTGTTGCGGGGTACGTCGAGGATGAGGCGGGCTGAGGCGTTTTGAATGCGTTGCAGGCGATTTTGGAGTTTTGCGGTGGTCCCAGCGTAGAGGGTGTTGCCGTAGTCCAGGCGGCTCGTGACGAGGGCGTGGGTCACGGTTTTTCTGGTGTCGGCGGGGATCCAGCGGAAGATCTTGCGGAGCATGCGGAGGGTGAGGAAGCAGGCGGAGGACACGGCGTTGACTTGCTTGGTCATGGTGAGAAGGGGGTCCAAGATGAAGCCGAGGTTGCGGGCGTGGTCTGCGGGGGTCGGTGCGGTGCCGGGGGCCGTGGGCCACCAGGAGTCGTCCCAGGCGGACGGGGTGTTGCCGAGGATGAGGACTTCCGTTTTTTCAGAGTTCAGCTTTAGGCGGCTGAGCCTCATCCAATCTGCGACGTCCTTCATACCCTCTTGTAGGTTGGTCTTGGCGCTGGCGGGGTCCTTGGTGAGGGAGAGTATAAGTTGGGTGTCGTCGGCGTAGGGGGTGATGAGGATGTCGTGCTTGCGTATGATGTTAGCGAGGGGGCTCATGTAGACATTGAAGAGTGTCGGGCTGAGTGATGAGCCTTGAGGTACGACGCAGATGATCTTAGTGGTTTCTGAGCGAAACGGAGGGAGGTAGACTCTTTGGGAGCGGTTTGCGAGGAAGGAGGCGATCCAGTCCAGGGCCTGGTCTTGGATCCCGGTGGAGCGGAGGCGGGTGATTAGGGTGCGGTGACAGACGGTGTCAAAGGCAGCCGAGAGGTCGAGAAGAATGAGGGCGACTGTTTCACCATTGTCCATCAGGGCTCTGATGTCGTCTGTGGCTGAGATGAGGGCGGTTTCAGTGCTGTGGTTGGTTCGGAATCCGGTCTGTAAGGGGTCGAGCAGGTTGTTGTCTTCCAGGAAGGTGGTCAGCTGTTTGTTGACGGTCTTCTCTATTACTTTGGCTGGGAAAGGCAGAAGGGAGATGGGGCGGAAGTTTTTCAGGTCGCTCGGGTCAGCCGTAGGTTTCTTTAGTAGGGCGTTGACTTCGGCGTGTTTCCAGCATTCGGGGAAGGTAGCAGAAGAAAAAGAAGAGTTGATGACGGTCTGGAGGTGCGGGGCAATGATGTTGTCGGCTTTGTTAAAGATGAAGTGCGGGCAGGGGTCCGAAGGGGCGCCGGAGTGGATAGAGTTCATGATGGATTTGGTTTCTTCCGTGCTGATGTGGGTCCAGTTGTTGAGGGTGATGGTCGGGGATGTGGGTTCGGTGGTGTTAGGTTGGGTCTGGTGTCCGAAGCTGTCGTGGAGGTCGCTGATCTTGCGATGAAGAAAGTGGCGAGGGATTCGCATAGATCCTGTGAGGGCGTGACGGCGTTGGCGTTGGCGCTGGGGTTGGAGAACTCCTTGACGATGCTGAAGAGTTCTCTGCTGTTGTGGCTGTTTTTGTCCATTCTGTCGGTGAAAAAATTCCTTTTGGCAGTGCGGATCAGGTGGTGGTGTTTGCGGGTAGCGTTCTTGAGGGCGGTCATGTTGTCAGCGGTGCGGTCCTTGCGCCAGGCTTTCTCAAGTGCGCGACAAGTTTTCTTTGATTCTTTGAGGGTGTCAGAGAACCAGAGGGGTTTCTTGGTGTTGTTCTGTCGCTGCGAGCGTTTGAGGGGAGCAAGGTTGTCTGCGCAGTTGGAGATCCAGTTTGTGAGGTTGAGGGCTGCGACGTTGGGGTCGGTGGTGAGGGTGGGTTGGTTGGCGGCGAGTGCGGCGAAGAGTTGCTCTTCAGGGATCTTGTTCCACTGTCGGCGAGGGATGGGTTGAGTGCGGAGGTGGCGGGTCTCGCGTCGGAATGTGAAGTGGACGCAGCTGTGGTCGGTCCAATGAAGGGCGGAGGCGTGGCTGAAGAAGACGTGTTTGCTGGCGGAGAAGATAGGGTTGAGTGTGTGTCCGGCGATGTGGGTGGCAGTGTTCACCAGTTGTTTGAGGCCGAGGTTGGCGAGGTTGTCGAGCAGGGTGGTGGTGTTGGGGTCGTTGTTTTGTTCCAGATGGAAGTTGAGGTCGCCTAGGAGGATGTAGTCCGGTGAGGCGAGGGCGTGCGGGGAGATGAAGTCGGCGATGGCGTCGCTGAAAGGGGCACGAGGTCCGGGAGGACGGTAGACGAGGGATCCTCTCAGGGTGGTCCTCGGGTCGGTGCGAATCTCAAAATGCAGGTGTTCAGCGGCGAGAGGGGAGTCTTCAGTGGAGGTGGTGACGCTGATGGAGTCTTTGAAGACGATGGCGATACCTCCTCCTACTTGGTTGGTGCGGTCTTTCCTGGAGATCTTGTAGCCTTCGGGGATGGCGGTGGCGATGTCTGGAGCAGAGGAGTCTAGGAGGTCCCAGAGTTCAACGGCGTGTTTGTGAACGGAGCGAGCGTTGACTAGGATGCACTTGAGGTGGTTGATGGCGCGTGGGCTTGTGGTCATAGTTGTTGCGTGGTGGAAGATGCGTTTGCAGGAGTTGCAGGCGAAGGGTCCATGGGTGCGTTTGGGGTGAGCTTGGAAGCAGGTTTTGGAGCGTCCTGGGTTGAGGGCATGGAGGGTGGTGGGGTCGTAGCGGATCATCGGGGCTTGGGAGCGCTGGGGACCAGGGGTCGTGGCGCTGGGCGCGGGCCAGGCGCGGACGGGCGCAGACGGGCTTGCCTCTGGCGCGGTCGCGCAGCGGCCGCCATATGAGGTAGGAGGGGGGGGGGGGGTCAGCTGGGGGCGAATGGGAGCTGGGGGGCGGGGGCGTGCAGGAGGTCGCGGCGGGAAAGCGCGAGGGAGGGGGGGACAGGTAGAGTGAGAAGAGCTGGAGGAGGGGGTTTTAAGGGTGGAGGGGGGAGAGTGTTAGGAGGTTTAGGAGATTAGGGAGAAAGATAGGTGTAGGGTTGTGAAGATAGGGGAGGGGGGGTTGTAGAGGTGGGTGAGGGTGAGAGGTAGAGTGAGGGGATAGGAAGATAGGTAATAGAGGGGATGGCGGGAGGGGGGGAGAGATAGAGAAATAGGTAGAGAGAGAAGGTAGATAGAGAAATCGATAGATAGGGAAAAAGATAGAGAGATAGGAAGATAGGAGGAGTGAGGGAGGTAGAAAGTGAACGGGTTAGATAGGGGAGATAGAGGGGGGGATGCGAGTGGGGGAGGGGGATGAGGCAGGAGCAGGAGGGCAGGCGCGGGGAGAAGAGGACGGAGGAGGCAGAAGAGCCGAAGGCAGAAGACAAGAAGACAAGAAGAAAAGAAGAACAGAAGAAAAGAAGAACAGAAGAGCAGAAGACCGGAAGGACTGAAGACCGGAAGAGCAGAAGACCGGAAGAGCAGAAGACCGGAAGAACAGAAGACACACAGAAGAACACAGAAGAACAGAGAGGAATACAGAAGAACACCGAGGAAGACAGAAGAACAGAGAAGAATACAGAAGAACACAGAGGAAGACAGAAGAACACAGAGGAAGAAAGAAGAACACAGAGGAAGACAGAAGAACAGAGGAAGACGGAAGAACACAGAGGAAGACAGAAGAAGACAGAGGAAGACAGAAGAACAGAGAAGAATACAGAAGAACACAGAGGGAGACAGAAGAACACCGAGGAAGACAGAAGAACACAGAGGAAGACAGAAGAAGACAGATGAGGACAGAAGAAGACAGAGGAACACAGAAGAACACAGAAGAACACGGAGGAAGATACAAAAAACGAAGAAACAGAGTGCAGAAGACCACAGCAGAAGATGAGGAAGAAGAGAAGAGGAGAGAAGACGGGGAGAAGAGGAGTACAGAAGAAGAATACAGACGAGGAGCGAGGAGGAAGAACAGAGAAGAAGAAAAGAGGAAAAGAAGCAGGAGCAGGAGAGAGGGTGAGTAGCGCGGGGCAGAACGAGGGGCTGGGAGGTGGGGGGTACTTACTGTGGGGTGGGTCTCAGGAACTCAGGAACCTGGAGGAGCTGCAGCGGCAGGGGGAGCGACCTACCCTTGGGTCAAGGGTCGCTACCACTGTCGCGCAGCGGCCGCCATATGAGGTAGGAGGGGGGGAGGGGTCAGCTGGGGGCGAATGGGAGCTGGGGGGCGGGGGCGTGCAGGAGGTCGCAGCGGGAAAGCGCAAGGGAGGGGGGGACAGGTAGAGTGAGAAGAGCTGGGGGAGGTGGGTTTAAGGGTGGAGGGGGAGAGTGTTAGGAGGTTTAGGAGATTAGGGAGAAAGATAGGTGTAGGGTTGTGAAGATAGGGCAGGGGGGGTTGTAGAGGTGGGTGAGGGTGAGAGGTAGAGTGAGGAGATAGGAAGATAGGTAATAGAGGGGGTGGCAAGAGGGGGGGAGAGATAGAGAAATCGATAGATAGGGAAAAAGATAGAGAGATAGGAAGATAGGAGGAGGTGGAGAGTGAGGGAGTTGGATAGAGAGATGGAGAGATAGGTAGATAGGAGGAGTGAGGGAGGTAGAAAGTGAACGGGTTAGATAGGGGAGATAGAGGGGGGGATGCGAGTGGGGGAGGGGGATGAGGCAGGAGCAGGAGGGCAGGCGCGGGGAGAAGAGGACGGAGGAGGCAGAAGAGCCGAAGGCAGAAGACAAGAAGACAAGAAGAAAAGAAGAACAGAAGAAAAGAAGAACAGAAGAGCAGAAGACCGGAAGGACTGAAGACCGGAAGAGCAGAAGACCGGAAGAGCAGAAGACCGGAAGAACAGAAGACACACAGAAGAACACAGAAGAACAGAGAGGAATACAGAAAAACACCGAGGAAGACAGAAGAACAGAGAAGAATACAGAAGAACACAGAGGAAGACAGAAGAACACAGAGGAAGAAAGAAGAACACCGAGGAAGACAGAAGAACAGAGGAAGACGGAAGAACACAGAGGAAGACAGAAGAAGACAGAGGAAGACAGAAGAACAGAGAAGAATACAGAAGAACACAGAGGGAGACAGAAGAACACCGAGGAAGACAGAAGAACACAGAGGAAGACAGAAGAAGACAGAGGAGGACAGAAGAAGACAGAGGAACACAGAAGAACACAGAAGAACACGGAGGAAGATACAAAAAACGAAGAAACAGAGTGCAGAAGACCACAGCAGAAGATGAGGAAGAAGAGAAGAGGAGAGAAGACGGGGAGAAGAGGAGTACAGAAGAAGAATACAGACGAGGAGCGAGGAGGAAGAACAGAGAAGAAGAAAAGAGGAAAAGAAGCAGGAGCAGGAGAGAGGGTGAGTAGCGCGGGGCAGAACGAGGGGCTGGGAGGTGGGGGGGTACTTACTGTGGGGTGGGTCTCAGGAACTCAGGAACCTGGAGGAGCTGCAGCGGCAGGGGGAGCGACCTACCCTTGGGTCAAGGGTCGCTACCACTGTTGCGCAGCGGCCGCCATATGAGGTAGGAGGGGGGGAGGGGTCAGCTGGGGGCGAATGGGAGCTGGGGGGCGGGGGCGTGCAGGAGGTCGCGGCGGGAAAGCGCGAGGGAGGGGGGGGACAGGTAGAGTGAGAAGAGCTGGGGTAGGGGGGTTTAAGGGTGGAGGGGGGAGAGTGTTAGGAGGTTTAGGAGATTAGGGAGAAAGATAGGTTTAGGGTTGTGAAGATAGGGGAGGGGGGGTTGTAGAGGTGGGTGAGGGTGAGAGGTAGAGTGAGGGGATAGGAAGATAGGTAATAGAGGGGGTGGCGGGAGGGGGGGAGAGATAGAGAAATAGGTAGAGAGAGAAGGTAGATAGAGAAATCGATAGATAGGGAAAAAGATAGAGAGATAGGAAGATAGGAGGAGGTGGAGAGTGAGGGAGTTGGATAGTGGGATAGAGAGATGGAGAGATAGGTAGATAGGAGAAGTGAGGGAGGTAGAAAGTGAACGGGTTAGATAGGGGAGATAGAGGGGGGGATGCGAGTGGGGGAGGGGGATGAGGCAGGAGCAGGAGGGCAGGCGCGGGGAGAAGAGGACGGAGGAGGCAGAAGAGCCGAAGGCAGAAGACAAGAAGACAAGAAGAAAAGAAGAACAGAAGAAAAGAAGAACAGAAGAGCAGAAGACCAGAAGGACTGAAGACCGGAAGAGCAGAAGACCGGAAGAGCAGAAGACTGGAAGAACAGAAGACACACAGAAGAACACAGAAGAACAGAGAGGAATACAGAAGAACACCGAGGAAGACAGAAGAACAGAGAAGAATACAGAAGAACACAGAGGAAGACAGAAGAACACAGAGGAAGAAAGAAGAACACCGAGGAAGACAGAAGAACAGAGGAAGACGGAAGAACACAGAGGAAGACCGAAGAAGACAGAGGAAGACAGAAGAACAGAGAAGAATACAGAAGAACACAGAGGGAGACAGAAGAACACCGAGGAAGACAGAAGAACACAGAGGAAGACAGAAGAAGACAGAGGAGGACAGAAGAAGACAGAGGAACACAGAAGAACACAGAAGAACACGGAGGAAGATACAAAAAACGAAGAAACAGAGTGCAGAAGACCACAGCAGAAGATGAGGAAGAAGAGAAGAGGAGAGAAGACGGGGAGAAGAGGAGTACAGAAGAAGAATACAGACGAGGAGCGAGGAGGAAGAACAGAGAAGAAGAAAAGAGGAAAAGAAGCAGGAGAGAGGGTGAGTAGCGCGGGGCAGAACGAGGGGCTGGGAGGTGGGGGGGTACTTACTGTGGGGTGGGTCTCAGGAACTCAGGAACCTGGAGGAGCTGCAGCGGCAGGGGGAGCGACCTACCCTTGGGTACAAAGAGCCCAGTTGTGAAGTGGAACAAACAAGAACTTTTATTAAGTGAACCTAAGTAATGATGAACTGAACTTTTGTGAAGGGGCTGTAAATGTCCACCTGCAATAAGGACACATTCACTTCATGTGCCTCAAGTGTCCTGCAGTGCATGGGCTCATCACCTCCGCCTGGGACGCCTAGCATGGCTAGTGCTTGGTGTGTCAGCAGACTCCTGACGTGCACTGCCACTCCTCAAGACACGTGTGTCCGTGGCAGATGCGCTGCTGACGGTAGACCCCTCCTCACTATCCTGAGGTGTCTCTGCCGTGCCCCTAGCCACCTGTCTAGCCTCCATCATGTCCACAGCTTGGCTGATGCGACCCAGTCCCTGAGCCACATCCCCTGCAAAGTGGCCCAAGTCCACCTGCAAACTAACTGTATGGCATGACAGCCCTGTGGTGTTGACAGCGAGGCGGATGATGGATGCAGCCATGCGGTCCAGTCTGTGTACCAGTTGCCGCTCACGGTGCCTTGCACTCTGTCTCTCAGACACTAGTTCTGTGACCAGTTGACGTATGGAGAGTGCAAGGTCACCAACATTATCGTTCAGTCGTCTGAACTGTGTGTTCACCTGTGCCAGCCCAGTGGTGAAATTATGCTCCATACGTCGCATTGCCCCAGATATGACTCTCATCTGCCTTGTTTGCAGGCGCTGACCAGATATGAGTGCTGCCTCCGCTGCGGACATAGATGAGTCACCTACATCCTGCTGGGACACTGCTGGGACATGGAGTCTGCGACGCGGTGGAGCTTCAGGGTCCTGATGTATGACACTGTGGCTGGGACCAGGTGCTGTGTCGCTATCCACAATGTCCATTGGTGCAGCTGGAGGGGACTGTGGTGGTGTGTTGCTGGGCCCTGTAGTGGCTGCTTCGGACTCCTGTGCTGCCTGTTGGCTGCTCTCTGCACCCTGGACGGACTGGCTGGTGGGGGTGTCTTGTGGGAGACCTGTGGGACATAGGGAACACACTGTCAGTATCTAACATCTGTTGTATGCCTCCTAATAAACTGTTGCCTATCAGCTGAGTACTGAACTACATTGCCCACAATGCACCATTCTGGTGGTTGCAAGTCTGGAATGGAGCTAGTTTGGTTGTGCATACTGCTGTGTACTGGGTGGGTGGGGGTATGGCAGTTATGGGTGTACATGCATGTTTCATGGTACTCACTTGTTGATGTCCCTGGCGCTGACGTGTCCAGTACTCCCATTCCAGCCACTGCC
The DNA here is from genome assembly GCF_031143425.1 of Pleurodeles waltl. Lineage (NCBI taxonomy): Eukaryota > Metazoa > Chordata > Amphibia > Caudata > Salamandridae > Pleurodeles > Pleurodeles waltl. The sequence goes on along the minus strand of NC_090443.1, from coordinate 1,029,784,721 downwards.
TCAGGCTCAAGGGTCTGTTCCACCAGTTCCTCCATAGGTGTGGGTGGTGGGACGGTGGATGGGCCTCCTCCTGTGCCCCGCATCTCCCTGAGGCACTCTGCCACCCTCTCCTTGGTCCTGGAGCGCATGTCATACCATCTCTTTTTTATCTCCTCTATACTCCTGTGGCTCACCCCTATGGCGTTGACCCTCTCCTGGATGTCATTCCAGATCCTCCTTTTTTCTGTGTCTGGAACACTCAGGGCAGCCCTTATGAAAAGCTGGTCATGGTGCTGGCAGCATTGCTCTGTCAGCACCTCAAGTTCCTTTTCTGAAAACTTCAGTTTTCTCTTCTTGCCTGCACTGCCAGAGTCTTCCATTCTTGCTGCTGTTCCTCCAGGTGGTTGCTCAGCAGTTAGAAAGGGTGTGGTCCTCGCCCCTCCCAGGTGTATTTGTTAACTTCCTGGCTGTGATGTCATCAGCAAGAGTCAGGAAGTGTTTTTCAAACTGTTATGCTGCACCTGCATGCAATTTGCGGCACAGTTGCAATTTGCGACACCCACTCGCAATTTGCGAGTCTGTTTTTAGCGAGGTCGCAAAAAGCGACCTCGCAAACAGCGGACTAGCAATCTGCAGTGCGACTTCATTTGCGAGTCGCAAAATGAAGTTGCTTTTTCTTGTTGGATACCGTTTTGCGACTCGGAAATTGCGAGTCGCAACAACTCGCAATTTCCGACTCGCAATTTTTTAGCTACCTACATCTGGCCCATAGTTCCAGACATTAACAATACATGTCCTGTGCATCTCCAAAGATTAAGGCCCTCATTACAACCCTGGTGGTCGGTGTTAAAGCGGCGGTAAAACCGTCAACAGGCCGGCGGTAAAAAAATGGAATCACGACCGTGGCGGAAACCGCCAACATAGACAGCCACTTTAACACTCTGACCGCCACAGCGGTACAAACAAACACTGCGGCGGTAACCGCCAACAGACAGGCGGAAGACATGGTGCACAACACCAGATCCACGAGGGGGCTCCATGCCCATTGATGTATCCTGGGGAGTGCACAGCCACAGTCTCTCAAGTCTCTCAAGTGTGTGGTTTGCCCACTGCTGCATCCTGGGGAGTGCAAAGCCACAGTCTCTCAAGTGGGTAGTTTGCCCACTGCTGCATCCTGGGGAGTGCAAAGCCACAGTCTCTCAAGTCACTCAAGTGGGTGGTTTGCCCACTGCTTTATCCTGGGGAGTGCAAAGCCACAGTCTCTCAAGTCTCTCCAGTGGGTGGTTTGCCCACTGCCTTATCCTGGGGAGTGCAAAGCCACAGTCTCTCAAGTCTCTCCAGTGGGTGGTTTGCCCACTGCTTTATCATGGGGAGCGCAAAGCCACAGTCTCTCAAGTGGATGCCTTTCTCCACTGGTTCTGGAGGGGGCTTTGTGCCCAGAGTGCTTCATCCTGCCAAGGACTGAGGTATTGGATGCCTTTCTCCAATGGTTCTGGAGGGGGCTTTGTGCCCAGAGTGCTTCATCATGCCAAGTACTGAGGTAGTGGATGCCTTTCTCCACTGGTTCTGGAGGGGGCTTTGTGCCCAGAGTGCTTCATCCTGCCAAGGACTGAGGTAGTGGATGCCTTTCTCCACTGGTTCTGGAGGGGGCTCTGTGCCCAGAGTGCCCTATCCAGCTCGTGGCAGCCTCAGTAGCGTCGAAATCTTTGGCGCTCAATGGCCTGCAGTGCTTGTTGCGGCGGTGTCCTGTTCAGCAGTGCTGGTGGCGGCAGTGTCCTGTTCAGCTGTGCTGGTGGCGGCGGTTTCCTGTTCAGCGGTGCTTGTGGCGGCGGTGTCCTTGGCAGCGGTGCTGGTGGCGGCGGTGTCCTTGGCAGCAGTGCTTGTGGCGGCGGTGTCCTTGGCAGCGGTGCTGGTGGCGGCGGTGTCCTTGGCAACGGTGCTTGTGATGGCGGTGTCCTTGGCAGCGGTGCTTGTGGCGGTCTTGTCCGACGTGCAGATTTTCCCAGACTTGCCTGTTTTACTGTGCCCCTTTCCCACCTTGGATGGTGGCGCAGCTGTCTCCACACTCCCAACTGTACCCCTGGGAGAGGCTTTGGTGGAAGATATTTTTCCTCTCTCCCGCCGGGCACTGGCCAACTTTTTGTGCTTTTGAGGTGGGGGACTGTCTGTGCTCTGGCTCCTTGGCACACTGGCTGCCCTGCTGCCTGGCGCACTCCAGAAGCCGGTTAGTACTGGCACCATTGTTCCCGCTGATGTTGTGGCTGAGGCGCTGGGTTGGGACCTGGAGAGGCGGGCCCTAGGAGACTGAAGGGGTGGGGGAGGTGAGGGGAAGAGGTCAAGGTTGGACAGAAAAAGTTTTTGGGACACACTGGGATGGGTAGATGGAGGGGGTTTGGGAGTGGAGGAAGAGGTAGTGGTTGTAGGAGGTGTACGTTTGGTGACTTGGGTGAAGGTGCATGGGCTGGAGGCTGTCGTGAGGTGGATGGCTGTTGAGTGGGTGTGTGGCTGCGTTTGTGTACCTTGGGAGGTGGGCTCACAGACACACTGGGAGAGGACACAGGGGATGTGTAAATAGTAGTGGGGGTGGTGACTGCACGTGAGCGGGGTGTGGTGGTGGGTGTGCTGGTGATGGAGGTAGTGGCTGACGATGTAGTGCATGCAGGTGTGAGTAGAGACGAGACAGGGAGGGAAGAGGAAGATGAGGAGGAGGGGGACACAGTGGAGGCAGTGGCTGTTGGTATGTCTGCATGTGTGTAATGCGTGCGTGAGTGCCTGTGGGATGTGTGGTGCTTATGTTTGCCTGAGCTTCCCTTGTGTGTTGACGTGTGTGCATCCTGGTCTGATGGTGTGCTTGGGATAGGCTTAGGTACAGGGGTTTGGGTCTGGGTGGAGGAAGTTGGAGGGGGGAGGCTAGAGACAGGGACAATGGTTGCCATCAGTGCTGAGGCCAGAGTCTGAAAAGCTTGCTGATGGGCTGCCTGACCAGAATGAATGCCCTCCAGGTATGCATTGGTCTGTTGCAACTGCCTCTCTACACCCTGGATGGCATTCAAAATGGTAGACTGTCCAACAGTGAGGGACCTGAGGAGGTCAATGGCCTCCACACTGAGGGCAGCAGGGCTGACTGGGGCAGGGCCTGAGGTGCCTGGGGCGAAGGAGATGCCCACCCTCCTGGGTGAGCGGCCACGGGGCAAACGCTGAGGGGCTGCTGGGACGGCGGTGCTGGTAGGGGGGGGTGGCGGCTGTACCTGTAGATGCGGGGGGCACAGAGGGGCCCGCCACCGCAAGGGAGCTCCCATCAGGGGAGGAGTCCGTGTCGCTGGTCTCAGCTCCTGTCCCCGCCGTGAAGCTCCCATCACCCTCCGTCCCACCGGTGAATTCTGACTCCGTTGTGTCACCCTCCACGGCCATGCGGGATGCAGCTCCATCCTGCTCCGGTGCCACTGCTCCTCCGTCTGATGATGCTAATGCACACAAGCACAGGGAAACCACAAAAAGGGGGGGAGACAGAAGTAAGACATGTTGAGTGCATCCTATACCGCTACCGTTTGGCGGAAACTACATACACAGAAGCCCCCTGCACTACGCCGTACACTTGGAGTTCCCTAATCAATCACAGGGACATGGGTTACAAGGCTATGCCCGATTGCTGCACACATGGAAGTCACAGAATACTGACTAGGTGTAGTTGGCTCTGTACACAGGTGGGGTGGGGTGCCACAGGGCCTGCCTTAAGAAGGGACTTTGCCTACTAAACTCGCCCTGGCCTAGGGGAACCCACAGCCCACCTCCCCCACCCAGACACCTACAATGCGAGCTGAATCAACTGAATGAGAGTGTACTCACCCCCTTGTGACTGCTGTGATGCCCTCAAGCGCCCATCCAACTCCGGGCATGCCACCGCCAGGACCCAGAACATCAGGGGGGTCATTGTGTGACGGGCACCCCTCCCACGTTGGGAGGCCATCCCCAGCTGGGCCTCCACTGTCTTCTTGCTCCAGCGGCGAATGTCCTCCCATCTTTTCCGGCAGTGGGTGCTCCGTCTGTGGTAGACCCCCAGGGTCCGGACTTCCTTGGCGATGGCACGCCAAATCTCCTTCTTCTGGTGGGCACTGACCTACAGGAATAGTACAGGGGAAAAGGAGAAGATATAACCATCCGCACCGTCAGTCATTGGCCCGCATCACTACCCTTGCCACAATGCACGTGCACTCACCGTTGTTTCATGCACGCCTCATTCTTTCCCCCTATCTTTCATCCACACCACTCCAAACAGGCATTGCCCATGCAGCATGTTCACAGTGTACTCACCTGTTTGTCTGGAGGACCATAGAGTAGCGTGTACTGGGGGAGGACCCCATCCACCAGTTTCTCCAACTCCTCCGTGCGGAAGGCAGGTGCCCTTTCCCCAGACACACAAGCCATTGTCTCTTCCAGACTGAGGTCACAGCAGCACTTGCAGTGTAGGTCCTCTCCTGTCGAAGATCAGGTATCAAGTGATTGAACAGACAGAAAATGGCAGTGACGTCCACGGCCGTGCGTACCGTCACCGCTGGCATACATCATCATTGGCTCCTGGGACCCATAGGGTCCAATGTTAACCATTGCAGGATTGCGCCGCGGTCTTTGACTGCCTACAGTGACGGTGTACAACGCCAGCGCAGTTACCTCATATCCCCTTGTCCCACATTACAGGTCAGGCAGCCGCCATTTTAGGGGGCCATATGGCATTATTTTTGACTGCGTCACACATATCTAGGCCTTGCTTAAACACTAATACAGCCATATGTTGATTTTAAAACATTTTCCAATTAAGTTGTGTTTATGTACCTCAGTGTTGGTTGACTCTCTGCTCGCTGTTGTCCTCCATAGAGCACGTCCGCTGGGGCAGGTGAGGAGATGGCGGCATCCTCCGGTGTACAGACCGCTGGTGGACCTGTCGACAATGGAGGAGCGACATGTAATTATCACCTACAGACTTGATCGTACCACAATCCTGGAACTGTGTGCCCCGTTGGAGCCAGACCTGATGTCAGCTATCTGCCATCGCACAGGAGTCCCCCCTCTAGTGCAGGTGCTGTCAGTACTCCATTTCCTGGCAAGTGGGTCTTTTCAGACAACAGTGGCCATAGCATCAGGGATGTCCCAGCCTATGTTCTCCAACGTGTTGTCCAGAGTGTTGTCTGCCCAGCTGAAACACATGCGCAGATACATAGTTTTCCCTCAGGTGGAGGATTTGCCTACAGTGAAAGGTGACTTCTATGCCCTGGAACATATCCCCAACATCACACGTGCCATTGATGGGACACATGTGGCCTTGGTACCCCCCGCAGGAGTGAACAGGTGTACCAAAACCGGAAGAGTTACCTTTCTATGAATGTGCAGATGGTGTGTTTGGCAGACCAGTACATCTCCCATGTGAATGCCAAATTTCCTGGCTCAGTGCATGACACTTACATGCTGCGGAATAGCAGCATCCCTTATGTGATGGGGCAACTCCAGAGGCACCTTCTGTGGCTATTAGGTGAGGACATGCACCCAATACAGTGTGAGTATGTGTCTGGGTCTGGGGATGTCCCTAAGAGTTAGTGTGTGTCTAACAGTTGTCCCTCGACATTTGCAGGTGACTCTGATTACCCCAACCTGTCATGGCTACTGACCCCAGTGAGGAATCCCAGGACAAGGGCAGAGGAACGCTCCAATGAGGCCCCTGGGCAGACCAGGAGGATTATAGAGAGGACCTTCGGCCTCCTGAAGGCCAGGTTCCTGTGCCTCCATATGACAGGTGGTTCCCTATTCTACTCACCAAAGAAGGTGTGCCAGATCATCGTGGCCTGCTGTATGCTTCACAACTTGGCTTTGCGAAGACAGGTGCCTTTTCTGCAGGACAGGAGGATGGTCCAGATGGAGGTGTTGTGGCAGCTGTGGAGCCTGTGGACACTGAAGACGAGGAAGCAGAAGAAGAGGACATAGACAACAGGAACACGGTGATCCAGCAATACTTCCAGTGAGACACAGGTAAGAAGACAACACTGCCTGCTACATCTGATTTAATTCTTCTACCTCTCATCTGTCTGTCATTTTCACCCAGTGTATGGACACTGAGTTGTCACTTTCCCTTTCGATTTCACAGATGTGGGTCCCACTGTGTGACCTCTGCTTTGTTTCCGCATGGACTAGAGCTGTGTGACATAGGTATGTTGACATTACATTGGATTTAGCATTTTGCCACTGTTATTGCTAATACACATTTTCGAAAGCACAGACTGACCCCAGATTGTTTTGTGATTTAAGGGTGTTTATTTAAGTGCAAAATAATGAAGGGGTTGTAACATGGTCAGGGGTGATGGTGGAGGAATGTCCATGGCAGAGTCTAGTCTATTAGTCTCACAGGCGCATTGTCCAAAGGGGCATAGGAAGTGGAGCTGGGGCAGTTGATGGATGGACAAGGTGACAAAGTGGGACAGAAGGATGACAATCAGGGTGGTCTCATTTCTTGGCAGGGGTCTTGGCATTGTTCTCTGTCTTTGTCCTGGATCTCAGGGACCGCTTGCGGGGTGGTTCTCCATCTGCAGGGGGTGGGGTGCTGGTGTCATGGTCCTGTGGCGGTGCCTCCTGTCCACTAGCGCCGGCGGAGGTGGTGGGCAGTTCATCGTCCAGGCTAGTGTCAGGGGCCCCTTGTTGTGCCACAGTGTCCCTCCTGGTGTTGACGAGTTCCTTCAGCACCCCTACAATGGTGCCCAGGGTGGAATTGATGGATTTGAGTTCCTCCCTGAACCCCAAATACTGTTCCTCCTGCAGCCGCTGGGTCTCCTGAAACTTGGCCAGTACCGTTGCCATCATCTCCTGGGAATGGTGGTAGGCTCCCATGATGTTGGAGAGGGCCTCGTGGAGAGTGGGTTCCCTGGGCCTATCCCCCCTGTCGCACAGCAGCCCTCCCAGTTCCTCTGTTTCCCTGGGCCTCTGTCCCCTAAACAGTGTGCCCACTACCACTGCCCTCAGGTCCCTGGTGTTGTTGGGGTGGTGGGCTAGCCTGGGTTCCCTGTAGTGGTGGACACACTGCTGCTTGACGTGTCCTGGGGACAGAGGTATGGGCCCGCTGGGTGGGTGCTGTGCTGATGTTTTCAGAGGGGGAGGCTCTGTTGTGGCTTGTGCCAGTGTGAGAGGAACAACTGTCCCGAGGTCCCAGATGGGCCGGGCTGGTCATCTAGATCCAGTTGGACAGAGCTGCTGTCATCACTGTGGGCCTCTTCTGTGGGTGGAGTGGACATGTCTGGACCCTCCTGTCCGGTGACATTGGGTAGGGGTCCTGCAGGGGTGTAAAAGCATGATTACTGCATCTGTGTGTGCCATGGTGTGCAATGGGTGGGTGACCCTGTAGCCCAGTGCTTGAATTCTTGTGTGGGACCTTGCGTGATAATGGTTTGGGGGGGTGTATGGGTATGTGCAGTGGACATGCTTTGGTGATGGGTGTCCATGCTTTGGTGTTACATGCAGGGCTTGGGATGTGTGGTTTGTGATATTGGGACATAGGTGAGGAGTTGGAGTGATGGGGGTGAGGGCGAGGGTAGGGGGTGTGTGATAGCATGCAGGTGGGGGAGAAAGTAGTTAAGGGTTTGACTTAACAGAGTCCATTTCTCCAGCTACTCCTGCGAGGCCCTCAGGATGCAGTATAGCCAAGACCTGCTCCTCCCATGTAGTGAGTTCTGGGGGAGGAGGTGGGGTCCGCCGCCAGTCCTCTGAACCGCAATCTGGTGTCTTGAGACCACGGAACGCACCTTCCCCCGTAGGTCGTTCCACCTCTTCCTGATGTCATCCCTAGTTCTTGGGTGCTGTCCCACTGCGTTGACCCTGTCCACGATTCTTCGCCATAGCTCCATCTTCCTAGCTATGGTGGTGTGCTGCACCTGTGATCCGAATAGCTCTGGCTCTACCCGGATGATTTCCTCCACCATGACCCTGAGCTCCTCCTCAGAAAACCTGTGGTGTCTTTGCGGTGCCATGGGGTGGTGTGGGTGATGTGTGGGGTGGTGTGTGTTGTGATGTTTGGGATGATATTTAGAGGTGTGTTTTGTGAGGTGCGTGGATGTTGTGTGAGTGATGGGGTTGAGTGCCTGTGGATGCAATTGTTCTTTCTGGTGGTGTCTCTCTCTGGCCTTCTGTCGCAATTGTTGTCGCAAGGTTATGTGGGTGATGTGGGTGTGTGTTTTATAGTGTATTCAGTGTGTGAGAGTGGTGTGTGCATGTGTATCAGGTGTGTGTGTTTCGAATTGTCTAATGTGGTTGAGTTTTGTAGGTGAATGTGTATTTTGAGCGCAGCGGTGTGTACCTTCAATGGAATACCGCGGTTGAAAGATCGCCACGTGGATTCGTGGGTCATGATAGTGTGGGCGTATTCCTGTTGGCGTGACGGTGGAAGTTTTGTTCTCGCCAGTTTATCACTGACCTTTGGTGTGGCGGACTTGTGTGGGTATCTAGATTTTGTCTGATTCCGAGCTGTGGGTCATAATGGCAGTGGCGGAGTTCCGCGGCAGTGTGTTGGTGGTCTTCTGCACTGCGGTAAGGGGCTTTTACCGCCAATGTTGTAATGACCCCCTAATTATTTTAAAATGGAACACCAACATTTATGAGATATGTTCAGATGTGTAAAATTCCACCTGTCAGACCTCTGGATAAAGTAACATACATCAGGCCTCAATTACATGAGACATAAACAACTGGAGTGTAATAGATAAGAAGAGCTCCAGAAAGAGCACGAACCCCAGGTCAGCACAAGTTAGCAGATGCCCTGGGGGCAGGACATGAAAAGGAAAGGTGCACACTTTCTCAGTTTGTGCACAGCACACCTGTTTACATGTGCACCATGGTGTGAATAGAGAAAGTGTTCACTAATACTGGCCAGTGCGGGCTCATGACAGCCCAGTGTTTAATTGTGTCTGTGGCATGCTTCGTCTTTTAAAATATATTTTGTGGGGGCATTACACTTTAATGCTAAAGTATATGTGAGCCACAGACACTATCAGCACAAACCATGTATAGGCAAATGAGACCCAAGGATGAATTCCCAAACTATGGGGGTCATTACGACCCCAGCGGTGCAATAGCGGCAGTAGTACCGCCACCAGGCTGGCGGTACATACCGCCATATTTTGAAATTGGCGGTTTGGCTAAAGCCAAACCGCCAATGTCCCACACCGACCGCCAGGGTGGTAACGACCGCCAGGCTGGAGACTACAGTCTCCAGCCTGGCGGCCGTCACTAGGCCACTCCTGGCAATATGACCCCACCCACTGCCATGGTTTCCGTGGCTTTTTCACTGCCACGAAAACCATGGCGGTAGGCACTATCAGTGCCAGGGAATTCCTTCCATGGCACTGATAGGTGTCTCACCCGCCGCCTTCCCCTCCCCAGAGTTATCCCCCACCCTCCCTCTCCCCTGACCCTCCCCCAACATACACACACACACATATGCATGCATACACACATGCATACCCACACCCAGCCACACATGCATACATACATACACACACACCGCAACACACATTAACATACATTGCAGCACACATGCATTCACAACTCACAAAGTACACATACACTCACATACATTCATTCTCACACGCATTCCACACTCCTCATACCAGCATGCATGCATCCAAAAACAGACACACATACCCACACTCACACACACAACACCCCCATACCCTTACCCTGTTGGAGAACCTCATTTACTTACTTGCAGGGGGTCCTCTGGCAGGAGACGGGATGTGGTGCTGCCGCCAGCGGAACGCTGCCAGGCCGAATCATGGAACACAATATGGTCGACGGCATTCTCCTGGTGTGGCGTTGCTGCTGGCAGCCACACCACCTTACCGCCGTCCGCCACCATGATGGTTGCCGGAATTCCGCCATCCTTCTGGCGGAATTCCGGCTACGGTCATATTATGGCAGACGTTAGGCAGCCACGGTGACGGTCTTTTGGAGGTTTTCGCCGTAGCGGTCATTACCACCAAGGACAAAATGAGGGCCTATGTGTACTTACCAAAAGTTTCACCAACTTCGAATCCAATGTAATCCAAGAGGTCACGTTCCGAACTGATGACATCCGACCAGCAATGTTTAAGCTGGTGGGCTGTCCAGTCTATGTCAAACAGCCTCTGCATGTGGTACTGGACCACCATGCATGCCTTGAGGGAAGGAAGGTAGCGTACATCAGACCCTTACTATACTCTGCATCAAGTCAGTATTGTTTGTGCATGGAAGTGGGTGTTCACATGCAACACCCATGTAGTTTGACCCTTTCACAGGTAATGAGACTCGCGTGGAACTGACACAGAACCAGACTTGTCAGACACCCCCAGTAGAGCCTGAACAAGGATGTATATATTGATGTGACCTTGACTCATTTGTTTCCATGTGTCCTGCATTCTGTCGCTCATGTTGGCCATGTAGGACTATTACATGAATAGTTTATGTGCAGTAAAGTGTTGAGAAGATCGTAATGCGAGTTGACAGCTGATTGGGTGGAGACATGGGCCTTTTTTACAGCCCCATGTTGGCATCCATAATGTTTACATGAGTCGTCCTGATTATCCATTAGGGTTGTCCAGCAATATTGCACTGACAATGTCCCTGCAATGCATCCATCACACTGAGTAATACTAGGGAGCCACTTGGGGTGCGTTCATGTACTCCACAGCTAAAAGTCCAGGATGAGCCACATGGCTAGACTTTGCATGGCCTCCTGGATATTGTTGAGAGGCTTATGCCTCCAGATAGGCCAAGAGCCGTGTGACACCAACGTCACCGGCCTGTGTTAATCTAGGCACATATCTGTATAACTTGCTATCCAAGGATGCCTTGTGGTTGCAGTATACTCACTCAGAGAGTGACCGACATTGTGTGTTTCAGCCACTCTACAGAGTAAGTGGCATGCAGGGGACAAACTGTCTCTCTACATTTGCTATGTATGTGTGGTGGTATTAATGACCCATGTTGATATGTGCATACCAACGGTTACCAGAAAGCCTTCAGGAATACACGCTATAACATGTTGTACTTGTCAACACCAGAGCAGTACGCGCTCTATTGGCGACAAAAATGCAAAAACCCAGCACTCTCAAAACAAAGTAATTTATGCATTGTGCTGATATGTTGTGGTTTAACCTTTTGCATTGCAGAGTTCAATCCTGAAAACTTATTTTTAATATGCTTACAAATACTGTTCCTTTGCAATGTATTGCTGCAGGTTTTCAGAGTGTGTTAGGGTGTGGCCCCTTTCCAGGGCCTTCCAGAGACTTTCCCTGCAACATGCCTGTGCGTGGTTCTGGGCTGGGCCAAGACTCTATAAAAGAGAGCCAGCCCAACTCCCAGTGCTCACTATCCAGAGGTCCCGGTGCAGAGCAGCAGCTTCTTCCTGAGCGCCTGCCCCGGCGGCCTATTTGGATCTTCCAGTCTTCTGCCCTAATCCTTCATTGGTGATCATTGTTCCAGGCGGTAAGACAGTGGTTGGACTGTCCCGACACCGTTATTTAGAATTTTCATTTTCTTGGTTTAAATTCTTAAATGAGTAACAGATTACTTGCGAGCTACCATTTCTTGACATTTATATGGTAGTTTACAAATAGGCAAGACGCGCAATTTATTTCATAAAGGTTTGACTTTGTTATTCATTGCGCGCTACCACTTTTTGACATTTACATGGTGGCTTAAGAATCGGCAAGACGCGTGATTCGTTTTATGGTGTTTAAACATTGTTGTCCATTGCGCGCTATTATTTCTTGACATTTACATGATGTTTTACGAATTGGCAAGACACACAACTTGTTTCATGAGCATTTAACTTTGTTGTTCATTGCGCGCTACCATTTCTTGACATTTTACATGGTGGCTTACGAATCGGCAAAAGAAGCGCGATTCGTTTCATTGTACTTTGATCTTGTTATTTATTGTGAGCTGTTATTCCTTGACATTTACATTGTGTTTTACGGATCGGCAAGACGCTCGATTCAATTAATGATGATTTGACTTTGATATTCATTGCGTGCTACCATTTCTTGGTATTTTACATGGTAACACTCGAATTGGCAAGACGCACGATTCTCTCCTCGAGTTTAATTCATGTTGTTTATTGTATGCTACTATTCTAAGGTATTTATTAGGCAATATTCGAGTTGACAAGTTATGTGATTTGTTTCCTGAATCCATATTGTGTTATTCATGGTTCACAATCCTTTTATGGTGTTTACTATATATATATATATATATATATATATATATATATATATATATATATATCTGCAATATGCGCAATTTGTGTTGAAACATTTTAAGAGTACACAGAAGGCCAGAGTTTCTAGATGCAATATTGTATGGTCCTAGTATACATTCTTAAAACAGGATTTATATGACTGGTTTAAAATTTAGTCAGAATGTTTTTTCTGATTCTCATGTAAAGCAAAGTACTTGAATAAGAAAGTTTTCATTTAATTCATCTTGATTCCCCTACAGGTATCCGGCCATCTTGAAACTTAGTCATTTTAAACTTAACTCTTAGATTGTTCATGTTTTCAGAGTGACTAGGCTTAGAATCACAGTCTAGTATTGATTTCAGGAGATATAATTTTCATATTGTGTGTTCTAACCTTTTTCTTACTACAGGTCTCCTTCCCAGCTGTTCCCTTCCTAATCCCCTCTTCCCCTCTTGAACTCTCTCAGTCTCTGTGATTTATCTATCAGAGTCTTGGAGCTGTTCAGTTGTGGACGTGTTGGGAACGTGCACAGACCCCGAGGATCTGGTGACTCTGACAGTACTACACAAACATCGGCTATATGGTTTGTGTTTTGGAGGATATGTCTTACACATTCACATTGCAACAGCTCCTTGTCTTTACCCACAGGCTTCCTCTATAATTTGTGGATCATAATGCCAGATTGTCTAGCCACAACTAGTCAGGTGTAGTCCAATCATAAATATGTTTGCCATTGACACCCATCACAATATGTGTCTATAATATGTGATTACTTGAAGTTGGGTGATGGGTATGCAGTCAGACACGATGTTCACCTGCAGATTTCCAGCCATATTCACACATCATATCTTGAGATGCATCAGTGCTTGCACCTTGGGTGGATGAACCTTGTTTTTTGTGCTTTCTAAAGGACAATTGTTTCATAATCAGAATCTTGGTGTTGTGTCTTCACATATGCACTAAGATTGTACTCATGTGAGTGAATCCATTGTTTGTATCTGAGTGCTACAAACCAATGTGGTAGGCTACATCACTGCTTTTTCTATTGCCATCTTGGCCAAGTGGTGCAAATCTGGGCACAATATTACTAGGTAGACACTCTTGCAATAGCAAAGTTAAGTACTTATCATTTGTATGTGTGATATATGGTCTCCCAATGGATACGATATAGGGTTTCAGATTTGTATATTTGTATATTGCATAGGTAGACTGTAGGGGTTGGATTGTGTTTCCATGCATATGTGGAGCACTTCACAGTCATCATACTAAGAGTAAACTCTACTGTCATTCAAAGTATAAGGGAACACAAATGAGTAGCTGTACAAGAGACACACAGTAATTTCACACTACGTTAGCACACCATGTTCATTGTGGTTGGTACAGGTTGTTGCCAGTCACACTATTTTTTGATGTACCAGATGTTGTTAAGCACTGTTTGTCATGCAAAGCTACATACGTTTGCTGTGTAGCAATTACCAGCAGATGTGATGTGAGTGTTCAGATGTTCAATGTGACTATGAAGTTAACTTGCTTACTCACTGGTAGTGCTTATATATTTATTTTCATGTAGGTATACCATTTCAACTAGTTATAATTTTGAAAGTCGCGTATTTGTGAAAACATTTTGTACTATATGGTCTCTCCACTGTTTTGCTGCTACTGATGGGAACTTTTGAGCTTGCTCCTCATCTTCCTCATCCTCATCATCCAACACCTCCTGCTTCTCATTATCATTGGGTCATGGTACATTGCTCGTACACAAATATTGTGCAATATGCAGCACACTAGTATTAATTTGCAAGCCATTGGTGGCAAGTAGAGTAATCAGCCCCAGACATATCCACACTCCAGAAGTGGGATTTGAGGACTCAGAAAGTCCTCTCTAGGATGGACCAGGTTCTGCTTAGGCCATGATTAAAGCTCTGCTGGGCATCCCTATGGGGGTGTTTATAAGGAGTCATCACCCACAGCTGAAGACAATATCCTTGGTGAAGTGCAAAGAAAGGAGGGATAAAACTAATACATAATCATGACATATGATGGCATACTATCTGTTATGTGTTCTGATTGACTCATACACTTTCCCAACAGTATGAGACGTGCAATGACATTGTTTGGCATACATGCAAGTTGATTTCACATATGACTGACACTGCACTACACATAGAGGTCACTGCCCTCTGTGCTATATTTACTATTTGTCATACTTGTAAGTGTGAATGCTATGGAGATGGTGATTTGTCACCAGTATGAAGAGTCAGATAGCAACTGAGGACTTCAATCTCTCACACTCATCTATTGTCTCCATTTATGACTACTATTTTCATACAAAAGCGTCACATTTGGACCTAAAGTGCCATTATTTTGACTCAAGCATCAGGATTACAGGGATGGTGTTACTTTTATTACAAAACCATCACATTTGGGACTAAAGCCTCATTTTTTATTCAAGCAACACAATTACAGGGATGGTGTCACTTTTCATACAAAAGCAGGGCTAAGGCATCATGTTTTTTGACTCAAGCAACAGGATTACAAGGATGGCGTCACTTTCCTTATGCATCACATTTTGGCCAAAAGAGCCACATTGACATTTAAAGTTGTCTGATTTTATTGTGGTCCAATGTATATTTTGCTGATATGTGTGTTTTGAGTGCAACATGATTGTTCAACAGGCTATGCACACGTAACGCACAACACTTTGCAATGATCAGTGCATTGTGTCTGGCACTTTGAGGATGATGACAGTGTTCAAACCTGACTGACATCTGTTGTGGCCTACTTATAGTTTCTAAGATGTGGGTGAGTTGTTGTTTTCTGGAGTATGACATAAACAAAAAGACAAATTATGCCTTTGATTATTTTTTATCATGTGAAAGCACTGTCATACATGGTTTGGTGATACATTCACAGACATGTGATCCACGTGAAGAACTTTTGCACAATGTGTGTGCATCTGCGAGTGCCTTCAGCTGTGTTTTAGACTTCTCCATCCTCAGCTGCCTTTTCCTCCTCCATCGGGTCTTCCTGTGGTTGATCTCCATCCCAGGGGGCATTTGCACACACACATATGTTATGCAGTATAGCACACACTAATATAATTTTGCAGACCAGGTGGGGGAAGGAACAATTTACCCACAGATATATCCAAGCTGCTGAACCTGCCCTTGAGCAGGCCTGGGGTCCGCTTCACAACATTACAAGTCCTGATGTGTGCCTGATTGTATGCCTTCTTGGGATCTGTTTAGGGGTTTGCATACGGGGTCATTACCCACTGCTGTACACCATATCCTTGGTCAGCTGAAATTGAAAAAGAGACAGTGTCAATATTTAGGATAACTCCATTGAGTACATTCCTGCCCAAGTGTAATGGTATGTCATGCACTTCTCCAAGATGTAATCATATGGTGTGTCACTCATATCAGTGTACTGATGTTTTCATGGGACTCTTAAATCAATCTATGTGATGTCAAATGCAGTGCATGGGCAGATACATCATACAATTCTACATCCTGGCTGTCATGTTAATGCAGCAGAATTTGGTGGTGGCTATTTACTGCCACTCTAGTCCACTCAATGTTATGTGTTCACACTACAAGTGTGAAGAGATGGAATGTGGATTTGATATTTTTCTTGGAAGTTCTCTGTAGTTAGGTGGTAACATGCCAGACGTGGCTTACACAGACACATGCATGGGTCCATGGCCATCCAAATATGTTGGTGGTGCCCAACATTACATTGGCACAGGCCTTTTTGTGTAAAATATTATTTAGGGCAGTTGACGTAATACCATCCACACAGAATGCACTCACACATACCAATTCAACAACATGGTGTCACAACTGCCATTTCCAGATCTATGCGTGCATGTCACGGGTGGGAGAACATTGTGTACATGTGTGACAGCATTGTACCCAATATTTGCGCACAACACATGGATCCTGAAGATTTGAGAGTGGTCCTCTGCAGTCCAGCTACCCAACATCCTGCTCTGCACAATGTCTCTGAGAAGGGAAATTAGTACACAATATCTGGGGCATCCTGCACTTTAAAGTTCCTTCTGAATACACTTGCACATGAGTTGCCTAGCAGGTACACATTCACACTTGCATCAGGGTTTTTAGGGGTTCTTCGTTGCACGCAGGTTTCATTTGTGTGTGAAGGAGCAACTTCCAGCTAAGGCTGCTGCCTCAGAGGCATGGTGAGTGATGGATGTGTGCTGCATTACATAGCACACATAGGACATGGGAGTGATTTTGATGATTGCTATTCATTTGGACAGTTACATGTCACCTGCCCATGAGCGGTGGTGTGTCACCTTGTACCTAGTTCCTGGTTTGGGATCCATGACATGCCTGATGGACTGTGGGAGTCGCATGGGGACATTCCCACAATGGACATGGCACACCTCCTTTGCACACAGTGATGGTAGTCATAATTTGTGCCTGCCAAGCATTGCTCTGTGCCTTTACACCATGCAACATCTGCAAAACTGACTTTAGATGTTTTCACATGTATGGCTGGGGGAACTGCATTGCATATGTGATATGATGCATGGTGCATGTATGTGGAACATCCCTCATACTGAAGTCCCTATCTGTGTAGGCAGACACTGAGATGTGTATTATGTCATCCATTTTTAATTGTTAGTGGGTCTGTTAGGTACTTGAGTTATGCTCACCTACAAGTAGGCAATTCCCATATTGTCCACCCTGGAGTCAGTCATTTATGATGGAGCGCCAGAATATGTATGCGTTGTACACACTGCCGGGGTATTTCGCTACGTCATTCATGAATAACCCTGATTGGTAAAAAATGGCCTGGAGATTGATGGAGTAGATGTGTTTCCTGTTGCAGTAGAGATGGGCAGTTGCAGCAGGAGTCACTAGTTGCACATGCGTGCAGCCCATGGCACCCAGCACATATGGGAACCCAGCAATGGCATTTAATCCTTGTATGATCTCCTGCTGCGTTGCTGGATATTGGGGAAGAGGGTGTAGCGGGGTGTCAGACGGATGATGGCATCCAGGATGGAGGGTAGGAATGAGGAGAATGATGGTTGGGAGATTCCGACCAATCGGGCTATAGTTATCTGGAAGGACCCCCAAATCCAGCGTATGAAGAACAGCCATGAGCTTTGTACGTGGAAGTATGTTGGTAACCCTGTCACTGTTGCCTGGAGTATTGGCGCAAGCAGATATAGTAGTTGTACAATGGACTCCTTCCTCAGACGGTAATGGGTAATTACCTCTTCCTCCCTGAGTTCAATTAGTGATGTACGCCGTCGATATATGCGCTTTCTTTTTCTATGGTGCAGATGGTGGTGATGATGGAGGTGGTGGTGGTGGTGGTCTTCGTAGGGCTCCAAGCTGCAATAGGAGTAGGTCCATGGTGTCCTGGAGCATCCCAGAGTGATTTGGGTATGTTCTCTTTAAGTACCAGTGCAAATGTGTAATTTTTACGCCTGGTC
This sequence comes from Pleurodeles waltl, assembly GCF_031143425.1. Lineage (NCBI taxonomy): Eukaryota > Metazoa > Chordata > Amphibia > Caudata > Salamandridae > Pleurodeles > Pleurodeles waltl. The sequence continues at coordinate 1,029,767,024 of NC_090443.1, read as the reverse complement.
TGATGAAGCCTTATTTTTTTCACGCATTTGGGACTCTGCAAGTCTTTCGCCTAAGAAGCATAATTTTTTGATTTTCTTGTAAATACAGCTGCGTCAGTTCTACGTGTTTTTTAAAGAGGAAATGCTTACCTTGTATATCATTGTCGTTATCTGATGCAGCCGGATTTGGCGCAACAAAAAATGTATGCACAGGAGAGAAAAGTGAGGCTAGAGGTCTCCAGCGTCACTTTGTTAATATGGAGCAGTGAATGCGGTGCTGCTACATCAAAAAAATGCCGCCACAACAGTGCAAGATCCTTGCAAATGAGGCCCTTATTTTTTAAAATTCCTGCTACAAAGCAATTAGTAACAAGAAGAAACGTGGTAATAAATCTGCTCTGCTTTACTGGTTGCAAAGTCTGCAATTCAAAATATCTTATGGGGTTAAAGCTCCTACTCCAGAGATCTTTGTGTGCCCAGTAAATCTCAGGGAATAATAATAATGTTAAGATAACTTTGGAGGGTAACACATGTGCTAGAAACTCCTGTGTTTTCTATAGTACCAGTTTTGAAGCAACGTCCCAAAGAAGGTTAATCTATCTCCTGCTAAGCACATCATCTAACATTCAAATTACAGCTTTTTATTTTATATAGCTTGGTCAGCGAGTTACTGCTTTTAACACAGAGATGCTTTTGTTACTCACAGTTCATAAATTATAATCCTTGTAATATATACCAATGACCTATGAAGGACATGTGACTCCCACACCTTGTAACACATTTTGTACATTCATTTACACATTTGTAGGATTTATTGTCAATGTATGATGTGTACGTGTGATGTAAAGTGCTCTGACACCATGCACTAGGATGAGTAGCGCTATAAAAGAAATGTGGTATTTAAATTATTTTGTGCAAATACTTGGAAAAGGCCAACACATCTGACATTCTTACAGTGCATGAAAATCTCTTATGTACAAGGATTAAACAACTTAAAAGGAATGCCTCTCTTCAGTAATTATTTAGTGATAACAACAAGCTGTGTTCCCTTGTTTCCCATCCCTTGCATTTGCATCTAGGCGAGAGACTCAGATAGATCCCAGTCATGATAGTGTAACAAAAGGAGGCCTGATGGTCCCATAAATTCAGCCTCTGTTATCGGCCCAGCTCAAGTCTGAAATATGTAGGCCCTTCCCCGCCTGCACATTGCTGCTGGAAAACAAAAGCAGACAAGCTGCAGGCGCTGCTGGAGTGTCCCGGTGTTTGAAAAATACACATGATAAGTTCAGCATACTTCAGTGGGGCCCACTTCTTGCATGGTGGACGGTGTCCACCCAGTTAAAATAGTGGGTGGACAATCACTAATTAAATTTGATGGCAGACGGTCACTGAAGTGGTTTGAAGGTTTCAGTGTTGTAAGAAACTTGAGAATGGCACCTTCATTAAAAGTTCTGAATATGTTCCATGCAGGGTTGTTTTTGGGGGTGTGCTCTGGGAGACATGGGGGCTCAGTGATCTGGGGAAGGGGGAGCAGATATTTGGTATGATTGACAGGTGCTCCATTGCTATCTGCAGAACATTTTCCATCTTTTTTGTCGTCTTCTAGAAGAAGGAGGCAAAATCCTGGCAATTAGGTTGCAGAGTGGATCTAGTTGAGGAAGGTTTGGGTTGGCTATTCGATTGTAGTTTGATAAGTTCAAACAGTTTTTCGATTGATTTCTGGCTTGATCTAGTTGGTTTCTGAAGAAGTTTGCTTTCAAGCTTCTAATGTGTTTGTTATAGATGTTCCTCAATGATCTCCCTTGCTTAAGGTGTTTGAGGGATGGTGACAATCTACACGCTTGTTCAGCTAGTCGCAGAGTACGTCTTTCTGCATTAAGTCTACCATTATACCATGGTTTGGAGTATAAGGTGGACATTCTTTTTAGCTGGGGGGGCACAATTGAGTCTAGAATGTTCATTGTGGAATTGTTGTAATGATTAGTAATGTCATGGACATCGGACATGTCCACAGGAGGGGGCAGGACATTATTGCTGAGGGATCTCAGTTCATTCAGGTTTATGTCACACATATTACTTTTCCAGTGTTTTGGTTTCTTTAATTGAGCCTTTCTTGTTCTCACAGAATCTGTGATGAGAAGGTAATGCAGTGGTGGTCTGACAAGTCGCAAGGTATGATAGATTCAAACTGAATGGAAATTACCTTAGCAATGATTAGTTCTGAGGTCGCTCCCTTGTTGTGTGTAGGGCTGTCGCAAACTTGGATCAGGTTGAGGTCAGTTAGGAAGGTTTCAAGACTTTTCACTGCAGGGTCATTCAGGTCATTCCAGTGGAGGTTGAACTCTCCTAGGAAAAACTGGGTGCTCTGTTGTCCCATGTTGGTTGAGATGATTTCCACGATTTGTTCTAAAAATTAGAGTTTGCCTCCTGGTGGATGGTAGTTCACATGGAGTTTGCATAGTGGTCTGTTGTTACTAGCAATATCGATGCATAGGTATTCGCAAGAAGATAAAACAGTGGTTTGTGACTATCTCACTGCGAGACTGTACAGTGCATGCAGGCGATACCTCCACCTGACCTGCTAGATCTATCTAATCTTATGACGTCGTGGCTAGGAGGGACTAGTAGGCCAAGGATTGGCATAGCGGAATCCTTCAGCCATGTTTCAGTCAAGATTAAGAGGTCAAGGTTGTGGCAAGGATGAGGTCAGCTATGTTCGCCACATGTCTCACTGCAGATCTTCAATTGAGTAGCATGCATTTCAGGTGAGGTTTGGTGTCAGCAGCGATAGTCTGTGTGGTGGTAATGCGCTTAAATTTGGACTTGTTTACTGTTCTGGAACTGGACCTAGGTTCTCTGTGTGGGTTTGCAGGAACAGTTTGGATTAGACCTGGATTTCCTGTGTTATCCGAGTAAGGGGAATTGTATGAAAGGAGGAGGGAGTGAATGTCACAGTTGAAAAGTCGATCTTTCAGTCTAATGGGTCGAGTGGGGGCAGGGTATAGTTATCCATCTTAAGGGAGGAGACGCCGACATTGTTGAGGTCACGTTGGCTGGGGAGTGTGATGGATGCCCAGTGCATTGATGAGTAGAATGGACATGGTTGTGACTATATTTCCCCTGAGAGCTGTACTCAGGTCAATTAATATGTCCATAAACTCATCACTGAAACAAATGACATCATAGCCAAAAACGAATGCTATGTTATTGTCTAAGGGTTTCAACCATCTAATCAGTTGAGTAGTGGACTCAGCAGGCTGCGCACTGGATCTTGCATTCAAGCACAATAACACATTGACAAATCTTTTGGTGCAACTATAGATATGAACTGTTCACTCTTTAATCACCTTTCTTCCGTCACACTAATTGTATTGTCCTGACCCTCACAACATGCCAGAAAAAGAGTCCATTTGTGGAACAAACTATAACATAAGGATTTTCACAAAACTTACAATGAAGAAAGAACAGACTAGTAAAACAATTCAACCTGGAACCTCACTGGCAAACCTGCACCACTGCACAACTAATACGCTTTTTCAAAACACTTGCTTACTGCTCACATTGATTAAAATCCACCAATAGATCCTACTTATTTAAATCGCTCAGGATTTTCAGGTGGTTGATGTGCAGGTTCAGGACTATCTGAGGTTTCTTAAGACTGAGTCCAAGCCAATCAAATGAACATATGCAAGACAAATTTCTGAGTTAAACCTTACAGGTCTGCTCAAAATTAAGATCACTACAGAAGTCAAAAAGTGGTTAGTTAATCAATAGTAATCAATGTTTCCATAGTAAATTAAAATCTCATAAAGAAATCAAGCAGGCAGAACTAACTACAGTTCCGCATGAGGAACATAGAGGCTGCCTCTAAAGAAAATCCAGGAAAGACTAAGGGCCTGTTTTAGATTTCAGCGGACGGGTTACTCTGTCACAATGGTGACAGATAGTCCATCCACCGAAATATAAATCCCATAGGACATAATGGGATTTATGTTTTGGCAGACGGATTATCCATCACAGTTGTGATAGAGTAATCAGTCCGCCGAAATCTAAATTAGGCCATAAGTGTAATCAAATGACAGACTAGCATAGAGTCTGCAAAGAAAGTAAAAACAAGTCAAAGAAAGTCTAGGAAGCCAAAGAAAGTCTGAGAAAAATAAAAGTCTGGCACATATCCCAAAAAAATCATCTTTTGCAGAGTTTTAGGCAGAAAAGCCACACACATTCAGTGGTGAGACATGACATTACAGTGTTGAACTATCAATGTATCATTCTATGGAGCCAATTTATATTGTAATACCTAAGAAACAGTCAGTAGGATACATCTAAAACACATTCTTCCCTGCATATTAATGAATGAGGTGTGCAAAGCCAATGAAGGAAATTACATGGTGTTTATGTAACACAGGAATACAATATACAGTTCAACTAACGATTAGTTCATAGAAAAGGTTCGTAAGAAAGGATTGAGCAAACGACCTTGAACATTATAAAGACAGGAACATCGTGGACATGGTTTCCTCAAGAGGAACACACAGTAATACAATGTATTAATACAGAGATAGTAGATTAGTCTTTTATTACACTTTTTTCTGAAGTGGAAAAACACACAAATAAACACATACATGTGGAAAAGCTTGTTCACAAAAATAAAAGTGCACATTTCTGAAAATATGAATGGATGTCAGTGCAAGCTGGCTGCACCCTAGTCATGGTAACATAAGCCTATCTGAATTTGGTATTGATTTTCCAAATAATAAAAACACTCCAACACTACCAAGTCCTCAAAATAACAGAAAGGTCTGTATAAACAAATGCACTAAGGAACTCAAACCAAGGAAATTGTTATGTCCATCCAAATATTACTGGAGCCACACATGCTATATCACCTTAGCTCCAAAAGGAAATACTCCCTTTTTGAAGACAACTGGTTTTAGGTGTTGACCAGAAAAGTAGGATTCTTGGATTTGCCCCAAATTTAGGCTCACTCTTTAGTACATTCATCAGCCTTTTCTGTTGCCAGGTGAATCTGGTGTGTTTTCTGATTTAATAACCCTACTGACCTTCGCACTTATAAATTAAAAAGCAGACTTTACAGCCCGCTCTCATGTTGAGTGAACGAAACACAAAGATCCTGAATGTGCAGTTCACAATGCTCAGATGACACTCAATTGAGGTTGCATAATTGTCATTATGTACAATGAAAGGGAAAAGCTTGTACTACTTTTCAAATCAAGCAGCTCAAACATTCTCATCCATCTTCTTTTAGTCCCCCTCCAAAATAATGTTAGTGTAAAAGTTTTTACTTGTCTACTCCCTCCCTGGTTTTGATGTTATTACCAAGCGAGCTTGCAAAGCAGAACAGTCAATAATTGTTTATGCTCTCTCTGGACTGAGTCAAACCAGTGGGGCTCCTAGTTTCTTCTGTTTCCCCAGCCATCCCTCGTACGCCCTTCTCCATCAGATCACTCACTAGATGAGGTTAAAAAATATCTAAAGCTTGTGTTATACTTAAGCCAGAATCTTCATTTTCAGTGTCAATTAAACCCTGGGTATATATTTTGGTTTTCCAAAACATTAGCATTGAGGTGGAGTTGGGTAAACTTGCCACAGAGTTGGGTCAACTTCCCACGTCAGCTTGAATGTAATCACTTTGTGAAACTGATCACTCTGAAGCCTTGGAACGATGCAGAAGTCTCCAGCTAAATAGAATCAGCCTTCTGAGTTCAGAGTGTAGTACAACACAACCCACTTCACATAGAAGCACACAGAGTACTGAATAGGCATGTCAGAACTAAAATGCCCATTAGGTACTCAAAGGTTCAAGTCATGTAACACAATGATTTCCTCCTATCACTACTCTGCAGTGGGAAGTAAATTTTAGGAATGCCTCAAATCTTATCCAGCAAGTTCCAAGGGTTTGACTTATTCAAGGATGCAAAGGATAAAGACTCATGATCATTGTGACATAATGAAGCCCATGATAGGCTTTCTTTTGTAAAAACGCACATCATCCAGGAGTCTGGTTTCAACACGTTTCAGTTTTATACAGTGAGGATTCTGTGACGAAAGTTGACCAAAAGACCAACTAAAGTGATGATTGCTTTAAGGATCTACATTTTGATATGTGTATTTATTGCTATGCTTCATATTTTTGACACCTTGATGAGCCAGAAATCAGGCAAAGATGTGGGACTGGACAAAATACCTGTCGATCCGAGGCCCTTATATTCAAATTAATCCTCAATTATGGTTGGGCACAGAAATTATCTTTGTTTTCAACAAGGGAAGCTGTAATAAGCCTCTTAACCCCAGGACCCTCAGTGTGATCGATATCTCTCAAGCATATTTAGTAAAATATGGTTGTCAATGTTAACTGAATGCATTGAGGCGTCTAATGTCCCCTCTATTTTCAGGCTGGTTTTAAGGAAAGTATTAGGCTTGTGGATCAGGTATTTAGATGTAACTTACTGCTGTGCAGTATACATTTTAAAAATAGAAGTCTGTAAGTGACGTTTGATAACTTAAAATATGCCTTAGACCTGATACCATATGTCTGTGTTGTAGAAAGTATTATGTAATATGGGACTACATGATAATTTATAAAATTTAATGAATCATTTACCCACTAAAAACTTTGCTAGAGTAAGGTTAGGTCCAAATGGCAAATGAACCAAACCTGTCCCACTTGATAGAGGTGCATGCAAAGAGTGCGTATTATCACCAACCCAATGGAGTTATTGACACAAGTAACAGTTCAGTGAACTACCACAATATTGTTTGAAAAACATTCCTGGACACAAATATTATGTCAAAACTATTATAATCTCAAAAATATCAAGGGACAGAATATCACAGGTAAGAATATAGGCCCTCATTACAACCCTGGTGGTAAATTCTGCTTATCGCCGTGCCGACAGCCGTCAACATACTGTGACCGCGGCGGTATTCTGCTACGAGTATTATGAACCACACTGAGAAATCCGCCACTATACAGACACCCACACAAGTCTGCCACACCAAAGGTCAGTGATAAACTGGTGATAGCAAAACCCACACCGTCACGCCAACAGGAATATGGCCACAGTATCACAACCCACTAATCACCACAGCGGTCTTACAACTGCGGTAAACCATTGGCAGTACACACCGCCACGCTCAAAATACACACACATTTACAAAACACCACCACATTGGACAATTAAAACTACACACACCTAACACACATACACACCCACACACTCACACCGCTATAAAACATAGACCCACATTACTCACAACCCTTTCAATGAACACATTAGAACAAGCAGGGAGAAAAAAGCAAAGACCCGACCTTCACCCAGAGGTACAGAACACCATCACACATACACCATCCACGCACATCACATAATAATACATCACAACACAGCACCCCCCCATCACCTCATACATAACACTCACACCACATCATGGCACCTCAAAGACACCCCAGGTTTTCTGAGGAGGAGCTAAGGGTCATGGTGGAGGAAATCATCCGGGTAGAGCCACAGCTATTCGGATCACAGGTGCAGCAGACGTCCATTGCAAGGAAGATGGAGCTATGGCGGAGAATCGTCGACAGGGTCAACGCCATGGTACAGCATCCAAGACCCAGGGACGACATCAGGAAGAGGTGGAACGACCTATGGGGGAAGGTACGTTCTGTGGTATCAAGACACCAGATCGCTGTACAGAGGACTGGCGGTGGGCCCCCACCTCGTCCCCCACAACTAACAACATGGGAGGAGCAAGTCTTGGTGATCATGCATCCTGAAGGCCTTGCAGGAGTAGCAGGAGGACTGGACTCTGGTAAGTCAAATCTTTACTACTTTATCTCCCACACCCTACCTGCATGCCATCACAAACTCCTACCCCTACCCTCACCACATCACTCCAACACCTCACATATACCCCACTAGCACAACCCACCCATCCCAATACCAATCCCTGCATGCAACAACAATGCATGAACACCCATCACAGACCTGCATGGACACCCATCACTACAGCATGCACACTAGATAGACTCACCCAGCCCACCTAATCAGCAATCACACAAGGTCAAGGCGACAGTGCAAGCACATTTATACAGAGAAACACACCCATTGCACAAGATGGTACACACAGATACAATAACAATGCATTTGAATCCCAACAGGACCCCTACCCAACGTCACCAGACAGGAGGTGCCAGCTATAGCCACTCCCCCCACAGAAGAGGCCCACAGTGATGACAGCAGCTCTGCACGCCTGGATCAGGACGACCAGCCTGGCCCATCTGGGACCTCTGGACAGTCTGTCCCCCTGCCACAGTCCCAAACCACCACAGACCCTCCCCCCTCAGGAAACACCAGCACAGCACCCACCCAGCGGGCCCACGTCAATCAGCAGTGTGCCCACCACTACAGGGACACCAGGCAACCCCACTAACCCAGGACGATCAGGGACCTGGGGTCAGTGGCAGTGGGCACACGGTTCAGGGGACAGAGGCACAGGACAACAGGGAAGCTGGGAGGACTGCTGTGCGACAGGGGGAGGACAGGCCCAGGGAATCCACTCTCCACGAGGCACTCTCCAACATCATGGGAGCATACCACCATTCCCAGGAGACCATGGGCACAGTACTGGCCAAGTTTCAGGAGGCCCAGCGGCTGCAGGAGGGACACTACCTGGGGATCAGGGATGACCTCACCAAAATCTACAACATCCTGGTCACCATAGCAGGGGTGCTGGCGGATAAGGGCAAGACCATGAGGGAGTCAGTGGCTCAACAAAGGACCCCTGACACTAGCCAAACCAAGGAACAGCCTTCCACCTCCGCTGGCGATAGTGGACAGGAGGCCCCGCCACCGGACCAACAGCCCACCAGCACCCCACCCCCTGCAGAAGGAGAACTAACCCGCAAACGGTCCCTACGATCCAGGCAGAAGACAGAGAAATTGCCAAGACCCCCACCAGGAAATAGGACTCTCTTGATTGTCACCCTTCTGTCCAACTCTGTAACCCTGTCCACCTTGAACTGCCATTGCTCCCCTTCCTATGCCCCACTGGACAATGCACCTGTGATACCAAGAGACTGGACTCTACCATGGACCTTCCTCCACCATCATCCCAGCCCCTTGCACATACCCCTATACCCATTAGCACCTAAATAAACACCCTTTAATCAAAAAAACTATCTGGAGTCAGTCTGATCTTTCACAAATATATTATCACAACATTAGCAAAAAATTGTAATGTAAATGTTAATTTACTCATACCAATGTATGACAGTTGTTGGGCAGCAGTACACATAGCATAAGGCAGAATGGGGTACACAGATCTGAAAAATGGAAATCCAAAGGGAACAGTGACTGTGTCCATAGACAGAGGTTAAGAGGCTGCCATGTACAATGTCCTAAAGTATACTGAAATGTGAATAGGAGTTACAGTCTCTTACCTGTGCGTCACTGGAAGTACTGCAGGATGATGTTCGTTCAGTTGTCAATATCTTCTTCCTCTGCCTCCTCTTCTTCACTGTCCACAGGCTCCACCGCTCCCACAAGATCATCACCAGGCTCATCCTCCAGCAGAAAAGGCACCTGGCGTCTCAATGCCAGGTTGTGCAACATACAGCATGCCACGATGATCTGACACACCTTCTTCGGTGAGTAGTACAGGGAGCCACCTGTTAGATGGAGGCACCGGAATCTGGCCTTCGGGAGGCCGAATGTCCTCTCAATAATACGCCTAGTTCGCCTATGTGCCTCATTGTAGCGTTCCTCTGCCCTTGTCCTGGCATTCCTCACTGGGGTCAGTAGACATGAGAGGTTGGGGTAACCAGAGTCACCTGCAAATTTCGAGGGATACCTGTTAGACACATGCTAACCCTTAGGGACTACCCCATACACATACTGTTTGGGGACCTTGGGTTCACCTATTAGCCACACCCGGTGTCTCTGGAGTTGGCCCATCACATAAGGGATACTGCCATTCCTCAAGATATAGGCGTCATGCACAGAGCCAGGATACTTGGCATTCACATGGGGGATGTACTGGTCCACCAAACACACCATTTGCACATTCATTGAATGGTAGCTTTTTCTATTTCTGTACACTTGTTCATTTCTGCGGAGGGGACAAATGCCACATGTGTCATTTACCACATAGAATGCACAACTGTGTCAGAAGTCAGATTAGAGAATCCGTGTGTTAAATTGTTTGTCCCTATAAGTGCTAATATGTGCCGTGACGCAGTTAGGTGCCATGCCATGTGCATCACTGAAATGGCGGATGCCTGACTTGTGAGGAGGGACTAGGGGAAATTAGGTAACTGCGCTGGTGTCGTGCAGCGTCTTGGTAGGCGGTCGAAGACCACCGCACAACTCCACATTGGTTATCATTGGGCCCTATGGGTTCCAGGAGCCAATGGCGATGTACACCAGCGGTGACGGTATGCACCGCTGCGGATGTGACCGCCATTTTCTATCTGTTCACTCACTTGATACCTGACCATCAACAGGAGAGGACCTACACTGCAAGTGCTACTGTAACCTGGGTTTGGAAGTGACAATGGCTACAGTGTCTGGGGAAAGGGCCCCTGCCTTCACTGCGGAGGAGTTGGACAAACTGATGGATGGGGTCCTCCCACAGTACACGCTACTCTATGGTCCTCCAGACAAACAGGTGAGTACACTGTGAGCATGATGCGTGGGCAATGCCTGTTTGGAGTGGTGTGGATGTAAGCCACATGTTGGGGGTGTGTGCTGAGTGCTGCATGTGAGGATGGTCAGTGTATGTGCGTCAGGGCATGGGTGGGAACTGGTGGGCAATGAGTATGACGGTCCGGACGGGTGAGTAATTTCCTTTCCTCCTGTACCTTCCCTCAAGGTCATCATTACATACAACAATGCCCTAACGGGGAAAGATCAACAAATTAATGATATATCATAAAACAACATAGGTGAAAACAAAAAAACTATTTATTCATATAAATATATATATTCTTTTATTTACTTATATATAAATATCAATTTAATATATTCATCCTATATGGACAACCCATCTAGTAAAACAACACACCAAAGGACAGATAGTGTGAGAAAAAGTGCTCGTGATAGATAGAAAGAAGAATATATATTCCAATGAATCAAAAACCTATACAAAAAACATTAAAAACAGTCGGTTGGTTATTTTCTGTTTGCTGCATTAACTCCATTCCAAATCCTCAGAGAGTCTAAATCAATTCCTTTAATCCTCCAAAGATCCTCTGCAGAAACCAATACAGACTATGATATATCTGTCGACGTTTAGACCCCTCTATACCTTGGGCCAAATCCCAGCTCCACAATGGGTCTTCTTCAGGACTAGTACGATGGGAGTCCCTTAAATATATCCTCAGACTTCTTCACTTCTTTTACTTGTCTACTTATGAGGAGATCATATCTAATTTTAAAATATCATTCCTCCTCATATACCAGGTCACCAATCAATTCCAATGCACTCTTCATTCACGTGTGAGCCTTCAGAAGACTGAGCATTCACAAAGCAAGGTCAGCGGCTGCCAGAAGAAGGCTATTTGGCGTGCCATCGCCACGGAAGTGAGGATCCTGGGTGTCTACCACAGATGGAGCACCCACTCCCGCAAGAGATGGGAGGACCTGCGCCGCTGGAGCAAGAAGACGGCGGAGGCCCAGCTGGGGCTGGCCTCCCAACGTGGAAGGGGTGCCCATCGCACCATGACCCCCCTGATGTTCCGCATCCTGCGGTGGGCTATCAAGAGCTGGATGGGCGCTTGAGGGCATCACAGCAGCCACAAGGGGGTGAGTACAGTGTCATAAAACTGACTGCGCGGTTTGGGAAGTATCTGGGTGGGGGGTGTGGGCTGTGGGTGCCCCAAGGCCAGGGCGGTCATACCAGGGTATGTCCCTTGTTTGCAGGCTCAGAAGCACCCCTACCCCAATGGTACAATTGGACAGCTACTTGTGTGCAGGATCCTGTGAGTGTCAGGTGTGCAGGTGCTGGCGTTTGGCATTGTACCCCATGGGCTGGTGACTACCTTAGTGAGTGGTTGGTCAAGGCCTAGTGCATAGGGCAGCATCAGTAGTGGTGTTGCTGGCATTGACCATGTGTGTCCTCTGTCTTTCCCCCCCCCTTCTTGTTTTGTCACCCTGTCCTTGGGTACATTAGCATCATCTGGCGGAGGAGTAGAGTCTCCGGTGACGGAGGGAGCTGCATCCCACATGGCCCATGAGGGTGACTGCACGGAGGGTGAAGGCACCAGTGAGATGGAGGGGAGCTCCACGACGGGGACAGGAGGGGATACCAGCGACAGCGACTCCTCCCCTGATGGAAGCTCCCTGGCGGTGGCGGACACCTCTGTGCCCACCCCAACTACAGGTACAGCCGCCACCCCCCCTACCAGCACCCTCCCAGCAGCCCCTCAGCGTGTGTCCCGTGCCCGCTCACCCAGGAGGGTGGGCATCTCCTTCGCCCCAGGCACCTCAGGCCCTGCCCCAATCAGCCCTACTGCTCTCAGTGAGAAGGCTATTGACCTCCTGAGATCCTTCACTGTTGGGCAGTCAACCATTCCGAATGCCATCCAGGGTGTCGAGAGGCATTTGCAGCAAACAAATGCATACCTGGAGGGTATTCATTCTGGCGTGGTGGCCCAACAGAGAGCATTTCAGGCTCTGGCCTCAGCACTGATGGCAGCCATTGTCCCTGTGTCCAGCCTCCCCACCCCAACTTCCACTACCCCGACCCAATCCCCTCTACCTTAGCCTATCCCAGGCACACCTTCAGACCAGCATGCACACACATCAACAGACAAAAGGGGCTCTGGAAAACATAAGCACCACACATCACACAGGCACTCACACAAGCACCATACCCATGCACACATACCACTATGTCCCCCTCCTCCACGTCCTCCATCTCCCTCCCAGTCTCGTCTTCACTCACACCTGCATGCACTACATCATCAGCCACTGCCTCCATCACCAGCATTCCCATCACAACACAACGCTCACACCTGCAATCACCACCCCCACTACCATTCACACGTCCCCTGTGTCTTCTCCCCGTTTGTCTGTGAGCCCTCCTCCCAAAGTACACAAACGCCGGCACACACCCACAGCCATCCACCTAAACAACAGCTTCGAGCTCATGCACCTTCACCCAAACTCAGCAGACGTACACCTCCTACAACCACTACCTCTTCCTCCACTCCCACACCCCCTCCATCTTCCCATCCCAGTGTGTCTAAAAACTTTTCCTTGCTAACCTTAACCTCTTCCCTACACCTCCCCCCCGTCCTTCCCCTAGGCCCAGGATGTCTAGATCCCAGCTCAGCACCTCAGCAACCACATCTGTGTCTGGTGTGATCGGTGCAAGTCCGGGTGGATCTAAGGGGGCACCCGTCAGAGCTGCCAGTGTGCCACCTGCAGATGTGAAGGACCACCCGATTCTGCCACCTGCCAAGGTCAAAAAGGGGCCGGCTTCCAGCAGAGGAAAGTTGCACCACCCACCCAGCAAAGCTGCAGCAAAACACAAAGAGGACAGTGCCAAGGTGCCAGCAGCGACTGCCAAGGTGGGGAAGGGACACAAGACAAAGGGCAAGTCATCTCAGGGCACAATGCCTCCTGGTGAGGGGCTGGTGACTACCATTTCCTCAGGAATGGCAGCGACCTGTACCACAGTCACCACCTCCGCAACGACCGCCACCTGCACCGCCACCTGCACCGCTGCTGCCACAACGTCAGTCTGCAGCATCCTCCAAAAGGATCAGCCATCCGAGGCTGCCGGAGACGGTATGGTCTCTCCCTCCACCACAACAGACACCTGCACCATGGTCAGCACCGGCAGCATTTCCGCCGTACCCACCACCGCAGCCACCTGCATCACCATCTGCACCGACACGTGCCCAGCCTGAACCACTATATCGGACGTCAGCAGCATCACCAGTGGGCAGCCGTCCGAGAGTGCAGGTGGCCTCCTGGGCCTTGGACACACCACTTGAGGCACCACCACCAGCACGGGCATGAGCAGCAGTTGGCATCCTAAGTCGCCGCAGGATGGAGTGTGGCTCTGCCTCAACGGAGTATCATGCTACCTGTTCCACGTACATCTCGTGGCTCAGAAACCCAGGTTGCAGGACGGTAACTGCCACACCCCAGGTGCAGCATCACTGGGCACAACGCCCCCTCCAGAACCAGTGGATAGATGCATCCACTCCCCCTATCCTTTGCAGGATCAAGCACTCTGGGCACAAACCCCCTCCAGAACCAGTGGATAGATGCATCCACTCCCCCTATCCTTGGCAGGATGAAGGACTCCGGGCACAATGCCCCCTCCAGAACCAGTGGATAGATGCATCCACTCCCCCTATCCTTGGCAGGATCAAGGACTCTAGGCACAAAGCCCCATCCAGAACCAGTGGATAGATGCATCCACTCTCCCTATCCTTGGCAGGATCAACCACTCTGGGCACAATGCCCCCTCCAGAACCAGTGGAACTTGTTACCCACTTGAGAGACTGTGGCTTCGCACTCCCCAGGAGCAAGCAGTGGGCAAACCACCCACTTGAGAGACTGTGGCTTTGCACTCCCCAGGAACAAGCAGTGGGCAACCCACCCACTTGAGAGACTGTGGCTTTGCACTCCCCAGGACCAAGCAGTGGGCAAACCATCCACTTGAGAGACTGTGACTTTGCACTCCCCAGGACCAAGCAGTGGGCATGGAGGCCCCTAGAGGGGCAGTGGCGTCGTACCATCCTCCGGCGGAGGAGCCCCCCCTTCCTCTCCCCCTGAGGTGCCTGTGTTTTTTTAAATCTGATGCCCCTGCAGTGTTCTCTCCGTTTTGAGGCAGGTGTCATGTGTGGGCTTCGCCCATGCTTTTTGGGACCACTGGTCCACTGACATTTACAAGGGACAGTGTACGGCCTTGTGTATACAATGTAAAATTTGTATATACTGTTTATTTAAATTCTACTGCTATATCTGAATGTTCCAATATAACACTGGTTAGACTCATTTTCTTTTGCCCTTGCGTTCTTCCAGGGGGTGATGGGGTGTATCAGTATTGTTGTTGGATGTGTTTGTGTGTATGTTGTTGTGGGTGAGGGTGGGGTGTTGCATGCCATGTGTGCGTGTCACTCTCTTTTCCCTCCTCCCCTCCCCTGTGTGCTAGGTGCAGTACTCACCATCGTCGCAGTCACCGCCTTCTTTCTACTTCATGGTGTATGAGAAGATACACCAACATGGGGAGGATCTGCAATTCAGGCTCCATGGCGTTCTGGTTCTTCGTGGAGTGTTGAAAGGTGAGTGGTTCCCCTTCGATGCACTGTTTCCGCCATGCTTTTGATGGCATTGGTACCGCCCCAGAAAAGTTGGCAGATTGGCCTCTCATAATAGTGTGGGCGGTACATTGTCTTCCACCTGTCTGTTGGCGGTGACCGCTGCGGTGCTTGTTGCTACCGCCATGGCGGTCGGAGTGTTGAAGTGGCTGTCTATGTTGGCGGTTTCCACTGTGGTTGTGACTCATTTTTTTTTAATGCCGGCCTGTTGGCGTTGTTACCGCCGCTTTAACACCAACCGCTGTCTTTTTCTAATATAGTTGTATATAATATTTGTTATTATGCTTTACTATTTGAGTTATAAGTTATTATTTTAATGTTAATTATGTGTAATTATTTTATTCTTGCTTTGGTAATAGGTTTAGTTGTTTTATTGTTTTAAGTTTTTAAATGGTAATACCTTTTAAGATTATTTTATTTATATTCTTAGTTTCTAATGCGGTAATTGTATATGTTATATTTTATTTATTTAAGTTTCTGTTTAAATAAATTATATGTTAAAATACACACCTTTGTAAATACATCGGAAACATATTTTATCTTTGTTTTTCTATGTATTTTTAGGCTTTTGTTTTAAATTTAGAGCTGGAAGAGAAAATCCCTTCCAAAGTCCAACACTTTCCCTACTATTCCTTACTTCGCAGTGGGACTAGTATATCCGACTTCTCCAAAGTTCAACACTTTTCCTACTGTTGTGCAGGTTGGAGTGGGAACAGTAAATATGATTCCTCCAAAGTCCAACTATTTCCCTACTGCTGCTTACGTTGCAATGGGAACAGTAAACATGATCTCTCCAAAGTTCAATATTTTTAAGACTGCTGCTTAGGTTGGAATGGGAATAGTAAATATGACTTCGCCAAAAGTCCAATACTTTCACTCCAGTTTCTCAGGTGTGAGTGAGGATAGTTAATATGACCCCTCTGTGAGAAAGTAGCCTCTTTCTAGCCTTGTTACCCCCACTTTTGGCCTGTTTGTGAGTATATGTCAGGGTGTTTTCACTGTCTCACTGAGATCCTGCTAGCCAGGCCCCAGTGCTCATAGTGAAAACCCTATGTTTTCAGTATGTTTGTTATGTGTCACTGGGACCCTGCTAGCCAGGACCCCAGTGCTCATAGGTTTGTGGCCTATATGTATGTGTTCCCTGTGTGATGCCTAACTGTCTCACTGAGGCTCTGCTAACCAGAACCTCATTGGTTATGCTCTCTCTGCTTTCTAAATTGTCACTAACAGGCTAGTGACCAATTTCACCAATTCACATTGGCATACTGGAACACCCTTATAATTCCCTAGTATATGGTACTAAGGTACCCAGGGTATTGGGTTTCCAGGAGATCCCTATGGGCTGCAGCATTTATTTTGCCACCCATAGGGAGCTCTGACAATTCTTACACAGGCCTGCCACTGCAGCCTGAGTGAAATAACGTCCACGTTATTTCACAGCCATTTATCACTGCACTTAAGTAACTTTTTAAGTCACCTATATGTCTAACCTTCACCTGGTGAAGGTTGGGTGCTAAGTTACTTAGTGTGTGGGCACCCTGGCACTAGCCAAGGTGCCCCCACATAGTTCAGGGCAAATCCCCCGGACTTTGTGAGAGCGGGGACACCATTACACGCGTGCACTATACATAGGTCACTACCTATGTATAGCGTCACAATGGTAACTCCGAACATGGCCATGTAACATGTCTAAGATCATGGAATTGTCACCCCAATGCCATTCTGGCATTGGGGAGATAATTCCATGATCCCCGAGTCTCTAGCACAGACCCGGGTACTGCCAAACTGCCTTTCCCGGAGTTTCACTGCAGCTGCTGCCAACCCCTCAGACAGGTTTCTGCCCTCCTGGGGTCCAGCCAGGCCTGGCCCAGGAAGGCAGAACAAAGGACTTCCTCGGAGAGAGGGTGTTGCACCATCTCCCTTTGGAAAAAGGTGTCAGGGCTGGGGAGGAGTAGCCTCCACCCAGCCTCTGGAAATGCTTTGATGGGCACAGATGGTGCCCATCTCTGCATAAGCCAGCCTACACCGGTTCAGGGATCCCCCAGCCCTGGCGCGAAACTGGACAAAGGAAAGGGGAGTGACCACTCCCCTGACCTGCACCTCCCAGGCGAGGTGCCCAGAGCCCCTCCAGTGTGCTCCAGACCTCTGCCATCTTGGAAACAGAGGTGCTGCTGGCACACTGGAATGCTCTGAGTGGCCAGTGCCAGCAGGTGACGTCAGAGACTCCTTCTGATAGGCTCTTACCTATGTTACTAGCCTATCCTCCTTCCTAGGTAGCCAAACCTCCTTTTCTGGCTATTTAGGGTCTCTGCTTTGGGGAATTCTTTAGATAACGAATGCAAGAGCTCATCAGAGTTCCTCTGCATCTCTCTCTTCACCTTCTGCCAAAGGATCGACTGCTGACTGCTCAGGATGCCTGCAAAACCGCAACAAAGTAGCAAACCTTGTATCGCTGATCCTGCCGCTTTCTCGCCTGTTTCCTGGTGGTGCATGCTCTGGGGGTAGCCTGCCTCCTTTCTGCACCAGGAGCTCTGAAGAAATCTCCCGTGGGACGACTGAATCTTCCCCCTGCAACCACAGGCAACAAAAGACTGCATCACCGGTCCTCTGGGTCCCCTCTCAGCCTGACGAGCGTGGTCCCTGGAACTCAGCAACTCTGTCCAAGTGACTCCCACAGTCCAGTGACTCTCCAGTCCAAGTTTGGTGGAGGTAAGTCCTTGCCTCCCCACACTAGACTGCATTGCTGCGTACCGCGTGATTTGCAGCTGGTCTGGCTCCTGTGCACTCTTCCAGGATTTCCTTTGTGCACAGCCAAGCCTGGGTCCGCGACACTCTAACCTGCAGTGCACAACCTCCTGAGTTGTCCTCCGGCGTCGTGGGACTCCCTTTTGTGTCTTCGGGTGAGCTCCGGTTCACTCCTCTTCCAAGTGCCTGTTTCGGTACTTCTGCGGGTGCTGCCTGCTTCTGTGAGGGCTCCCTGACTTGCTGGGCGCCCCCTCTGTCTCCTCATCCAAGTAGCGACATCCTGGTCCCTCCTGGGCCACAGCAGCATCCAAAAACCCTAACCGCGTCTCTTGCAGCTAGCAAGGCTTGTTTGCAGTCTTTCTGCGTGGGAACACCTCTGCAAGCTTCTTCACGACGTGGGACATCCATCCTCCAAAGGGGAAGTTTCTAGCCCTCTTCGTTCTTGCTGAATCCACAGCTTCTACCATCCAGTGGCAGCTACTTTTGCACCCTCAGCTGGCATTTCCTGGGCATCTGCCCACTCTCGACTTTGTCGCGACTCTTGGACTTGGTCCCCTTGTTCCACAGGTACTCTCGTCTGGAAATCCACTTTGGTTGCTTTGCTGGTTTTGGTCTTCCTTGCAGAATTTCCCTATCACGACTTCTGTGCTTACACACCTTACAATCAACCTCCTACCTAATAGTAGCCGGGGATGTAAACTGCACCTTTGAACCCTCTGTGATACTAACTGGTCTCACAGAGGATGAAGACCAAACATGGGGGATTGCACAGCTGACTAGTGATAATAATTGTGTTAACTCTCGTGTAGCTATCCAACTGGCATCTCTTTGTTTGAAACATGGTCTCAGGGCATGTAATGGTCGCATGCCCTCCGACCTGGATATTGCACCCACTTTTAAACGTGGTTCAATTACAAGCGTAATTGATTATTTTCTAGTAGATGTGAGATTGTGGCCCTTTCTGAATGATATGAAGGTGGATGCTAGAAATGAAAGCGATCATTATCCCTTGCTACTTTCTATGTCAGGTGATGTTTTTGGTAGGACCTTGAATAAACAAACTACCTCAGTCCCAATTCCTACCACGAACATCACATATACGAAGGTCAGGTGGCCAAAGGTCCAGTCAAACCCTTATCTGCTACGCGAGATTTATCAGGCTTTTATAGATATCTTTGCTCCATACAGTGACCATGATTTCAATGACATTCCCTTCTGATACATACATGAAAATATGATCATAAGATTACAACGTATATTTTATAGCAAGGTTGGGGGAAGACATCAAGGAGCTACCCCTAGCCCATGGTTTGGCGAGTCCTGCCACATGGCCAAGAAAGGATTAAAAAATGTCCTCATGGAAGGAACCCAAGGGGAAATACTATTAGCCAGACGTACTTACAAAGAATCCATCACCCGAGCAAAAAAAATCTGGGAAGACACAACCTGGCAGGAATTGTTGGATGCTACCCAATCCAACAACAACAAATTGTTTTGGGAATTGTTGGGCAAGCGAGAGAAAGAGGGCAGGATTGGTGTGAGAAGCCATATACAGCCAGAAAAATAGGTTGAGCATTTTTCGGGCTTATATAGAAAAATTGAGACCCCCACAATTTTAGTTACAGGGGAAGCAGGCCAAGACTTTCTCTCTATTATTGATGAGCATCATGGATCAGCTCCCCTTGCAGGGGGCTCACAGGATTCTAAGAGCCATATCTGCTTCACTATCAAAGAAACAGCCAATGCTATTAGTTCCTTAAAACTTGGGAAAGCTCCAGGTCCAGACAAAATCCCGGGGGATCTTTATTCGTCAGAACCAACAGTCTGGACGTGGTACATTAATACTCTCTCCAATAAAATTGCCAAAGGGGGGCAGATTCCTATGACATGGAAGGGTGGAGAAATTATCCCCATTCATAAAAAGGGTAATGTAAACCTCCTGACAAACTATAGACCAATCAGTTTAATTGATAATATCCAAAAAATATTTGCCAAGCAACTCCTAGGTAGATTAACCCAGTGGGCCAAAGATCAGAACATTCTTTCCCCCCTTCAAGCTGGATTTCGACCAAGGACCAGCACAGTAGACCAGGTCTTTAGACTGGCCATTCTGTACTGGAAATATACAGCCTTGGCTAAACAATCATTATACATCGCTTTTGTTGATTTGAGATCAGCTTTTGATCTAGTCTCGAGGGAAAAATTGTGGGAGGTGCTACAAAAAATAGGGACTCCAGCCAATTTAATCCAACTTTTGAAGCGGTTGCATGAGGACACATATGAGCAGGTGAGATGGGGGAACCTAGGTGAACTAACGGACAAAATCCCCATAAATAGGGGTGTTCGCCAGGGTTGTGTGTTGGCACCATTTTTATTCTCTATTTTCATTAATGAGGTTGTACAGGTTTTAATGACGTGCCAGAATGATGCACCCACCCTATGCGCTCAAAAAATTCCAATCCTTCTTTTCGCTGACGACTCTCTTCTTATTTCTAAATCTCCCATGGGCCTCCAAATTCTTATTAATAGATTTAACTCCTTTTGTCGAGATTACGGCCTAGAGCTGAACCATAAAAAACCAAGTTAATGGCGTTCCGCTCAGGAGCGCGGAAGAAATGTACTATCCATTTAGAAGGGAACCTCCTGGATAGGGTTTCTTCCATTGATTATTTGGGTGTAAGGCTTTCTGATAATCTGAACTGGGCAGAACAGATCAATAAAAGTGAGGGTCGCCTGCAGCATGGTGCGGCATCAATCCTGCGTTTCCATAGGGGTACGACAGCAAAAACTGTCTCTCCGGCAATCAAGATCTATATTGCCAGAGCACAGGGAGCCGCCGCATACGGAGCAGAGGTCTGGGGTTTTTCTGACTGTAACAGGCTCACTATCAGTGAGAACGGTTTTGCGAGGTCCTTGTGTGCCTGCCCTCCTAGTACTCCATTGATACCATTGTATTTAGATCTGGGCCTGAGACGCATAGCCGATCTAATTATTTTAAGACCATTATTATATTGGATACGACTATGGACTAACCCCGAATTAGACGTTTATAAGACCTCACTCCACGACCTGCTAATGTGCCCCAACTCAACCTCTATTCCTTGGGTTAAACATGTATCCAGTTGGTTCAACAAACTTGGCCTTAGCCACTTTTGTGAGGAACCCCTTAAACTAGAAAAGGCTCACTCCATTGTGCTGAGACGTACATATTGGTCTTATGTATACAACGATTATATTACCTATAGAACTTATGGCACCTTAACAAATCGCTTCATAGACTTTAAGTGGTACTCTCAATTCGAACCATACTTAGACAATATTCCTGACATCCTCGGTAAAAGCTTATATGCCAGATTCCGTTTTGGGTCATTGCCGTTGAAGTCATTGACGTGCAGATGGGGAACAAAAACAGATACAAGTACATGCCCAGTTTGCGGTGCAAAATCGGAAACGATTGAACACTTTATGTTTTTTTGCCCTGCCTACTCCCTTCCCATGTCTAAATGGATTCGCCACATTTGCCGGGAAATGGGGATAAGAGACTGTGCCTCTGATCTGAGGATTTTAAAAAGCCACTATTCTATGGTTTTAATAACTGCTGTTAGTAAATATTTATTAGTAGCATAGCGAATACGTAATTCCATTGTAAGGACTGTGTTTTAATTTAGAGCTCCGCTTTTTACTCCCTTTTCTTACAGAACCGCAGGAGGGGAGTTGTAATCGTATGTGTATTATGTGTATTGAGAAATTTAATTGGACTATGCTCTTAGGAATCAATGTTTTTAAAAAAAATGTATCTATGTGTTATTATATTTATTATTATTATTCGTTTTATCCCTATTGTTACTATGATTGTATATTCGCTTTGATGATTGATTGATCGAATAAAGCATGTGTGTAAACTAAACACCTACTTTTCAGGGTCTTGGGGTGGGCTATTTTTCTAACCCTCACTGTTTTCTTACAGTCCCAGCGACCCTCTACAAGCTCACATAGGTTTGGGGTCCATTCGTGGTTCGCATTCCACTTTTGGAGTATATGGTTTGTATTGCCCCTATACCTATGTGCTCCTATTGCAATCTACTGTAACTTTACATTGCTTGCATTACTTCCTTTTGCTATTACTGCATATTTTTGGTATTGTGTACATATATCTTGTGTATATTTGGCATCCTCATACTGAGGGTACTCACTGAGATACTTTTGGCATATTGTCATGAAAATAAAGTACCTTTATTTTTAGTATATCTGTGTATTGTGTTTTCTTATGATATTGTGCATATAACACCAGTGGTATAGTAGGAGCTTTGCATGTCTCCTACTTCAGCCTAAGCTGCTCTGCTATAGCTACCTTCTATCAGCCTAAGCTGCTAGAAACACCTCTTCTACACTAATAAGGGATAACTGGACCTGGTACAGAGTGCAAGTACCCCTTGGTACCCACTACAAGCCAGGCCAGCCTCCTACATTGGTTGTGCAGCGGTGGGATAAGTACTTGTAACTACTTACCACTTTGCCATTTTGTACTTTTCATAAGAGAAAAATATACAAAACAAGTTCAGTGTATGTACACCTAACCAAAAAGCTTTGCTTTTCTTCTCTTACACTATCTGCTATGTGCTGAAAAGTACTCCTAAACTTTCAAAACGTTTCTAAAAAGTTGAAAAAGTTTTTTTTCTGTTTCCTTAAATAGTCCTGAAACTTTTTCTCTCTTTTATCTGTCCCTAAACCTTTTTCTATCATGTCTGATGTAGGAACTTCTACTAACTTGGTCAGCTCAGCCTATGTCCACCTTAACTGGAAGGGTTTAAGGAGTCTCTGCATTGATAGAGGTTTAGGGGTGGGAAAGAATCCCTCTAGAGAATTATTGTCTAACATGATTATTGAAAATGATAAAGCCTTAGCTAGCACTTCAATTGAGAAGTTAGGAGATAGCTCACACTGTGACTCAGGGAAGCCCCCAGTAATAGTGCTAGAAGGTGACCTTCCTAACCTGCCCCTTAGCAGACCACCTAGCATAGCTGATAGTAATGGAAGCTCCCATCATAGTAGGGATGTTTTTGTTCCTGGAGGCCAGGTTGTTAGGGAGCCAACTGTTAAGGACAGGTCTCCCTCTGTTCATTCACATCATTCTTCTGTGTCAAGACATTCCCAACCCACCCACCCTGATGACAAGATGTTAGAAAGGGAACTCAATAAGTTGAGAGTGGAAGAGACCAGACTGACGCTTAAACAGCAACAGCTGGCTCTAGACAGGGAATTCCTAGACTTAGAAAAAGAGAGACAGAGGTTGGGGGTTGGACCCCATGGTGGCAGCAGCAGTATTCCTGATAGCAATCCTGTGAAAGAGCATGATTCTAGGAATCTTCACAAGATAGTTCCCCCTTACAAGGAGGGGGATGACATTAACAAGTGGTTTGCTGCACTTGAGAGGGCCTGTATGGCACAGGGGGTCCCTCAAAGGCAGTGGGCTGCTATCCTATGGCTATCTTTCAGTGAAAAGGGAAGGGATAGGCTCCTTACTGTGAAGAAAAGTGATGCCAATAATTTTACAGTTTTGAAGAATGCACTCTTGGATGGATTTGGCTTAACCACTGAACAATACAGGATTAAATTCAGAGAAACCAGAAAAGAGTCCTCACAAGACTGGGTAGACTTTGTTGACTATTCAGTGAAGGCCTTGGAGGGGTGGTTACATGGCAGTAAAGTTTCTGACTATGAAAGCCTGTATAATCTGATCCTGAGAGAGCATATTCTGAATAACTGTGTGTCTGACTTGTTACACCAATATCTAGTGGACTCAGATCTGACCTCTCCCCAAGAATTGGGAAAGAAGGCAGACAAATGGGTCAGAACAAGAGTGAACAGAAAAGTTCATACAGGGGGTGACAAGGATGGCAAGAAGAAAGATGGTGAGAAATCTCAGGATAAGCATGGGGATAAGGGTAAAACCAAAGATCCTTCTTCAAATCCTAAACACTCTTCAGGGGGTGGGGATACATCAAATTCTTCCTCTTCTTCACAACATACACACATTAAAAAGCCTTGGTGCTTTGTGTGCAAAAATAAAGGCCATAGGCCAGGGGATAAGTCCTGTCCAGGTAAATCCCCTGAGCCTACTGCCACTAATACATCAAACTCTAGTGCCCCTAGCAGTAGTGGTAATAGTGGTGGGACTGCTGGCAACAGTCAAGCTAAGGGTGTAGTTGGGTTCACTTATGGGTCCATCATAGAAACTGGGGTAGTCAGTCCCAAGACAGTTTCTGTCACATCTAGTGGCATTGGCCTTGCCACACTGGCTGCTTGTCCCCTTACAATGGATAAGTACAGGCAGACAGTTTCAATAAATAGTGTGGAGGCCCAGGCCTACAGGGACACAGGTGCCAGTATCACTTTGGTCACTGAAAACCTTGTGCATCCTGAACAACACATCATTGGACAACAGTACAAAATTATTGATGTCCATAACTCCACTAAGTTTCTCCCCTTAGCTATAGTTCAGCTTAGTTGGGGTGGAGTTACTGGCCCTAAGCAGGTGGTAGTATCATCTAGCTTACCTGTAGACTGTCTCTTAGGTAATGACCTAGAGACCTCAGGTTGGACTGAGGTAGAGTTTTATACCCATGCAGCCATGCTGGGTATCCCTGAGGAATTGTTCCCTCTCATTTCTACTGAAATGAAAAAGTAAAGGAGAGAAAAAGGCCTGAAAACTCAGGATCCCTCTCCAACAACAGGTAAAAAGGGTATCATAGTATCCCCTACCCACCCTACCATTCAGGATACCATTCCTGTGGTGGGAGAAACCTATCCTAGGGTGGCACCTGTACCAAGGGAATTATCAGCTGGCATAGCTGTACTCCCTGAGGTGGAAGTACCTCTCTGTGGGATAACTAATATTGGTGAGAAAAAGAGCACCATTTTAGTTAACATGGAGCATCCCTCCAACCCTCCCAGGGAAACTTTAGTGCAGAAACCCTGCACTGCCTCACAACACTTAGGACAGCAGCCCTGCCCTAGTGTGGAGCTCATAGGACAGCATCCCTGCCCTGCTCCAACTCAAGAGAAACAGCATCCCTGTTCTCTCTTACAGCCATATGGACAACGTTTTTGCCCAGCCATGGCTTTACTGAGACAGCATCCCTGTCTGGCATTCTCATCACTAGAAATAGGTCCAGTGGATAATTCCCACTGTTCTAAACTAAAACTTACTGATAGAAACTGTGAAAATATATCTTCACATTATTGGTTAGCTGAAAAACTTCAAACAGGGTGGTTTACATCCCCACAGGGAAGTAACCATATAGTGGATGATAAAGGGAGTAACCAGTCTATTGCAGAGCTACTCTCCACTTATCACCACTTAGACAATAAAGGGGGTCATTACAACCCTGGCGGACGGTGTAAAAGGTGGGGTAATACCGCAAACAGGCCGACGGACAAAAAAAGGGAATTATGACCCTGGCGGAAACCGCCAACAAAGACAGCCACTTTAACACACCACCCGCCACGGCAGTACAGACAAGTAGCGCGGCAGTTACCGCCAACAGACAGGCGAAAGACAATGTACCGCCCACACCATTACAACCCGCCAATCCGCCACCTTTTCCGGGGCGGATTCACCGTGGTTAAAAACACGGCGGGAACAGCTTTTGCTATGCGAAAACGCTCACCTGAACACATCCCACGAGGAATGACGACTCCATGGACCCGGAACTCCAAATACTCCCTGCCCTTGTCTTTCTGCTCATTTACGACCAACAGCGACGTAGGCGCAGAAGATACCGGTGAGTACTGCATCTACGACACGGGGGAGGCAAAAGTTAGGGGGACACCCACCAAACAACCCCACCCTCGCATAGTACAACATACACACCAATGCAGTCAAAAAATATCACATTAACAACCCACAATCCCCCCGGAAGAATGCAAAGACAAAGCGAATTTCGGTCAAACATTGTAATGTGCCAATATACATGTCATTGAAAAATATACAGATATATATCTCAAAATCACTCATAATTATATATACAATACAAGAAGTAGTGCAGATATGTACACAACAAAGTCCGTGCACCAACAGTCCAAAAATGCATGGGCGAGGCCCAAAATAGATACCTGACCAATATCCGAGAGAACACTGCCGGGGCATCAGATAGAAACACTACAGGCACCTCAGGGGGAAGGGGAGGGGGGGCACCTCAGCCACATGAATGCGGAGCCAGATCCACGACGGGGCTCCATACCCATTGATGTATCCTGGGAGTGCAAAGGCACAGTCTCTCAAGTCTCTACAGTGGGTGGGTTGCCCACTGTGCCATCCTGGGGAGTGCAAAGCCACAGTCTCTCAAGTCTCTACAGTGGGTGGGTTGCCCACTGAGCCATCCTGGGGAGTGCAAAGCCATAGTCTCTCAAGTCTCTACAGTGGGTGGGTTGCTGTAGGAAAGTACCATCTTGCCTGGCATGTTACCCCCATTTTTCACTGTATATATGTTGTTTTAGTTGTATGTATCACTGGGACCCTGGTAGCCCAGGGCCCCAGTGCTCATAAGTGTGCCTGAATGTGTTACCTGTGTAGTGACTAACTGTCTCACTGAGGCTCTGCTAACCAGAACCTCAGTGGTTATGCTCTCTCATTTCTTTCCAAATTGTCACTGACAGGCTAGTGACCATTTTTACCAATTTACATTGGCTTACTGGAACACCCTTATAATTCCCTAGTATATGGTACTGAGGTACCCAGGGTATTGGGGTTCCAGGAGATCCCTATGGGCTGCAGCATTTCTTTTGCCACCCATAGGGAGCTCTGACAATTCTTACACAGGCCTGCCACTGCAGCCTGAGTGAAATAACGTCCACGTTATTTCACAGCCATTTTACACTGCACTTAAGTAACTTATAAGTCACCTATATGTCTAACCTTTACCTGGTAAAGGTTTGGTGCAACGTTACTTAGTGTGAGGGCACCCTGGCACTAGCCAAGGTGCCCCCACATTGTTCAGAGCCAATTCACTGAACTTTGTGAGTGCGGGGACACCATTACACGCGTGCACTACATATAGGTCACTACCTATATGTAGCTTCACCATGGTAACTCCGAATATGGCCATGTAACATGTCTATGATCATGGAATTGCCCCCTCTATGCCATCCTGGCATTGTTGGTACAATTCCATGATCCCAGTGGTCTGTAGCACAGACCCTGGTACTGCCAGACTGCCCTTCCTGGGGTTTCACTGCAGCTGCTGCTGCTGCCAACCCCTCAGACAGGCAGCTGCCCTCCTGGGGTCCAGCCAGGCCTGGCCCAGGATGGCAGAACAAAGAACTTCCTCTGAGAGAGGGTGTGACACCCTCTCCCTTTGGAAAATGGTGTGAAGGCAGGGGAGGAGTAGCCTCCCCCAGCCTCTGGAAATGCTTTGTTGGGCACAGATGTGCCCAATTCTGCATAAGCCAGTCTACACCGGTTCAGGGACCCCTTAGCCCCTGCTCTGGCGCGAAACTGGACAAAGGAAAGGGGAGTGACCACTCCCCTGACCTGCACCTCCCCTGGGAGGTGTCCAGAGCTCCTCCAGTGTGCTCCAGACCTCTGCCATCTTGGAAACAGAGGTGCTGCTGGCACACTGGACTGCTCTGAGTGGCCAGTGCCACCAGGTGACGTCAGAGACTCCTTGTGATAGGCTCCTTCAGGTGTTAGTAGCCTTTCCTCTCTCCTAGGTAGCCAAACCCTCTTTTCTGGCTATTTAGGGTCTCTGTCTCTGGGGAAACTTTAGATAACGAATGCATGAGCTCAGCCGAGTTCCTCTGCATCTCCCTCTTCACCTTCTGATAAGGAAACGACCGCTGACCGCGCTGGAAGCCTGCAAACCTGCAACATAGTAGCAAAGACGACTACTGCAACTCTGTAACGCTGATCCTGCCGCCTTCTCGACTGTTTTCCTGCTTGTGCATGCTGTGGGGGTAGCCTGCCTCCTCTCTGCACCAGAAGCTCCGAAGAAATCTCCCGTGGGTCGACGGAATCTTCCTCCTGCAACCGCAGGCACCAAAAAGCTGCATTACCGGTCCCTTGGGTCTCCTCTCAGCACGACGAGCGAGGTCCCTCGAATCCAGCGACTCTGTTCAAGTGACCCCCACAGTCCAGTGACTCTTCAGTCCAAGTTTGGTGGAGGTAAGTCCTTGCCTCACCTCGCTGGGCTGCATTGCTGGGAACCGCGACTTTGCAGCTACTCCGCCCCCTGTGCACTTCCGGCGGAAATCCTTTGTGCACAGCCAAGCCTGGGTCCACGGCACTCTAACCTGCATTGCACGACTTTCTAAGTTGGTCTCCGGCGACGTGGGACTCCTTTGTGCAACTTCGGCGAGCACCGTTTCACGCATCCTCGTAGTGCCTGTTTCTGGCACTTCTCCGGGTGCTACCTGCTTCAGTGAGGGCTCTTTGTCTTGCTCGACGTCCCCTCTCTCTGCAGGTCCAATTTGCGACCTCCTGGTCCCTCCTGGGCCCCAGCAGCGTCCAAAAACGCCAAACGCACGATTTGCGTGTAGCAAGGCTTGTTGGCGTCCTTCCGGCGGGAAAACACTTCTGCACGACTCTCCAAGGCGAGAGGGATCCGTCCACCAAAGGGGAAGTCTCTAGCCCTTTTCGTTCCTGCAGAAACCTCAGCTTCTTCTGTCCAGTCGAAGCTTCTTTGCACCCGCAGCTGGCATTTCCTGGGCATCTGCCCATCTCCGACTTGCTTGTGACTTTTGGACTTGGTCCCCTTGTTCCACAGGTACCCTAGATTGGAAATCCACAGTTGTTGCATTGCTGGTTTGTGTCTTTCCTGCATTATTCCTCTAACACGACTCTTTTGTCCTTAGGGGAACTTTAGTGCACTTTGCACTCACTTTTCAGGGTCTTGGGGAGGGTTATTTTTCTAACTCTCACTATTTTCTAATAGTCCCAGCGACCCTCTACAAGGTCACATAGGTTTGGGGTCCATTCGTGGTTCGCATTCCACTCTTGGAGTATATGGTTTGTGTTGCCCCTATCCCTATGTTTCCCCATTGCATCCTATTGTAACTATACATTGTTTGCACTGTTTTCTAAGACTATACTGCATATTTTTGCTATTGTGTATATATATCTTGTGTATATTTCCTATCCTCTCACTGAGGGTACACTCTAAGATACTTTGGCATATTGTCATAAAAATAAAGTACCTTTATTTTTAGTATAACTGTGTATTGTGTTTTCTTATGATATTGTGCATATGACACTAAGTGGTACTGTAGTAGCTTCACACGTCTCCTAGTTCAGCCTAAGCTGCTCTGCTAAGCTACCATTATCTATCAGCCTAAGCTGCTAGACACCCTATACACTAATAAGGGATAACTGGGCCTGGTGCAAGGTGCAAGTACCCCTTGGTACTCACTACAAGCCAGTCCAGCCTCCTACATTGGTTGTGCAGTGGTGGGATAAGTGCTTGAGACTACTTACCACTCTTGTCATTGTACTTTTCATAAGAGAAAAATATACAAAACAAGGTCAGTGTATATAC
Organism: Pleurodeles waltl; assembly: GCF_031143425.1. Taxonomy (NCBI): domain Eukaryota; kingdom Metazoa; phylum Chordata; class Amphibia; order Caudata; family Salamandridae; genus Pleurodeles; species Pleurodeles waltl. The sequence goes on along the minus strand of NC_090443.1, from coordinate 1,029,737,417 downwards.
ACATAGCCAAAAAGTTTTGCATTTCCTCTTTTCACTCTTTTCTAAGTGCTGAAAAGTACTCCTAAACTTTCAAAAAGTTCTTAAAAGTTTAAAAAGTTTTTTTCTGTCTTTCCAAAAAGTTCTGAAAACTTTTTTCTCTTTTTCTATCACTTTAACTCTCTCTAAAAAATGTCTGGTACAGGCCAAAATGTTGAACTGTCCAAAATTGCATATGATCACCTTAGCTGGAAAGGAGCAAGGAGTCTCTGCATAGAGAGAGGTTTGAGTGTAGGGAAGAATCCTTCCTTAGAACTGTTAATTAATATGCTTAGAGTACAGGATAAGGCCATAAGTGCCCAATCTGGTGAAAAAGTAGCTAATGGTTCTCAATCTGATCCAGGGACTCCCCCAGGAAAAGGTTCAGGAAAGAAACTTCTCAGCCTGCCCATTACTAGACAGTCTAGCATAGTTGGTACAGAAATTGAATCACACCATACTGATGGTGTGCTCTCACATTATGCTGGTAGCCAAGCTGTTAGGGTGCCCTCTGTAAGGGACAGGTCTCCTTCTGTTCATTCCCATCATACCTCTGTATCTAGAAATGTCCCTCCCACCCACCCTGATGACAGATTGTTAGAAAGGGAGCTCAATAGATTGAGAGTGGAACAAACCAGACTGAAGCTCAAGAAGCAACAGCTGGATTTGGATAGACAGTCTTTAGAAATAGAGAGGGAAAGACAGAAGTTGGGTTTAGAAACCCATGGTGGCAGCAGCAGTATTCCCCATAGTCATCCTGCAAAAGAGCATGATTCCAGGAATCTGCACAAGATAGTTCCCCCTTATAAGGAGGGGGATGACATTAACAAGTGGTTTGCTGCACTTGAGAGGGCCTGTGCTGTACAGGATGTCCCTCAAAAGCAGTGGGCTGCTATCCTATGGCTATCATTTAGTGGAAAAGGTAGGGATAGGCTCCTTACAGTGAAAGAAAATGATGCCAAAAATTTCCAAGTTCTTAAGAATGCACTCCTGGATGGTTATGGCTTAACCACTGAACAGTACAGGATAAAGTTCAGAGAGACCAAAAAGGAGTCTTCACAAGACTGGGTTGATTTCATTGACCAGGCAGTGAAGGCCTTGGAGGGGTGGTTACATGGCAGTAAAGTTACTGATTATGACAGCCTGTATAACTTAATCCTGAGAGAGCATATTCTTAATAATTGTGTGTCTGATTTGTTGCACCAGTACTTGGTGGACTCTGATCTGACCTCTCCCCAAGAATTGGGAAAGAAGGCAGACAAATGGGTCAGAACAAGAGTGAACAGAAAAGTTCATACAGGGGGTGACAAAGATGGCAACAAAAAGAAGGATGGTAAGTCTTCAGACAAGGGTGGGGACAAATCTAAAAATGAGTCTTCATCAGGCCCACAAAAACACTCTGGTGGGGGTGGTGGGCCCAAATCCTCCTTTAATCAGAACAAGGAAAAGAAACCATGGTGCTATTTATGTAAAATAAAAGGCCATTGGACAACAGATCCCAGTTGTCCAAAGAAAGGCACCACAGCTCCTACCACTACAACCCCTACTGCTACACCTAGTGTCCCTACTAATAGCAGTGGTGGTGGGAGCAAACCTACTAATAGCCAATCCAAGGGAGTAGCTGGGCTCACTTTTGGTAATTTAGTTGGGGTTGGTCTAATTAGGGAGACCACAGAGGCTACTTTAGTCTCTGAAGGGGCTATTGACTTAGCCACTTTGGTTGCTTGCCCCCATAACTTGGAGAAGTACAAGCAACTAACCCTAATAAATGGTGTTGAGGTCCAGGCCTACAGGGACACAGGTGCCAGTGTCACAATGGTGATTGAGAAACTGGTGCACCCTGAACAACACATACTTGGACACCAGTACCAAGTAACCGATGCTCACACCATAACACAAAGCCACCCCATGGCTGTTGTAAATCTCAACTGGGGGGGGGTAACTGGTCCAAAGAAAGTTGTGGTAGCTTCAGATTTACCTGTAGACTGTCTATTAGGGAATGATTTGGAGACATCAGCTTGGTCAGATGTGGAGTTGGAGGCCCATGCAGCAATGCTGGGCATCCCAGGGCATATTTTTGCTTTGACAAGGGCTCAGGCCAAAAAGCAAAAAGGACAGGGAAGCTTGGATCCTGGAACAATGGACCAAGTGCTCCCTAAAGCTAGGGCTAGTAGAAGCAAACCACTTCCTACTATCCCTCCCTCTACAGTGGATTCTACTTCTGAGGAAGAAGAATTCCCTCCCTGTGCAGAACCTACACCGGAGGAGCTGGAAGCAGACACTGCTGAGCTTTTGGGTGAAGGGGGGCCTGCCAGAGAGGAGCTGAGTGTGGCACAGCAAACCTGTCCCACATTAGAGGGTCTCAGACAGCAAGCTGTCAAACAGGCTAATGGGGATGTCAGTGACTCTCACAGAGTTTACTGGGAGGACAACCTCTTGTACACTGAGCATAGGGATCCTAAACCTGGAGCTGCCAGGAGATTAGTGATTCCTCAGGAGTACAGAAAGTTCCTCCTAACACTGGCACATGACATTCCCTTAGCTGGGCACCTGGGTCAAATGAAAACTTGGGACAGATTGGTACCATTGTTTCATTGGCCTAGGATGTCTGAGGACACAAAGGAATTTTGTAAGTCCTGTGAAACCTGTCAAGCCAGTGGCAAGACAGGTGGCACTCCAAAGGCACCCCTTATCCCACTGCCTGTGGTTGGGGTTCCCTTTGAAAGGGTAGGGGTTGACATAGTTGGCCCCCTTGACCCTCCTACTGCTTCAGGCAATAGGTTTATCTTGGTGGTAGTGGACCATGCCACAAGATATCCTGAAGCTATTCCTTTAAGGACCACTACAGCCCCTGCAGTGGCAAAGGCCCTCCTGGGAATATTTTCCAGAGTTGGCTTCCCAAAGGAAGTGGTATCAGACAGGGGAAGCAATTTCATGTCTGCATACTTAAAGGCCATGTGGAAGGAGTGTGGTGTAACGTACAAGTTCACAACACCCTATCATCCACAAACAAATGGACTGGTGGAGAGATTTAATAAAACTCTCAAAGGCATGATTATGGGTCTCCCTGAAAAACTCCGCAGGAGATGGGATATCCTTCTACCATGCCTCCTTTTTGCCTACAGGGAGGTACCCCAGAAAGGAGTGGGCTTCAGCCCCTTTGAACTTCTTTTTGGACACCCTGTTAGGGGTCCACTCACACTTGTAAAGGAGGGTTGGGAACAACCTTTAAAAGCTCCTAAGCAGGATATTGTGGATTATGTACTTGGCCTCAGATCAAGGATGGCTGAGTACATGAAAAAGGCCAGTAAAAACCTTCAGGCCAGCCAAGAGCTCCAGAAGCAATGGCATGATCAGAAGGCTGTTTTGGTTCAGTACCAACCAGGGCAGAAAGTATGGGTCTTGGAGCCTGTGGCCCCAAGAGCACTCCAAGATAAATGGAGTGGACCCCACACAATTGTTGAAAAGAAGGGTGAAGTCACCTACTTGGTTGACTTAGGCACTGCCAGGAGTCCCCTTAGGGTGCTCCATGTCAACCGCCTGAAACCCTACTATGACAGGGCTGATCTCACCCTGCTCATGGCAACAGATGAGGGACAGGAAGAAGACAGTGATCCTCTACCTGATCTCTTCTCTTCCACAGAACAAGATGCTCTTGTGGAAGGTGTAGTTTTGGCTGATTGTCTTACTGCTGAGCAGAAAGATAATTGCATAAATCTCCTAGGACAATTTTCAGAACTCTTCTCTATTGTGCCAGGCACCACTTCTTGGTGTGAGCACACTATAGATACTGGAGACAGTTTACCTGTCAAAAGTAAGATCTATAGGCAGCCTGACCATGTCAGGGACTGCATAAAGCAAGAAGTTCAGAAAATGTTGGAACTAGGAGTGGTTGAGCACTCTGACAGTCCATGGGCTTCTCCTGTGGTACTGGTACCAAAACCCAATTCTAAAGATGGAAAGAAGGAAATGAGGTTTTGTGTAGACTATAGAGGTCTCAACTTGGTAACCAAAACTGATGCTCACCCTATACCCAGGGCAGATGAGCTCATAGATACACTGGCATCTGCCAAGTATCTAAGCACTTTTGATTTGACTGCAGGGTATTGGCAGATCAAATTGTCAGAAGATGCTAAACCTAAGACTGCATTTTCTACCATTGGAGGACATTACCAGTTTACTGTAATGCCTTTTGGTTTGAAAAAGGCACCTGCCACTTTTCAGAGGTTGGTGAACACAGTCCTGCAAGGGCTGGAAGCTTTCAGTGCAGCATATTTGGACGATATAGCTGTCTTTAGCTCCAGCTGGGATGATCACCTGGTCCACCTTTGGAAAGTTTTGGAGGCCCTGCAAAAGGCAGGCCTCACTATCAAGGCTTCAAAGTGCCAGATAGGGCAGGGTAAGGTGGTTTATCTGGGACACCTTGTTGGTGGGGAACAGATTGCACCACTTCAGGGGAAAATCCAAACAATTATTGATTGGGTTCCCCCTACCACTCAGACTCAGGTGAGAGCCTTCCTAGGCCTCACTGGGTATTACAGGAGGTTCATTAAGAACTATGGCTCCATTGCAGCCCCTCTTAATGACCTCACTTCCAAGAAAATGCCTAAAAAGGTATTTTGGACAGCAAACTGTCAGAAAGCTTTTGAGGAGCTGAAGCAGGCCATGTGCTCTGCACCTGTCCTGAAAAGCCCTTGTTACTCTAAAAAATTCTATGTCCAAACTGATGCATCTGAATTAGGAGTAGGGGCAGTCCTATCACAACTTAATTCTGAGGGCCAGGATCAACCTGTTGCTTTTATTAGTAGAAGGTTGACCCCTAGAGAAAAGCGTTGGTCTGCCATTGAGAGGGAGGCCTTTGCTGTGGTCTGGGCTCTGAAGAAGTTGAGGCCATACCTGTTTGGCACTCACTTCATTGTTCAGACAGACCACAAACCTCTACTTTGGCTAAAACAAATGAAAGGTGAAAATCATAAATTGTTGAGGTGGTCCATATCCCTACAGGGAATGGACTATACAGTGGAACATAGACCTGGGAGTAGCCACTCCAATGCAGATGGACTCTCCAGATATTTCCACTTAGACAATGAAGACTCATCAGGTAATGGCTAGTCTTATTGTCCTTCGTTTGGGGGGGGGGGTTGTGTAGGAAAGTACCATCTTGCCTGGCATGTTACCCCCATTTTTCACTGTATATATGTTGTTTTAGTTGTATGTATCACTGGGACCCTGGTAGCCCAGGGCCCCAGTGCTCATAAGTGTGCCTGAATGTGTTACCTGTGTAGTGACTAACTGTCTCACTGAGGCTCTGCTAACCAGAACCTCAGTGGTTATGCTCTCTCATTTCTTTCCAAATTGTCACTGACAGGCTAGTGACCATTTTTACCAATTTACATTGGCTTACTGGAACACCCTTATAATTCCCTAGTATATGGTACTGAGGTACCCAGGGTATTGGGGTTCCAGGAGATCCCTATGGGCTGCAGCATTTCTTTTGCCACCCATAGGGAGCTCTGACAATTCTTACACAGGCCTGCCACTGCAGCCTGAGTGAAATAACATCCACGTTATTTCACAGCCATTTTACACTGCACTTAAGTAACTTATAAGTCACCTATATGTCTAACCTTTACCTGGTAAAGGTTAGGTGCAAAGTTACTTAGTGTGAGGGCACCCTGGCACTAGCCAAGGTGCCCCCACATTGTTCAGAGCCAATTCACTGAACTTTGTGAGTGCGGGGACACCATTACACGCGTGCACTACATATAGGTCACTACCTATATGTAGCTTCACCATGGTAACTCCGAATATGGCCATGTAACATGTCTATGATCATGGAATTGCCCCCTCTATGCCATCCTGGCATTGTTGGTACAATTCCATGATCCCAGTGGTCTGTAGCACAGACCCTGGTACTGCCAGACTGCCCTTCCTGGGGTTTCACTGCAGCTGCTGCTGCTGCCAACCCCTCAGACAGGCAGCTGCCCTCCTGGGGTCCAGCCAGGCCTGGCCCAGGATGGCAGAACAAAGAACTTCCTCTGAGAGAGGGTGTGACACCCTCTCCCTTTGGAAAATGGTGTGAAGGCAGGGGAGGAGTAGCCTCCCCCAGCCTCTGGAAATGCTTTGTTGGGCACAGATGTGCCCAATTCTGCATAAGCCAGTCTACACCGGTTCAGGGACCCCTTAGCCCCTGCTCTGGCGCGAAACTGGACAAAGGAAAGGGGAGTGACCACTCCCCTGACCTGCACCTCCCCTGGGAGGTGTCCAGAGCTCCTCCAGTGTGCTCCAGACCTCTGCCATCTTGGAAACAGAGGTGCTGCTGGCACACTGGACTGCTCTGAGTGGCCAGTGCCACCAGGTGACGTCAGAGACTCCTTGTGATAGGCTCCTTCAGGTGTTAGTAGCCTTTCCTCTCTCCTAGGTAGCCAAACCCTCTTTTCTGGCTATTTAGGGTCTCTGTCTCTGGGGAAACTTTAGATAACGAATGCATGAGCTCAGCCGAGTTCCTCTGCATCTCCCTCTTCACCTTCTGATAAGGAAACGACCGCTGACCGCGCTGGAAGCCTGCAAACCTGCAACATAGTAGCAAAGACGACTACTGCAACTCTGTAACGCTGATCCTGCCGCCTTCTCGACTGTTTTCCTGCTTGTGCATGCTGTGGGGGTAGCCTGCCTCCTCTCTGCACCAGAAGCTCCGAAGAAATCTCCAGTGGGTCGACGGAATCTTCCCCCTGCAACCGCAGGCACCAAAAAGCTGCATTACCGGTCCCTTGGGTCTCCTCTCAGCACGACGAGCGAGGTCCCTCGAATCCAGCGATTCTGTTCAAGTGACCCCCACAGTCCAGTGACTCTTCAGTCCAAGTTTGGTGGAGGTAAGTCCTTGCCTCACCTCGCTGGGCTGCATTGCTGGGAACCGCGACTTTGCAGCTACTCCGGCCCCTGTGCACTTCCGGCGGAAATCCTTTGTGCACAGCCAAGCCTGGGTCCATGGCACTCTAACCTGCATTGCACGACTTTCTAAGTTGGTCTCCGGCGACGTGGGACTCCTTTGTGCAACTTCGGCGAGCACCGTTTCACGCATCCTCGTAGTGCCTGTTTCTGGCACTTCTCCGGGTGCTACCTGCTTCAGTGAGGGCTCTTTGTCTTGCTCGACGTCCCCTCTCTCTGCAGGTCCAATTTGCGACCTCCTGGTCCCTCCTGGGCCCCAGCAGTGTCCAAAAACGCCAAACGCACGATTTGCGTGTAGCAAGGCTTGTTGGCGTCCTTCCGGCGGGAAAACACTTCTGCACAACTCTCCAAGGCGAGAGGGATCCGTCCACCAAAGGGGAAGTCTCTAGCCCTTTTCGTTCCTGCAGAAACCTCAGCTTCTTCTGTCCAGTCGAAGCTTCTTTGCACCCGCAGCTGGCATTTCCTGGGCATCTGCCCATCTCCGACTTGCTTGTGACTTTTGGACTTGGTCCCCTTGTTCCACAGGTACCCTAGATTGGAAATCCACAGTTGTTGCATTGCTGGTTTGTGTCTTTCCTGCATTATTCCTCTAACACGACTCTTTTGTCCTTAGGGGAACTTTAGTGCACTTTGCACTCACTTTTCAGGGTCTTGGGGAGGGTTATTTTTCTAACTCTCACTATTTTCTAATAGTCCCAGCGACCCTCTACAAGGTCACATAGGTTTGGGGTCCATTTGTGGTTCGCATTCCACTCTTGGAGTATATGGTTTGTGTTGCCCCTATCCCTATGTTTCCCCATTGCATCCTATTGTAACTTTACATTGTTTGCACTGTTTTCTAAGACTATACTGCATATTTTTGCTATTGTGTATATATATCTTGTGTATATTTCCTATCCTCTCACTGAGGGTACACTCTAAGATACTTTGGCATATTGTCATAAAAATAAAGTACCTTTATTTTTAGTATAACTGTGTATTGTGTTTTCTTATGATATTGTGCATATGACACTAAGTGGTACTGTAGTAGCTTCACACGTCTCCTAGTTCAGCCTAAGCTGCTCTGCTAAGCTACCATTATCTATCAGCCTAAGCTGCTAGACACCCTATACACTAATAAGGGATAACTGGGCCTGGTGCAAGGTGCAAGTACCCCTTGGTACTCACTACAAGCCAGTCTAGCCTCCTACAGTTGCCCACTGTGCCATCCTGGGGAGTGCAAAGCCACAGTCTCACAAGTCTCTACAGTGGGTGGGTTGCCCACTGTGCCATCCTGGGGAGTGCAAAGCCACAGTTTCTCAAGTAGATGCAGGTCTCCACTGGTGCTGGAGGGGGACTGGTGCCCAGACTGGATGAGTCTCCCCGTGAAAGTTCCTGTCCTGTCACTGTCCCAGCTGCACATGGCATAAGGATGCCTGATGTGACGGTCCATTCATTCATACACAGTGCATGCCCTGTTCAGCGGTGCTTTGACATGGCGGTCTTTGCCATGTTCAGCGGTGCTTTGCCATGGCGGTCTTTGCCCTGTTCAGCGGTGCTTTGCCATGGCGGTCTCTGCCCTGTTCAGCGGTGCATTGACATGGCGGTTCTGGACTGTTCAGCGGTGCTTTGACATGGCGATCTTTGTCATGTTCAGCGGTGCTTTGCCATGGCGGTCTTTGCCCTGTTCAGCGGTGCATTGACATGGCGGTTCTCGACTGTTCAGCGGTGCTTTGACATTGCGGTCTTTGCCATGTTCAGCGGTGCTTTGCCATGGCGGTCTTTGCCCTGTTCATCGGTGCTTTGCCATGGCGGTCTTTGCCCTGTTCAGCGGTGCTTTGACATGGCGGTTCTGGACTGTTCAGCAGTGCTTTGACATGGCGGTCTTTGCCATGTTCAGCGGTGCTTTGCCATGGCGGTCTTTGCCCTGTTCAGCGGTGCTTTGCCATGGCGGTCTTTGCCCTGTTCAGCGGTGCTTTGACATGGCGGTTCTGGACTGTTCAGCGGTGCTTTGACATGGCGGTTCTGATACTGACATTGGTGTGTGGCATGACGATCTCCAAACTGGAAATTGGTGTGTGGCATGACGATCTCCGAACTGGACATTGGTGTGTGGCATGACGATCTCCAAACTGGACACTGGTGTGTGGCATGACGATCTCCAAACTGGACATTGTAGTGTGGCATGACGATCTCCACACTGGACATTGGTGTGTGGCATGACATACCATCATTGGGCAGCGGGGCTGTGGCATCCTGGCCCCTCCTGGGCTGTGACTCCGGCGGTGGTCTCTGGACCAGTGACGATACTTGGGCCCTCCTGGGGACTGACTCCGGCGATGGTCTTCTGACCAATAACGATACTTGAGCCCTCCTGGGGACTGACTCCGGCGGTGGTCGCTGGACCAGTGACGATACTTGGGCCCTCCTGGGGACTGACTCCAGCGGTGGTCTCCTGACCAGTAATGATATTTGAGCCCTCCTGGGGACTGACTCCGGCGGTGGTCTCCTGACCAGTAACGATACCTGGGCCCTCCTGGGCTGTGACTCCGGCGGTGGTCTCCTGACCAGTAACGATACTTGAGCCCTCCTGGGGACTGACTCCGGCGGTGGTCTCTGGACCAGTGACGATACTTGGGCCCTCCTGGGGTGTGACTCCGGCGGTGGTCTCCTGACCAGAAACGATACTTGAGCCCTCCTGGGGACTGACTCCGGCGGTTGGCTCTGGACCAGTGACGATACTTGGGCCCTCCTGGGCTGTGACTCTGGCGGTGGTCTCCTGACCAGAAACAATACTTGGGCCCTCCTGGGCTGTGACTCCGGCTGGGGTCTCCTGACCAGAAACGATACTTGGGCCCTCCTGGGCTGTGACTCCGGCGGTGGTCTCTAGACCAGTGACGACGGTGCTGGCGGTTGTGTCTGCACCGCCGGAAATGATGGCGCACTTCTCCGCCGTGACACTCACAACAGGCTGGGGAGACTTCCTCTGGACCTTCCCCACCTTTTTTGGAGTTACAGCTGACTCACCAATCGCCTTCGATCCCATTTCACTTGTTGTCCCACCAGGAGTCTTGACACGGTCCCGTCGTCCACTCTCCAATTTCAGAGCCTTTACAGGGGGTTGGCTACCAGTGCCTTGGCTCCGGGTCCTACTGCCTGCCCTGGTGGACGGTGCACTCCAAAAACCTGGAACACACACCACTGGTACTGGAGGCTTTTTGGCTGAGGCCCTATGACAGGACTGATGAATTGGAGTGGGGGGTGGAGGCAAAACGGTCAATTTGACAGAGGGACAGTTTCTGACGGACACTGGGATGGGTAGCTGGAGGGGGTCTGGGAGAGGAGGAAGAGGAGGTGGTTGTAGGAGGTGTCACTTTAGGTGTTTTGGGTGCAGGTTTAGGTACTGGAGGCTGTCGTGAGGTGGATGGATGTTGGGTGAGTGATTGCTGGCGTTTGGGTACTTTGGGAGGGGGCGTCACAGACACACTGGGAGAGGACACAGGGGACGTGTAAATAGAAGTGGAGGTGGTGAGTGCAGGTGAGCGGCTTGTGGTGCTGGGTGTCCTGGTGCGAGTCCTAGTGCCTGTAGATGTGGTGCATGCAGGTGTGTGTGTAGACAAGACTGGGAGGGAGGAGGGAGAAGAGGAAGAGGGGGACACAGTGGAGGCAGTGGATGTTGCTGTGTCTGTATGGGTGTGATGCTTGTGTGAGTGCCTGTGGTGTGTGTGGTGCCTATGTTTGCTTGAGCTACTTTTGGGTGTTGACTTGTGTGCATGCTGGTCTGTAGGTGTGCTTGGGATGGGCTGGGGTACAGGGGATTGGGTCTGGGTGGAGGAAGTTGGAGGGGGGAGGCTGGACACAGGGACAATGGCTGCCATCAGTGCTGAGGCCAGAGATTGCAGGGTTCGCTGAAGGGCAGCCTGACCAGAATGAATGCCCTCCAGGAATGCATTACAGTGTTGCAACTCCATTTCTACACCCTGGATGCCATTCACAATGGTAGACTGCCCAACAGTGAGTGACCTGAGGAGGTCAATGGCCTCCTCACTGAGGGCAGCAGGGGTGACTGGGGCAGGGCATGAGGTGCCTGGGGCGAAGGTGATGCCCACCCTCCTGGGTGAGCGGGCACGGGGCGTATGCTGAGGGGCTGCTGGGAGGGCGGTGCTGGTAGGGGAGGTGGCGGCTGTACCTGTAGAAGTGGGGCGCACAGATGGTGCCACCACCACAGGGGAGCTCCCATCGGTGGACAAGTCCGTGTCGCTGGTTGGTGATCCGGTAGCCGACGTGAAGCTCCCCTCGCCCTCCGTCCCACTGGTGCATTCAGAGTCTGTGGTGTGGCCCTCCATGGCCATGTGGGATGCAGCTCCCTCGTGCTCCGGTGCCACTGTACCTCCGCCTGATGATGCTGATGTACAAAAGGACAGGGAGAGCAGGAAAAGGGGGGTGGAGACAGAAGAAAGAGAGTTTTAGTGCATGGCATACCGCTACCGTTGGCGGACAAGACAGATGCAGCAGCCCCATGCATAACGCCGTGCTCCTGGCCTCTGCACATGCAATTTCTGGGATATATCCTACATGGCAATGGTGGAAATCTGCGCACATGGATGCCACAGGGGCAACTATACCTCAACTTGCCACTCTTCTGAGGTGGGGTAGAGTGCCACATGGCCTACATCACGGATGGGCCTTGCCTAACGAACTCGCCCTGGCCTAGGGACACCCACAGCCCACCTCCCCCACCCAGACCCATCCACGGCACCCACAGTCCGCAGAATAAGGTTGTACTCACCCCCTTGTGTCTGCTGTGATGTCCTTAAGCACCCATCCAACTCCGGGTAGGCCACCGCCAGGATCCGGAACATCAGGGGGGTCATGGTGCGACGGGCACCCCTCCCATGTTGAGAGGCCATCCCCAGCTGAGCCTCCGCCGTCTTCTTGCTGCAGCGGCGAATGTCCTCCTATCTCTTCCGGCAGTGGGTGCCCCGTCTCTGGTGGGCCGTCCTTGGCGATGGCACACCAAATGTCCCTCTTCTGGTGGGCGCTGACCTACATGACATGCACAAGGAAAGAGGAACAGTCATTACCAACTGCACCGTCAATGTGAGTGGCCCCCTCCCTACTGTGACCATGTGGCCCATTTATTCCCATGCTTTACTGTAGTATGAACTCTGGCCCCTTCCCTCTTCCACCCAGCCCTCTCCACCCAGGCCTAGCCCATACAACGTGCTCCCTGTGTACTAACCTGTTGGTCTGGAGGACCGTAGAGTAGCATGTACTGGGGGAGGACCCCATCCACAAGTTTCTCCAACTCCTGTGCAGTGAAGGCAGGGGCCCTTTCCCCAGATGCAGCAGCCATCGTCGCTTCCAGACCGAGGTCACAGCAGCACTAACAGTGTAGGTCCTCTCCTATCGAAGGTCAGGTATCTAGTGATTGAAGAGATAGAAAATGGCGGTGACGTCCGTGGCGGTGACGTCCGCGGCGGGGCGCATCATCACCGCCGGCGCAACTGTTCATTGGCTCGTGGTACCCATAGGGTCCAATGTTAACCAATGCAGCATTGCCCCGCGGTCTACGACCGCCTTCTGCAACGGTGTGCAACGCCAGCACTGTTACCCCACAATCCCATTGTCCCAGTTTAGAGGTCAGGCAGCCGCCATATCAGGGGCCCACATGGCTTCAGTTACTACTGCGTCACAAATAGCTAGGCCTATACTCAACACACATACAGGAAGGGTTTTGTATTTGGTGCCGTGTTCTGTGTGACTGTGGGTACATACCTGGAGGAATAGTGACTGTTTCTTCGCTGTTGTCCTTCTTAGGCACCGTCAGCTGGGACATATGAGAAGATGGCGGAATCCTCCGGTGTACTGACCGCTGGTGGACCTGTTGACAATGGAAGAGAGACATTTAATCGTCACCTACAGGTTTAACCGTGCCACAATCCAGGAACTATGTACCCAGTTGGAGCCAGACCTGATGTCACCAATCCGCCATCCGACTGGAATCCCACCTGACGTGCAGGTGCTGTCAGTGCTCCATTTCCTTGCAAGTGGGTCTTTTCAGACAACAGTGGCCATGGCATCAGGGATGTCCCAGCCTATGTTTTCCAATGTCTTGTCCAGAGTGTTGTCTGCCCTGCTGAAACACATAAGGAGCTACACCATTTTCCCTGAGGTGGAGGATTTGCCTATAGTGAAAGGTGACTTCTATGCCCTTGGACATATCCCCAACGTCATAGGTGCCATTGATGGGACCCATGTAGCTCTGGTCCCCCCCGCAGGAGTGAACAGGTGTACAGGAACAGGAAGTGTTATCACTCCATGAATGTCCAGATGGTCTGTTTGGCAGACCAGTACATCTCGCAGGTAAATGCTATGTTCCCTGGCTCAGTGCATGACGCCTACATCCTGCGGAATAGCAGCATCCCTGATATGATGGGTCAACTCCAGAGGCACCGTGTATGGCTATTGGGGGACTCTGGTTACCCCAACCTTTCCTGGCTATTGACCCCTAGTGAGGAATCCCAGGACCAGTGTAGAGGAGCGCTACAATGATGCCCGTGGGCGGACTAGGAGGGTGATCGAACGCACCTTCGGCCTCCTTAAGGCCAGGTTCCGGTGCCTCCATATGACAGGTGTATCCCTATTCTACTCACCGAAGAAGGTGTGCGACATCATCATCGCCTGCTCCATGCTCCATAATTTGGCATTGCGACGCCAGGTGCCTTTTCTGCAGGAGGATGATCCAGATGACGGTGTTGTAGCAGCTGTGGAGCGTGTGGAGCCTGTGGACAGTGATGAGGATGAAGCTGAGGAAGAAGAAAACGACAACAGGGAGTCAGTCATCCAGCAATATTTCCAGTGAAACACAGGTGAGTCCCTTTGTCAGGTTTAACATTACAGTAACTTTCACACGTCTACCTCTATCCTGTACCGACATTTCACTCACTATTTGTTAACTGAGTTGTCCCCTTCCATTTCAGTTTCACAAATGTAGTAACCTACGTGTCAACTGCTTGCATCCTTGAAGGGCTTGTGATGTGTGACATTGGTATGTTAGCCTTCCAATGGGTAACCCATTATGACACTGTAATTGATAATACAAAATTACAAATCATAGACTGACTCCAGTTTTTTTAGTGTTTCAAGGGTGTTTATTTAAGTGCTAAAAAATGAAGGGGGGTTGTAAATTGGTGATGGGTGATGGTGGAGGAATGTCCATGGCAGAGTCCAGTCTATTAGTTTCACAGGTACATTGCACATCTGCCCATTGGAAGCGGAGCTGGGGCAGTTCCGATTTGGACAGGGTAACAAAGTGGAACAGTGGGGGGACAATCAGGGTGGTCTTATTTCCTGGCGGTGGTCTTGCCATCTTGTTCTGTCCTGTTCCTGGATCTCAGGGCCCGCTTGCGTGGTGGTTGTCCGTCTGCAGGGGATGGGGTGCTGGTGTGGTGGTCCTGTGGCGGGGCGTCCTGTCCACTAGCGCCGGCGGAGGTGGTGAGCAGTTCATCATCGTGGCTAGTGTCAGGGGCCCCTTGGAGTGCCACGGTGTCCCTCCTCAAGGTCTTTTGAATGTCCGTCAGCACCCCTACGATGGTGCCCAGGGCAGAGCCGATGGTCCTGAGCTCCTCCCTGAACCCCAAATACTGCTCCTCCTGAAGATGCAGGGTCTCCTGCAACTTGTCCAGGACCGTGGCCATCATCTACTGGGAGTGGTGGTATGCTCCCATGATGGAGGAGAGGGCCTCGTGGAGAGTTGGTTCCCTTGGCCTGTCCTCCCTCTGTCGCACAGCAGCCCTGCCAGTTCCCCTATGTTCCTGTGCCTCCGTCCCCTGGACCGTGTGCCCACTACCACTGCCCCCAGGTCCCTGTTGTTGTTGGGGTGGTGGGTTACCCTGGGTGCCCTGTAGTGGTGGACACACCGCTGATTGACCTGTCCTGGGTAGGGAGGTTTGGGCCCGCTGGGTGGGTGCTGTGCTGGTGTTACCAGAGGGTGGAATTTCGGTGTTGGGCTGTGGCTGGGCAAGGGGAACCGACTGTCCTGAGGCCCACGATGGTCCGGGCTGGTCATCAAGATCCAGTAGGGCAGAGCTGCTCTCGTCACTGTGGGCCTCTTCTGGGGGTGGAGTGGTGTTGTCTGGACCCTCTGGTGTGGTGACGTTCCTTTGGGTTCCTGCAGGGGTATACGAACATGATTATTGCATGTGTGTGTTTCATGGTGTGCAATGGGTGGGTGTGCGTGAACCCCAGTGCAGGCATTCCTATGTGGGGGCTTGTGTGATGATGGTTGGGGGGTGTTCTGGGTATGTGCAGTGGGCATGCTTTAGTGATGGGTGTCCATGCTTAGTTGTGTCATGCAGGTCTTGGGTTTGGGATGTGTAGTTTGTGTTATTAGTACATTAGTGAGGAGTTGGGGTGATAGGGGAGGGTGTGATGGTGGGGGGGTGTGATAGCATGCAGGTAGGGTGGAGGATGTGATATTTAAGATTTGACTTACCAGTGTCCGTTCCTCCAGCTACTCCTCCGAGGCCCTCAGGATGCAAGATGGTCAAGACTTGCTCCTCCCATGTTGTTAGTTGTGGGGGAGGAGGTGGGGGTCCGCCGCCAGTCCGCTGTACCGCGATGTGGTGCCTGGAGACCGTGGAACGCACCATCCCTCGTAGGTCGTTCCACCTCTTCCTGATGTCCTCCCTATTTCTTGGGTGCTGTCCCACTGCGTTCACCCTGTCGACTATTCTTTGCCATAGCTCCATCTTCCTGGCTATTGATGTGTGCTGTACCTGTGAGCCAAATAGCTGTGGCTCTACCCGGATTATTTCCTCCACCATGACCCTGAGTTCCTCCTTGGAGAAGCGGGGGTGTCTTTGGCGTGCCATGGGGTGGTGTGTGTGATGTGTGGGGTGGTGTATGTGGTAATGAGTGTGGTGAGTGTAGTGGTATGTGGTGTTTTGTGCATGGATGTTGTGTGGGTGATGGTGTTGTGTGCCTCTGTGTGATGGGGTTGTCTATTCTGTGCTCTGTCTCTGGCCTTCTCTCAGAATTTCTGGTCGTAGGGGTTTGTGGGTGATGTGGGTGTGTGTTTTATATTGTATTGGATGTGTGGGAGTGGTGTGTGTATGTGTATTAGGTGTGTGTATTTGGAATTGTCCAATGTGGCTGTGTTTTGTATATGTGTGTGTATTTTGAGCGCGGCGGTGTGTACCGCCAATGGAATACCACGGTTGAAACACCGCCGCATGGATTCATGGGTCATAATGGTATGGGCGTGTTTCTGTTGGCATGGAGGTGGAGGATTTGTTTCCGCATGTTTATCGCTGACCTTTGGTGTGGCGGTCTTGTGTGGGTGTCTAAATTTCGGCGGATTCCGTGATGTGTGTCATAATAGCTGTGGCGGTCTACCGCCGCCGCCGCAGTGTTTTGGCGGTCTTCTGCACGGCGGTAAGCGCCTTATACCGCCAATGTTGTAATGACCCCCAAAGTCTCAACTGGCCATGGTTAGCCTTAATGTCCTTCGTTTGGGGGGGGGTTGTGTGAGAAAGTAGCCTCTTTCTAGCCTTGTTACCCCCACTTTTGGCCTGTTTGTGAGTCTATGTCAGGGTTTTTTCACTGTCTCACTGGGACCCTGCTAGCCAGGACCCAGTGCTCATAGTGAAAACCCTATTTTTCCAGTATGTTTGTTATGTGTCACTGGGACCCTGCTAGCCAGGACCCCAGTGCTCATAAGTTTGTGGCCTATATGTATGTGTTCCCTGTGTGATGCCTAACTGTCTCACTGAGGCTCTGGTAACCAGAACCTCAGTGGTTATGCTCTCTCTGCTTTCTAAATTGGCACTAACAGGCTAGTGACCAATTTCACCAATTCACATTGGCATACTGGAACACCCTTATAATTCCCTAGTATATGATACTAAGGTACCCAGGGTATTGGGTTTCCAGGAGATCCCAATGGGCTGCAGCATTTATTTTGCCACCCATAGGGAGCTCTGACAGTTCTTACACAGGCCTGCCACTGCAGCCTGAGTGAAATAACGTCCACGTTATTTCACAGCCATTTACCACTGCACTTAAGTAACTTATAAGTCACCTATATGTCTAACCTTCACCTGGTGAAGGTTGGGTGCTAAGTTACTTAGTGTGTGGGCACTCTGGCACTAGCCAAGGTGCCCACACATCGTTCAGGGCAAATTCCCCGGACTTTGTGAGTGCGGGGACACCATTACATGCGTGCACTATACATAGGTCACTACCTATGTATAGCGTCACAATGGTAACTCCGAACATGGCCATGTAACACGTCTAAGATCATGGAATTGTCACCCCAATGCCATTCTGGCATTGGGGAGACAATTCCATGATCCCCCGAGTCTCTAGCATAGACCCGGGTACTGCCAAACTGCCTTTCCCGGGGTTTCACTGCAGCTGCTGCTGCTGCCAATCCCTCAGACAGGTTTCTGCCCTCCTGGGGTCCAGCCAGGCCTGGCCCAGGAAGGCAGAACAAAGGACTTCCTCAGAGAGAGGGTGTTACATCCTCTCCCTTTGGAAAAAGGTGTCAGGGCTGGGGAGGAGTAGCCTCCCCCAGCCTCTGGAAATGCTTTGATGGGCACAGATGGTGCCCATCTCTGCATAAGCCAGTCTACACTGGTTCAGGGATCCCCCAGCCCTGCTCTGGCGCGAAACTGGACAAAGGAAAGGGGAGTGACCACTCCCCTGACCTGCACCTCCCAGGAGAGGTGCCCAGAGCCCCTCCAGTGTGCTCCAGACCTCTGCCATCTTGGAAACAGAGGTGCTGCTGGCACACTGGACTGCTCTGAGTGGCCAGTGCCAGCAGGTGACGTCAGAGACTCTTTCTGATAGGCTCTTACCTGTGTTACTAGCCTATCCTCCTTCCTAGGTAGCCAAACCTCCTTTTCTGGCTATTTAGGGTCTCTGCTTTGGGGAATTCTTTAGATAACGAATGCAAGAGCTCATCAGAGTTCCTCTGCATCTCTCTCTTCACCTTCTGCCAAAGGATCGACCGCTGACTGCTCAGGACGCCTGCAAAACCGCAACAAAGTAGCAAAGATGACTACTGCAACCTTGTATCGCTGATCCTGCGGCTTTCTCGTCTGTTTCCTGGTGGTGCATGCTCTTGGGGTAGCCTGCCTCCTTTCTGCACCAGGAGCTCTGAAGAAATCTCCCGTGGGACGACGGAATCTTCCCCCTACAACCGCAGGCAATAAAAGACTGCATCACCGGTCTTCTGGGTCCCCTCTCAGCCCGACGAGCATGGTCCCTGGAATTCAGCAACTCTGTCCAAGTGACTCCCACAGTCCAGTGACTCTTCAGTCCAAGTTTGGTGGAGGTAAGTCCTTGCCTCCCCACGCTAGACTGCATTGCTGGGTACCGCGTGATTTGCAGCTACTCCGGCTCCTGTGCACTCTTCCAGGATTTCCTTTGTGCACAGCCAAGCCTGGGTCCCCGACACTCTAACCTGCAGTGCACAACCTCCTGAGTTGTCCTCCGGCATCGTGGGACTCCCTTTTGTGTCTTCGGGTGAGCTCCGGTTCACTCCTCTTCCAAGTGCCTGTTCCGGTACTTCTGCGGGTGCTGCCTGCTTCTGCGAGGGCTCCCTGACTTGCTGGTGCCCCCTCTGTCTCCTCATCCAAGTAGTGACATACTGGTCCCTCCTGGGCCACAGCAGCATCCAAAAACCCTAACCGCGACCCTTGCAGCTAGCAAGGCTTATTTGCGGTCTTTCTGTATGGGAACACCTCTGCAAGCTTCTTCACGATGTAGGACATCCATCCTCCAAAGGGGAAGTTTCTAGCCCTCTTCCTTCTTTCAGAATCCACAGCTTCTACCATCCGGTGGCTGCTCCTTTGCACCCTCAGCTGGCATTTCCTGGGCATCTGCCCACTCTTGACTTTGTCTCGACTCTTGGATTGGTCCCCTTGTTCCACAGGTACTCTCGTCCAGATATCCACTTTGGTTGCTTTGCTGGTGTTGGTCTTCCCTGCAGAATTCCCCTATCACGACTTCTGTGCTCTCTGGGGAATATAGGTGCACTTTACACCTACTTTTCAGGGTCTTGGGGTGGGCTATTTTTCTAACCCTCACTGTTTTCTTACAGTCCCAGCGACCCTCTACAAGCTCACATAGGTTTGGGGTCCATTCGTGGTTCGCATTCCACTTTTGGAGTATATGGTTTGTTTTGCCCCTATACCTATGTGCTCCTATTGCAATCTACTGTAGCTTTACATTGCTTGCATTACTTCCTTTTGCTATTACTGCATATTTTTGGTATTGTGTACATATATCTTGTGTATATTTGGCATCCTCATACTGAGGGTACTCACTGAGATACTTTTGGCATATTGTCATAAAAATAAAGTACCTTTATTTTTAGTATATCTGTGTATTGTGTTTTCTTATGATATTGTGCATATGACACCAGTGGTATAGTAGGAGCTTTGCATGTCTCCTAGTTCAGCCTAAGCTGCTCTGCTATAGCTACCTTCTATCAGCCTAAGCTGCTAGAAACACCTCTTCTACACTAATAAGGGATAACTGGACCTGGTACAGAGTGTAAGTACCCTTTGGTACCCACTACAAGCCAGGCCAGCCTCCTACACCCTCCAAAATCCAACGTTTTCCCCACTGTTGCTTAGGTTGGAGTGGGGAAAATAAATCTGACCCCTCCAAAGTCCTACACTTGGTTACTGTGCTCAGGCTGAAATCTGAAAAGTATGTATGACCCCTCCTCTCTAAGTCTAACAATTACCCACTGTTGCTTAGGTTGGAGTGGGAATAGTACATCTGACCTCTCCAAAGTGCACATTTTTCCCTACTGTTGCTCGGAATGGGAATATAGGGCCAGATGTAGCAAAGGTTTTAACCCATTCTGTGTCTATGGGAAAAAGTGTTCGTAAATATGGCCCATAATGTCTGACACTTACAAAAGTCCAGCACTTTCCTTACTATTTCTCATGTTGGATTTTGAATTGCAAAAATGACCCCTCCAAAGCCCACCACTTTCCCTACTGTTTCTCAGTTTGTAATGGGAATAGTAAACCTGACCCCTCTGAACTCCTACCCCTGAAGTCCAACATTATTGCTCAGGTTGGAGCGGGAACAGTAAGTCTAAGCCCTTCAAAATCCACCGGGTTATCTGCAGTTACCCTGGTTGGATTATGAACAGTAAATGGGACCACACCAAAGTCCAAAACTTCACCTACTGTTGCTTCTGTTGGAGCTGTATTCATAAATCTGACTCCTCCAAAGTCCAACAATTACCTACCGCTGCTTAGTTTTGAGTGAGAGTAGTAAATCTGACTTCTCCAACATCCAGCACTTCTCCTACCGCTGCTTAGTTTTGGGTTAGGAATAATACATTTGACCCCTTCAATGTCTTATTATTTTTTTACTGTAGATCTCTATTTTTTGTGGAATAATATTACTTTGAATGTTATTTTTTATATTAATATTTGTATTGTATGTTATATAATTTGTAATATATCATCTTTATATTACTTTTATTAGTATTTCTTATTTTATTATTCATGTTGTTTTTTAAATAATTTTATTTATTTCCACATCATATTTGCTTTTATCATTTGTTGCAAAGTGCACATTTTTATTTTAAGTTATACAATGTATTTACATATTTTCAATATCATATGAATTTTGTAAATGTAATTAAGTTAATATAATGGTCAATATATTATGCTGATCTGTTTAATGATAATATGTTGGTACACTAAATTTTTTTATATATTTTGGTAGTCGATATTTTTGTAGTGTACGTAGACCATATGCAAAGTCAATATTTGTGTCCTCAATATGTTTTGGATGGTATTTAGTGTTACAATATGTTTCTCAGAGGTATTATGTCTTAGAAGCAACAGTTGAATACATGATGACCCCTCAATTGTGCTTTTTGCTTCTGACACTTTTTTAATTAAAAAAATTCCAAGACTTTTGTTTACTCAGAATAAATAAGACATAACAATATGTAGTACCAACTGGTTCCTATCCTAATATCAGAGCATCAGAGTTTTTCTTTGGGTTGTTCTTAAGTTGGGTCAGCATTTAGCAGGTTCTACTTTTATGACTAGAACCATATGGGTGTTCCTCTTGGTAAACTGAGTCTTTAGCTCCAAGTAGTTACATTGTCACCCAACAGTATTTCCTGAGGTAAAAGTCACTTCTATATTTTCCTATGTGTTCAGAAGCCACCACAGGCTATTTTACACTAGTTACAACCATGTGGACATGTTGGACCTGGCCCTTTTTGAAGCATCACCCCAGATTTTTGCATCCCTATGCTGAGCATGTTTTTTTTCGCTTTTAGGATTTTGCATACTTTACTCCTGCTAATCAGTGGTAAACTGCTGCTCCGCTCCCTTTCAAAAATGGCAAAATTGGTTTACACCGAATTAGTTACTTTAATTAGAAGTCCCTAGTAATGGTACTACATGTGCCCAGGGCCTGTAAATAAATGCTACAAGTGGCCTGCAGCACTCATTGTGCCACCTAATACAGTAGCATTGTAAAACATGCCTTGGGCTTGCCACTGCATTTTTAAAACTGCCTTTTGACCTGACAAAGTAAATCTCTGGGCAGGCTTAAACCTTCCTTTTAAATAATTTGTAATACTTATGTCAACCTTAAGGTATGTCCCAAAGTCTCAGAGGGTAGGACGCATGGTATTTAAAAAGTAGGTTTGTTAGGTCATGTTTTACAAGTCCTTGCAGTGAAAAACTCCCAAAGTTGTTTTTCACTGCAGCAAGTTTGCCTCTCCCAAAGACTCATACTGGCTTTCCTTATTACACAATAAGTCTGGGAGCAGGTAGAGAACTATTTCTCCAGCTCATCTGAATTAAAATTTCCTCTTTAATAGAAAAGTTGGATTTTAACTACCTATTCTGAAAATGCCACTTTTGGGAAGAAGCGCAGATTGAGACTTGCGGTGAGAGTGCAACATTTAATTTTTTTTTACCAAGTCAATTGCCCAGTTTTAAGTAATCTACCACAGGAGTTATACATCTCAGTACTTTGCATCCAAGGGCTTCACATGAAATTGATTACTGTGTTTTAGGTTTGCTTCCTTTTTGACACTGAGGCACTGATTACGAGTTTGGTGATTTTAACTGAAGAACTCTGTGGTGGCGGCTGCCAAAATACCACCAGTGTTGGCGGTATCCCAACTGCTGTATTACGAGTCACATACTGCAGACCGCCCAAAAAGAGCCACAATTCTGACACTAGCAGACCAACCGAGGGCGAAAGAGAGGCTATCCCACCACCAGCCTGCCACGCCGACAACATCCCACCCTTCATATTACGACCCACAAATCAGCACAATGGTCTTTGCACGGTGGAAAACCATTGGCGATGCTAACCGCCGGGGTCAAAACCTCATCTCAGCCAGAACACCACACCACATTGGAAAGATCGAATATTCCACACCTGACACACGTGCCCACACTACACACACCCACACACACCACTATAAAACACCCCCACACACAATCCACAATCCTTTGCAACTACAACCACAGATAGACAGCAAGGACCCACAAACCCATCACTTACCACTGATACACCATAGGCACATATACACTTCACATGCATCACACACCACACAACTGCTCCATCAACACAATACACATATCACAACTACACACAAGCACCACAACTCACCAGCACATCAAACTAAGCACTCCCCATACCCCATCAAGCCCCACACACCTGAACCTTGCGCACAATACTCCCCCTCAAACCACTTCACCACCACCATGTCCCCTCAAAAGCACTCACGATTCACAGACGAAGAGTTGAAGGGCATGGTCGATAAAATCGTCAGGGTAGAGCCACAACTGTTGGGAGCACAGGTCCGGGAAACATCTATAGCAAGGAAAATTGAGTTATGGTGGAGGATCGTCAACAAGGTAAACTCACTGGGCACCCATCCACACACAAGGGAGGACATCAGGAACAGGTGGAACGACCTACGGAGGAAGGTGCATTCCATGGCTTCTGACACCAGAATGCAATCAACAAGACTGGCAGAGGGCCCCCACCTCCTCCCTCTTATCACTCCCCAATTCACCCCATCTCACACTCCTGCCCCCCAATCACCTGATACCACTCCCCTACATGCCAAAGCACCCCACTACCACTATCCCCACACAGTCCTTCCTTAGTGCATGGATAACACTCACAAAGTCAGGCATAACAACTCCCACAATGCATTACTCCCTACACATGAAAAGATGCTCTTCCCACCTCATAGTGGACCACCTGCATGTTACACCATCGCACGTGCTACACATACTGCATGCTACGACTGTGTACTACTACATGGCAATGACAGCAATGCTATCCACTATCCACAATCCTCAATGGAACATGGAAACACTGTCAAAATCCATCTTCCACAAACAATATCTGCAGTGCTGCATTTATCATTGCCATCACTGGAAAGCAAGTCAAGCCACTGCATGCATCAGACCTTGAAACTAACAAGTACACATGCACATTGTAACTCTCTCCCTCTCCATCTACAGGTACTTCTGACCCTCCACCCTGCAGAGTTTGCAAGAGAAAGCCAACCCTCCCCAGGATGAAGGCCCCAGTGGATGTCTGTGGTGCTAGACAACAGCATAGTAAGAATAGCTCTGATGTAAGAACAGTGACCCCTCCCCTGATGGCCAATATGTTTTCCCCCAAACCCACACAGAGGGATAGCTGCTTTTAACACCTCCATTGATGGCATACACCAGGAAGAGCAATGCCACAAGGCAGACAGCAATACAGTTCACATACAACACACTTAACACATACTTGTATTTCACTGGAAGTATTGTTGGATCAACTCTGTTCTAGAGTCAGCTGCATCCTCATCATCTGCCTCTTCATCACTATCTATGTCACCATCATCAGCCACTGTTGCAGCTGCCACCTCCTCAATATCCAGTAATGGGATATGACGTCTCAGGGACAGATTGTTTAGCAAGCAGCAGGCAACAACAATTTGGCAGACTTTTAGTGGTCTGTAGAGCAGGGCACCTCCTGAGACGTGTAGACACCCGAATCTGGCCTTCAGTAGCCCAAAGGTCCTCTCAATGATACGCCTTCTCCTGCCAGGGGCCTCATTGAAAAGGTCTTCCCCATCTGTGGACGGGTATCTCACTAGTGTCAGCAGCCACTGAAGGTTAGGATAGCCAGAGTCACCTATGTGCACAAAGGTTTGACCCATCACAATACCGGTGGAGACACAGGGCAGAATGTGAAAAGAGGTGAGATAACAGATTCACACATACAATTGGATACATACCAATGAGCCAAGCCCTCTCTCTCTGTAGTTCTGCCATCATGTGTGGGATATTGCTGTTCCTTAGAATGTAGGAGTCATGCACAGAACCTGGAAACTTGGCTGTCACCTGGGAGATATACTGGTCAGCGAGACACACCACCTGGACGTTGATGGAGTAAACGTTTTTTCTGTTCCTCTGCACTTGTTCATTGGTCCTGGGAGGAACCAAAGCTATGTGTGTGTCATATATGGCCCCTACCACATGAGGGATATGTGCCATAGCATAGAAGTCAGCTTTAACAGTGGCCAAATCTGCACATTGAGGGAACCTAATGCAGCTGTCCAGATGTTTGAGTAAAGCACACAGTACATCCTTCAACACATGACTGAACATGGGCTGTGATATCCCTGCTGCCAAGGCCACTGTAATCTGGAACGAGCCTGAGGCAAGGAAGTGTAGCACAGACAACACTTGTACTGTTGGAGGGATGGCATAGGGATTACGGATGGCAGCAAAGACATCTAGATCCAACTGGGTACACAGTTCCATGATGGTCTGACAGTTGAGACAATAGGTCTGGATGATGTGTCTCTTCCAGAGTGGCAATGTCGACTAGGGGCCCGTACACTGGTGCATGTCTCATCCTCACCAGTGCACTGTATCTAGGAATAAGAGAGAGGAATAGCCTCAAGTTGATGTTGACATGTCACAGGCCACTGAGCACTATACATATAGCACACAAGAGTGCAGTAGACATAACACTGAAGTACACTGAATTGATTTGTGCATGTAGACTGACCGTGTATGCCATCATTGATGACAGCTGCAGTCCCAGGCAGACAGCTTGGCACACACAAAACATTTGACACTTCCATGTAACAACACCCTATTCCCACAGGTAATAAGGTGTAGGCAACATTTGTACATATAGAAATGGTTACCCCGTCTATGTGCCAGCAAGTGACTGCACATGTTGTGTCATAGCTATCAGTACATCTAACTATACTATCCATGAATGTCACATGTGTGAACCTTGCTTTGATGTGTGAAGATAGTAAATCTATGCACGTCACTAAAAATCATCCATGACGCACTAATCATTCACCTACAATACACTACCTACATGTAAAATGGCAGCTGCCTGTCCTGCACGGACAAGACAGATGGAAGTGACCTTATTCTGCCGGCGTTAGTCATCATGGCGGTAGGCAGTCTCAACTGCAGTGCAACGCCTCATTGGCTAACATTGTTGCCTGTGGGAGACTGGGACCAATGATTATCCTTGCCGCCATTTTCTGCTGCATTGCTCCCTTGACTCCTGACACTCATGCAAGCAAGACCTCCACTGCATGAGCTGCTGTGTTCTGTCTCTGGGAGCCACAATGCCATGTCCTGAAGGAGATAGGGCCCCTGCCTTCACCTAGGAGGAGCTGGAAAAGCTAGTTGGTGGGTTCCTAGCCCTGAATGGACAGATGTATGGGGCACCAGAGCAGAAGGTGAGACAAATGTTCCTGTCTTGTCTGATAGTGATGTGTATGGTTCTTCAACACGTTGGGATGACGGAGTGGAATTCAAGCAGATGGCTAAGGATTTGGTGTGTTAGTGCCGTACGTGCATGTTTGTGTGGTCATGAGATGTGTCTGATATGTGGAGTCCACTGCTGTTGCTGTGATGCCACTCTACCTGACTTTCCCCTTCTGTCTGTGTCACCCATGCAGGTCAGCGCCCATAAGAAGAAGGGGATTTGGCGTGCAATCGGCAAGCAAGTGCAGACCCAGGGGTCCATGCCCGGCGGAGCACCCACTGCAGAAAGCGGTGGGAGGACCTGGGACGCTGGGCCCGTGAGACGGCTGAGGCCCAGCAGGGGCCTTTTCCCAATGAGGGATGGGTGACCATCGGACCCTGACCCCCCTAATGGCCCGTATGTTAGCGACAGCCTACCCTGAGGTGGATGGGAGCTTGAGGGCAGTGCAGCAGCCACAAGGGGGTAAGTACACACTCACAACTTGTTAATGGTAGGCATGTATGGGTTTGAGTAGCCTACTAGTAGTAAGATGTAGTGTAGATCATTGGTACTTGCACATTGGCTGTGGGTATGAGCCGCCCTGGCAGGATTTGTCTCAATTATGTCTGTCAATACGATGCAGACAGTGACTCTTGAGGGGACTTACTCCCATGTTTGAGTTTGTCTGGACACATTACACATCTTTTGAGTGACCAGCTCCTTCCATCAGCATCAGTACGCCTGAGGTGTCAGGGCATTGCCATCAGTATAATCTGCCGTTATAACGAAGGAAATTGGTGAATTCTCAATCAGCTGCCTCATACCATAGGTGTAGATGGCTGCAGGGGGACTAGTATTACTGCCCACATTGTTAATGGATTTGTTGGCATGCTACCTTGCCATGCAGGAATCGTTTGAGTAAGGAGTACAGGGTATGTCCATGTAAACGACCATGGTAGTGTGGCAAATACTGTGCTACTGTGCATTGTATGACCCTTCATTAAGTGAAAGAGTGCCAAAGTTTCCACATCAGTAGGTTTTCACTGCATAGCTTCAGTTTCCCCTATGATTTAATTCAGATGTGCATGTCAATGTAAAGGCATCCAATGCCATGGCATACCAGCAGATTTTGAATTTGTTACTCTGTGTGAACGATCCGTAGGTTTTGACCCACTGTACCCTTTCTTTCTCCCCAACCCTCCCTTCCTCTCCTCCTCTGTCTTTGTGTGCATCAGCATCATCAGGCAAAGGAGAAGGGGCACCGGTGAGTGGGGAAGCTACAGCCCATGGGACCCAGGAGGCTGAGACCCATGGAGCCGAGCAGACTGGTGGGACAGAAGACGAGGGCAGTGCCACAGGGTAGACCGGATCAACATCAGCACCATTATTGTCCACCCCACCCCTTACCAGTACCACCCTCCCTGTAGCTCACCACCCAGTTGACCGTGCCCACTCACCCAGGACGTCTTCTTCAGTGGAGGCACCTCTGCCCCAGTCAGCCCTGCTGCCCTCAATGTGGAGGCTATTAACCTCCTGAGGTCCATCTTTGGGACTGTGAACCACTGTGAATGCCATCCAGGGACTTGCATCACAGATGCAACAGAAAAATGCCTGTCTGGAAGGCATTCACGGTGCCCTGACTGGCCTCCAGAGATCCTTTCAGGCTCTGGCCCCCTCGTTGATGGCAGCCAGTGTCCCTTCATCTTCCGTTCCCCCTCCAGCTACCTGTGCCCAATCTCACATCCCTCTCCCCACACCCATCCAGAGCACACAGTCAGACCACCATTCATCCACCACAAAAGACACAATTCGCAAAGACAAACACAGGTACCACAAGTCACACCACTGCCATGCACACAGACAATATACACATACAGACACAACAAGATCCACTCCCTACACAGACTCCCCCACCTCGTCCCTCAAAGACACTACATAACTCACACCTGCTATCACCACATCAACACTCCCAGATACAGCCTCCAGTCTCCTCATGCCCACCATCACCACAATAGCAGACCCCCACACACCCACCCCATACACCACAAGCGCCCTCACCACGACTACCAACACCCCCACATTCAGAACATCCACCTTACCTGCAGACACCACCCCAACAGATACCCAGCACACACATGGCATCCACCCACACACCACCACCCAAGGCACATACACATACACACCTCTCACGTTTTTCCCATGACCGCCCTTGTGTTCCTAAAAAAATATTCCTCTGTGAATTT
This sequence comes from Pleurodeles waltl, assembly GCF_031143425.1. Lineage (NCBI taxonomy): Eukaryota > Metazoa > Chordata > Amphibia > Caudata > Salamandridae > Pleurodeles > Pleurodeles waltl. Next base: position 1,029,709,431 of record NC_090443.1, on the reverse strand, counting down.
GCCCTATTCCCTCTCACTGACCCAGACCCTGTTTACCCCAAGCGCCCTGTTACCCTCCCCAAACCCAGTCCTTCCATATCCTAGACATCCCATTGCCCCTCTGGAACTGCCCATGCCCCTCCCACAGCAAAGACTTTGCCCCCACAAAAACAAGGATAATCCCTCTTAACCCCAAAACAAAGGGCCCTCCCCCTAAGTCAAGTCGAAGTCTAAGGGCAAACCCCACCTCCAAACTAAAACCAAAGGACCCATCTCCCAAACCCAAGCCCCCACCTCGCCCCCATCACACCTGAGGTGCCTGCCTGCCGCATTGGTGGCCCGCCATGTGGAGGCCACTTTGCAGTCAGGAGTCAAGTTGGGCCCAGAGACATTGCCCAGTGTGCCTGGGGCACTGTGAACAATTGGACTGGCCAGTAGGCCCATTTTGTATATCGTTTTTTTCCCATCATTTTATACATATTTATTATATCTGCACCACTTAACCGTTGGTGTTGATGAATACAAACTTGTCCTGCCTTTCCTTAAACATGTATGTGTTGTATATGTGCGATTTGGTGTGTATCTTCTGTGTATGTGATGTGTTTGTGTAGCAGCATGAGTTGTGTGGGTGAGTTGTGCTATGGACTTGTTGTGATGTGTTGTGTTGGTGTTGTGTGGCATTGTGTGAAATCCTGGAGAAAACCTACTTAGAGCAATTCCTCAAGTCCTTGCATCCACCCATTCAAAAATGGGTTAGACAATATAGCCAATTTACTCTAGAATCCATTGTTGAGATAGCAAGTGCCTATAGTTTGGCCCATGAAACCTATAACAGGAGAGAGGACCAAATCGGCATACGACCCCAGGACTCCCAGTGGGGATTTCCCCGCCTAAGGGGCATGTGACCATACAGTGTGTTCATGGATATAAGAAGAAGTATCCCCTGTCTAAGACTGCCCTACAACAAGAAGATGGTCCAGTTGTTCCCCTCCAAGTGGGGGTGATTCCCCGACTTCCAGAGGAAAAACTACCATTCAATTAAGTGGTGTGTCTGGTAGACCAGTACATTTCACAAGCCAGTGTTAAGTATTGTTAAGTATCCAGGATCAGTCCATGATTCTTTTATCATGCGTAACAACAATATCCCACTGCTGATGACATGACTCAACCCAGAGAGGGCCTGGCAGGTTGGTAAGTTACAAATGAAATGTGTGTTTGCAGAGTATGTCTCCTGCTATCACAATGTTGCATGTCCCACATATATTTGTGTTGTTCTACCAAATTGCTTAAAGGTGACTCTGCCTATCCTAACCGTCCTTGGTTGTTGACACCAGTGAGGTACCCAACCATGCCAGGGGACGTCCGCTACAATGAGGGCCACGGAAGGACAAGGCATGTTGTGAAGCAGACTTTTGGACTACTGAAGGCAAGATTTAGGTGCTTGAACATTTCAGGAGGAGCTCTCCTCTACTCACCCAACAAGGCATGAAAAAGAATTGTTGCCTGCTGCATGCTCCACAGTCTTACCCTGAGACGTCAGATACCATTTCTACCAGATGAGGGGGAGCCAGCAGTACCTGTGGGTGGAAATGCTGATTTGCCAAGTGATAATGAGCCAGATAAGGATGAACCAGGAGACTCCAGGGCAGTTATCATCAATCAGTACTTCAATTGAATCAAGGTATGTGATGTATTCCTGATGCAGTGATTAAAAATATTAACCTATGGTTAATGGGTAGCATCTCACCTCCTCTTTACCATCAGCTATGGGGTATTAGGTAGCTGAAATGCCTGTGAGTCATGAGGGTAGCTGCTACCCATTTGGATTCACAAGTCCAGTGTCCCTTGTACCACGGAAAATGGAGTTTGTTTTAAGAACAGTCAACAGGGTGTACCTTTGGCACACAAGGAGAACAAGTCAGGAGAGGCTCACTTCCTGGCAGCGGGTTTTGTCTTGGCATCTGCTCCTCTTGGATGTTTGGATGGACGCTCACGTTTGCAGGGGGTTCCTCGGGTACAGAGGTTGGGGTGTCTGAGGCATGTCCTTCCCCTGCCAGGGCCTCCATTCCAATAGCAGCCGCAGTTGTAGATGGGCTTGTAGACTCATTGCTAGTGGAAGAGACTTGATGTTGTGCTGCAGTCCTGCTCAGGGTAGTGTTGATGTCCCTCAAAACCCCAGCAACGGAAGCCAGGCAGGAATTTTGTGCCTGCCACTGCTACATGACTTCCTGGCAATGGTCCCTCTGCAGCTGTTGGATTTCCCCCATCATAGTGGTTACCTAGCACATCATGCCTTGGGAATTTTGGTATGGTCCCAATACTTGGGAGATGGTTTCCTGGTCAGTATTATCCCTTGGAGCTCCCATCCGCTGGCCAATAGCATCCCTCCCCCTCACCCTACACCACCTGCCTGTGCCCCTGGCACAGTGTGTCCACTCCCAGTGGTGGCAGGACCATCATTGTCAGGGGTGACAAGAGGAGACTCAAATACCTGTACTGTGGGGCACATAAAGGATGATACAGTCCTTGGGACACAGGTTTGGGGGTGAATGGTTGCCTGTGATGTAGATGCAACAGAGCTGAGAGGAGTCTATGTGGGCCGGGTGATGCTGACAGTTGTTGACTGACCAGGAGCCCCTGATGGGCCAGCCTCCTCTTCAGTGTCCACACATCCAGGAGTGTTGTCCTCACTAGGGCCATCATCCAGAGGGGTTGTGGCAGTCTCTGGTATCCTGTTCATGGTGACATTGGTATGGTTACCTGTGGGAGAAGTGGAACACAGAGTTCCTGTAACATTTAGGGTTTGGTTGACGTTGTGTGAGATGCAGACAGTGTCTTCACATGATCACCAGAAATGACAATGACAGCTGCTGCGCAATCTTGCTTAGAATAACATGAGATTCTGTAATTTCCATACCATACACCATGCTTGTAGTTGTTAAACAATATTGGTAGTGATTGGACTGCTGATACGTCTTAAATTGTCAGATTATTGCGATGGTGTAGGAAGTTGGGTCTGTATATACTATTTCAAAGTAAGATATAGTGTGCACAGAGTTCAAGGGTTCCCCTTAGAGGTAAGATAGTGGCAAACGTAGATAATTCTAATGCTCTATTTTGTGGTAGTATGGTCGAGAAGAAGGCTTATCAGAGGATAGTGTTAAGCATTTGTTGTACACACACAGGCAATAAATAAGGAACACACACTCAAAGACTTACTCCAGGCCAATAGGTTTTAATATTGAAAAATATTTGTTCTTAGTTTATTTTAAGACCCACAGGTTCAAGATTTATAAGTAATACTTTGGCGGAGGTAAGTAAAGGTTAGGTTTGAAGGTAAGTAAAACACTTACAAGTCTCAAAGTTGGGGCCAAGGTAGGCCACCGTTTGGGGTTTAAGGCAACCCCAAAGTTACCACACCAGCAGCTCAGGGCCGGTCAGGTGCAGAGGTCAAACGTGAAGTCTTTGAAGTTGCTTCTTTGTTGCAAAGAAGTTGCAGGTTTTTGAACAGAGCCGCTGTTCACAGGAGTTTCTTGGTCCTTGGGTGCAGGGCAGTCCTCTGAGGCTTCAGAGTTCGCTGGTCCCTGTTGGATGCGTCGCTGTTGCAGTTTTCTTCAACGTTGGGAGACAGGCCGGTAGGGCTGGGGCCAAAGCAGTTGTCGTCTCTGTCTTCTCTGCAGGGCTTCAGGTCAGCAGTCCTTCTTCTTGTTAAGGTTGCAGCAATCGAGTTTCCTAGGTTCTGGGGAGCCCCTAAATACTGAATTTAGGGGTGTGTTGAGGTCTGGGAGGGCAGTAGCCAATGAGGGTGGCTACACCCTCTTTGTTCCTCCTCCCTGTGGGGAGGGGGGCACATCCCTAATCCTATTGGGGGAATCCTCCAAACTCAAGATGGAGGATTTCTCAAGGCAGGGGTCACCTCAGCTCAGGACACCTTAGGGGCCGTCCTGACTGGTGGGTTACTCCTCCTTGTTTTTCTCATTATCTCCTCCAGCCTTGCTGCCAAAAGTGGGGGTAGTGGCCGGAGGGGCGGGCATCTCCACTAGCTGGGATGCCCTGGGGCGCTGTAACAAAAGGGGTGAGCCTTTGAGGCTCACCGCCAGGTGTTACAGTTCCTGCAGGGGGAGGTGAGAAGCACCTCCACCCAGTACAGGCTTAGTTCCTGGCCACAGAGTGACAAAGGCACTCTCCCCATGTGGCCAGCAACATGTCTGGTGTGTGGCAGGCTGGCAGATACTGGTCAGCCTACACTGGAAGTCGGGTATGTTTTCAGGGGGCATCTCTAAGATGCCCTCTGGGTGTATTTTACAATAAATTGTACACTAGCATCAGTGTGCATTTAATGTGCTTAGAAGTTTGATGCCAAAATTCCCAGTTTTCAGTGTAGCCATTATGGTACTGTGGAGTTCGTGTTTGACAAACTCTCAGACCATATACTCTTATGGCTACCCTGCACTTACAATGTCTAAGGTTTTGCTTAGAAACTGTAGGGGCATAGTTCTCATGCACCTATGCCCTCACCTGTGGTATAGTGCACCCTGCCTTAGGGCTGCAAGGCCTGCTAGAGGGGTGACTTACCTATGCCACAGGCAGTGTGAGGTTGGCATGGCACTCTGAGGGGAGTGCCATGTCGTCTTAGTCAGTCTTTCTCCCCACCAGCACACAAAAGCTGAGAGGCAGTGTGCATGTGCTGAGTGAGGGGTACCTAGGGTGGCATAAGACGTGCTGCAGCCCTTAGAGACCTTCCCTGGCATCAGGGCCCTTGGTACCAGGGGTACCAGTTACAAGGGACTTACCCGGGTGCCAGGGTTGTGCCAATTGTGGAGACAAAAGTACAGTTTAGGGAAAGAACACTGGTGCTGGGGCCTGGTTAGGAGGGTCCCAGCACACTGTCAAATCATAACTTAGCATCAGCAAAGGCAAAAAATGAAGAGAGTCTTCATTTTCTAAGTGGAAGAACCTGGAAAGGCCATCTGCATTGACATGGGCAGTCCCAGGTCTGTGTTCCACTATAAAGTCCATTCCCTGTAGGGATATGGACCACCTCAAAAGTTTAGGGTTTTTTCCTTTCATTTCCATGAGCCATCTGAGAGGTCTGTGGTCAGTTTGAACTATGAAGTGAGTACCAAAAAGGTATGGTCTCGACTTCTTCAGGGACCAGACCACAGCAAAGGCCTCCCTCTCAATGGCACTCCAACGCTGCTCCCTGGGGAGTAACCTCCTGCTAATGAAAGCAACAGGCTGGTCAAGGCCATCATCATATGTTTAGGACAGGACTGCTCCTATCCCATGTTCAGAGGCATTGGTCTGCACAAAGAACTGCTTAGAGTAATCTGGAGCTTTTAGAACTCATGCTGTACACATAGCTTGTTTCAGGGTGTCAAAGGCCTGTTGACATTCCACGGTCCAGTTAACTTTCTTGGGCATTTTCTTGGAGGTACGTTCTGTGAGGGGTGTCACTATTGATCCATATCCCTTCACAAACCTCCTATAGTACCCAGTCAAGCCAAGGAATGCCCTGACCTGAGTCTGGGTTTTTGGAGCTACCCAGTCCAGAATAGTCTGGATCTTTGGTTGGAGTGGCTGAACTTGGCCTCCACCTACAAGGTGTCCCAAGTAAACCACAGTACCCTGCCCTATCTGACATTTAGATGCCTTGATAGAGAGGCCTGCTGCTTGCAGGGCCTGCAAAACCTTCTTCAGGTGGACCAGGTGATCCTGCCAGCTGGAGCTAAAGACAGCAATATCATCAAGATAAGCTGCACTAAAGGCCTCCAAGCCAGCAGGGACTTCATTCGCCAACCTTTGGAAGGTGGCAGGGGCATTCTTTAAGCCAAAGGGCATCACAATAAACTGGTAGTGCCCATCAGGTATGGAGAATGCTGTTTTCTTTTTTGCTCCTGGTGCCATTCTTATTTGCCAGTACCCTGCTGTCAAGTCAAAGGTACTCAAGTATTTGGCAGCACCCAATTTGTCAATTAACTCATCTGCCCGTGGAATGGGATGAGCATCTGTCTTGGTGACAGAATTAAGCCCTCTGTAGTCCACACAGAACCTCATCTCTCTCTTGCCATCTTTTGTGTGAGGTTTGGGGATGAAGACCACTGGGCTAGCCCAGGGACTATCAGAGTGCTCAAACACTCCCAACTCCAGCATTTTGTGGACTACCACTTTGATGCTTTCCTTAACCTGGTCAGACTGTCTGAATTTTTTGTTGTTGACAGGCATGCTGTGTCCTGTGTCCACATCATGGGTACACAGGTGTGTCTGACCAGGGGTTAGGGAAAAGAGCTCAGCAAACTGCTGGAGGACTTGCCTGCACTCAGCTTGCTGTTGGCCAGAGAGGGTGTCTGAGTAGATCACTCCATCTACTGTGCCATCTTTAGGGTCAGTGGAGAGGAGATCAGGGAGAGGTTCACTCTCTGCTTCCTGGTCCTCATCTGTAACCATCAACATGTTTACATCTGCCCAGTCATGGAAGAGTTTTAGGCGATTAACATGGATCACCCTCTTGGGGGTCCTGCTAGTGCCTAGGTCCACCAGGTAGGTGACCTCACTCTTCTTCTCTAGCACTGGGTAAGGGCCACTCCATTTGTCCGGCAGTGCCCTGGGAGCCACAGGCTCCAGAACCCAGACTTTCTGCCCTGGCTGAAACTCAACCATAGCAGCCTTTTGGTCATACCATAGCAGCCTTTTGGTCATACCACATCTTCTGGAGCTGTTGGCTGGCCTCAAGGTTTTTGCTTGCCTTTTCCATGTACTCTGCCATCCTGGAACGTAGGCCTAGTACATAGTCCACTATATCTTGCTTAGGCTCATGAAGAGGTCTCTCCCAGCCTTCTTTCACAAGAGCTAGTGGTCCCCTAACAAGATGGCCAAACAGAAGTTCAAAGGGGGAAATCCTACTCCCTTCTGAGGCACCTCTCTGTAGAGGAAAAGCGGGCATGGCAAGAGACATCCCATCCCCTTTTGAGGTTTTCAGGGAGCCCCATGATCATGCCCTTCAATGGCTTGTTAAATCTCCCAACAAGACCATTGGTTTGTGGATGGTATGGTCTGGTGAATTTGTAAGTCACCCCACACTCATTCCACATGTGTTTTAGGTAAGCTAGTTGACATGAAGTTGGTACCTCTGTCAGAAACCACCTCCTTAGGAAATCCCACTCTGGTAAAAATACCAATGAGTGCTTTGGCTACTGCAGGGGCAGTAATGGACCTCAGGGGTATTGCTTCAGGGTACCTAGTAGCATGATCCACTACTACTAGGATATACTGATTCCCTGAAGCTGTGGGATGTTCAAGTGGACCCACTATATCCACTCCCACTCTTTCAAAGGGGACCCCCACCACTGCAAGTGGAATGAGGGGGGCTTTGGGTGGCCACCTGTCTTACCACTGACTTGACAGGTGGCACAGGAGGCACAAAACTCCTTTACTTTCTGGTACATGTTGGGCCAATTGACTAACCTCTCCCATGTCTTGGTTTGTCCGAAATGCCCAGCAAGTGGAATCTCATGGGCTAAGGTCAGAATTAACTCCCTAAACTCCTGTGGCACTACCACTCTCCTAGTGGTACCAGGTTTTGGATCTCTTGCCCCAGTGTAAAGGAGTCCATCTTCCCAATAGACCCTGTGGGTCCCACTGACATTTCCTTTGGTTTCCTCAGCACCTTGCTGCCTAAGGCCTTCAAGAGAGGGACATGTTTCTTGCCCTTTGCACAGTTGTTCCCTTGTGGGTCCCCTTGTGCCCAAGAGCTCAACCCGATACGGTTACAACTCTATAGGCTCAGTTCCCTCAGGGATAGAACTTGTTCCTGAGAAGAGAGGTTCTTTTTCCTTTTCTGTGCTGAAGCTGGTTCCCCAGTCTTCTTTCCTTTTCTCTTGGAGGGTTGGGCCATTATTCCAGACTCCAACACCTCTTTTTCACCCTGAGCTCTGCACTGTGCCCTATTCTTGACACCCCAGTTCAGGGATACACAGCATGGCTGCATGGGTTTTGAGTTCTACCTCAGCCCATGCTGAGGACTCCAGATCATTTCCAAGCAGACATTCAACTGGTATAGCAGAAGAGACTACCACCTGTTTCAGGCCAGTGACCCCTCCCCATTCTAAAGTTACCATAGCCATGGAATGTACTTTAGTCTGATTGTCAGCGTTGGTGACTGGATAAGTTTGTCCAGTTGGGTATTGTCCTGGGGAAACCAGTTTCTCTGTCACCATAGTGACACTGGCACCTGTATCCCTCAGGGCCTCTACTCTAGCCCCATTAATAAAGAGCTGCTGTCTGTATTTTTGCATGTTAGGCGGCCAGGCAGCTAGTGTGGCTAAGTCCACCCCACCCTCAGAAACTAATGTAGCTTCAGTGTGAACCCTGATTTGCTCTGGGCACACTGTTGATCCCACCTGGAGACTGGCTATTCCAGTGCTAACTGAAGTAGTAGTTGAAGTGGAACCTTTCTTGGGACAGGCCTTGTCTCCAGTTTGGTGTCCGTGCTGACTAAAGCTGCGACACCAGGCCTTTTTGGGATCAAAGTTTTACCCTTGTACCCAAATGAGAAGGGTTAAGAGGCTTTGGACCCACCCTCCTGAGCAGGTTTTTGGGGCCCTGTAGAAGACTCTTTACTTTTTCCCTTGGATGTCTCAACACTCTTCCCCTGGGGAGGCTTTGTGACCCCTTTCTTTTGGTCACCCCCTGTGGCAGTCTTGGTCACCCTTGTCTTGACCCAGTGGTCTGCCTTCTTTCCCAGTTCTTGGGGAGACATTGGACCTAGGTCTACCAGATGCTGATGCAGTTTATCATTGAAACAATTACTTAAAAGCTGTTCCTTCATAAACAAACTATACAGCCCTTCATAATCATTTACACCACTGCCATTAATCCAACCATCCAGTGTTTTGACTGAGAAGTCAACAAAATCAACCCAGGTCTGGCTTGAGGATTTTTGAGCCCCCCTGAACCTAATCCTGTACTCCTCAGTTGAGAATCCAAAGCCCTCAATCAGGGTAGCCTTCATGAGGTCATAGGATTCTGCATCTTTTCCATAGAGTGTGAGGAGTCTATCCCTACACTTTCCAGTGAACATTTCCCAAAGGAGAGCACCCCAGTGAGATTTGTTTACTTTTCTGGTTGCACAAGCCCTCTGAAAAGCTGTGAACCATTTGGTGATGTCATCACCATCTTCATATTTTGTTATAATCCCTTTGGGGATTTTTAGCATGCCAGTATTCTCTCTGACCCTATTTAAGTTGCTGCCACCATTGATGGGAACTAAACCCATCTCTTGTCTTTCCCTTTCTATGGCTAGGAGCTGTCTCTCCAAAGCCAATCTTTTGGCCATCCTGGCTAACAGGAGGTCATCTTCATTGAGGCTGCCCTCAATGCTTCCAGAGTTGTTGGATTCCCTTGTGGGAGAAGCAGCATCTCTGGCTATCACTTGTGGAGTCAGGGTTTGAGAAACCCTGGGCTCCCTAACTAGGACAGGAGGAGGGAAATTCTCCTGCAGGTCACTAGTTTCCCTCTCTATAAGGTTGTCTTCAGAGGTGTGGTCTCTAGCAAACTCTGCCAAAAGCTCCTGGAGCTGTACTTTGGTAGGGTTTGATCCAGTTTTTATATTTTTTATTTTATAGAGAGTCCTTAACTCTGACATCCTAAGATGCAGGTAAGGGGTATCTGTACTAGACATTATTTATCTAAAAGTTGGAATACTTTTTAAGAATCTAAAACTATCTCTAGAACTTAATCCAAATGTTTACAAACTTTTAAACTATAAAATAAATACTAACAGGGACATACACAAGGCTCTAGCAGGACTTTTAAAATTTTTGAAAAATAGCTCAAATTGCAAAAATCAGTTTCTAATGATAATTTTTGGAATTTAGTCGTGGGATCAGGTATTGTCTGAGTAGTCCAGCAAATGCAAAGTCTTAGACCCCACCGCTGATCCACCAATGTAGGAAGTTGGCTCTGTATATACTATTTCAAAGTAGGAAATAGTGTGCACAGAGTCCAAGGGTTCCCCTTAGAGGTAAGATAGTGGCAAAAGTAGATAATTCTAATGCTCTATTTTGTGGTAGTGTGGTCGAGAAGTAGGCTTATCAGAGGGTAGTGTTAAGCATTTGTTGTACACACACAGGCAATAAATGAGGAACACACACTCAAAGACTTACTCCAGGCCAATAGGTTTTTATATTGAAAAATATCTTTTCTGAGTTTATTTTAAGAACCACAGGTTCAAGATTTACAAGTAATACTTTAAATGTAAGGTACTTCACTTAGATACTTTAGGAACTTTGAATAAAAGCAAATCATATACAGTCTTTGTAAAAATGGCAATAAGCTTTTTTCAAAGTGGACACAGTGCAAAAATCAACAGTTCCTGGGGGAGGTAAGTAAAGGTTAGGTTTGCAGGTAAGTAAAACATTTACAAGTCTCAAAGTTGGGGCCAAGGTAGCCCACCGTTGGGGGTTGACAGCAACCCCTAAGTTACCACACCAGCGGCTCAGGGCCGGTCAGGTGCAGAGGTCAAAGAGGTGCCCAAAACACATAGGCTTCAATGGAGAACAGGGGTGCCCCGGTTCCAGTCTGCCAGCAGGTAAGTACCCGCGTCCTCGGGGGCAGACTAGGGGGGGTTTTGTAGGGCACTGGGGGGGACACAAGAAGGCACAGAAAGTACACCCTCAGCGGCACAGGGGCGGCCAGGTGCAGTGTGCAAACAGGTGTTAGGTTTTAGATAAAAAGTAATGGAGGGACCCGGGGGTCACTTCAACGATGCAGGCAGGCAGGCACAGGAGGGGCTCCTTGTGGCAGCCACCACCTGGGCTAGGCAGAGAGTCGCATGGGGGTCGCTCCTGCACTGGAGTTCAGTTCCTTCAGGTCCTAAGGGCTGCGGGTGCAGTGTTGGTTCCAGGCGTCGGGTCCCTTGTTACAGGCAGTCGCGGTAAGGGGGAGCCTCTGGATTCTCTCTGCAGATGTCGTTGTGGGGGCTCCGGGGGGTCGTCTCTGGTTACTCACAGGCTCGCAGTCGCTGGGGAGTCCTCCCTGAGGTGTCGGTTTTCTGCAGGTCGAGCCGGGGGCGTCGGGTGCAGAGTGGAAAGTCTCACGCTTCCGGCGGGAAACGTGAAGTCTTTAAAGTTGCTTCTTTGTTGCAAAGAAGTTGCAGGTTTTTTAACAGAGGCGCAGTTCACTGGAGTTTCTTGGTCCTTGGGTGCAGGGCAGTCCTCTGAGGCTTCAGAGTTCGCTGGTCCCTGTTGGATGCGTCGCTGTTGCAGTTTTCTTCGACGTTGGGAGACAGGCCGGTAGGGCTGGGGCCAAAGCAGTTGTCATCTCCGTCTTCTCTGCAGGGCTTCAGGTCAGCAGTCCTTCTTCTTGTTAAGGTTGCAGCAATCGAGTTTCCTAGGTTCTGGGGAGCCCTAAACACTGAAGTTAGGCGTGTGTTTAGGTCTGGGAGGGCAGTAGCCACTGGCTACTGTCCTTGAGGGTGGCCACACTCTCTTTGTGCCTCCTCCCTGTGGGGAGGGGGGCACATCCCTAATCCTATTGGGGGAATCCTATAATCTCAAGATAGAGGATTTCTGAAGGCAGGGGTCACCTCAGCTCACGACACCTTTAGCGGCTGTCCTGACTGGTGGGTGACTCCTCCTTATTTTATTCATTATCTCCTCCAGCCTTGCCGCCAAAAGTGGGGGCATTGACGGAGGGGCAGGCATCTCCACTAGCTGGGATGCCCTGGGGCGCTGGAACAAAAGGGGTGAGCCTTTGAGGCTCACCGCCAGGTGTTACAGTTCCTGCAGGGGGAGGTGAGAAGCACCTCCACCCAGTACAGGCTTTGTTCCTGGCCACAGGGTGACAAAGGCACTCTCCCCACGTGGCCAGCAACATGTCTGGTGTGTGGCAGGCTGGCAAAAACTGGTCAGCCTACACTGGAAGTCGGGTATGTTTTCAGGGGGCATCTCTAAGATGCCCTCTGGGTGTATTTTACAATAAATTGTACACTGGCATCAGTGTGCATTTACTGTGCTGAGAAGTTTGATACCAAAATTCCCAGTTTTCAGTGTAGCCATTATGGTACTGTGGAGTTCGTGTTTGACCAACTCCCAGACCATATACTCTTATGGCTACCCTGCACTTACAATGTCTAAGGTTTTGCTTACACACTGTAGGGGCATAGTGCTCATGCACCTATGCCCTCACCTGTGGTATAGTGCACCCTGCCTTAGGGCTGTAAGGTCTGCTAGAGGGGTGACTTACCTAGGCCACAGGCAGTGTGAGGTTGGCACGTCACTCTGAGGAAAGTGCCATGTCGACTTAGTCATTTTCTCCCCACCAGCACACACAAGCTGAGAGGCAGTGTGCATGTGCTGAGTGAGGGGTCCCTAGGGTGGCATAAGGCATGCTGCAGCCCTTAGAGACCTTCCCGGGCATCACGGCCCTTGGTACCAGGGGTACGAGTTACAAGGGACTTACCTGGGTGCCAGGGTTGTGCCATTTGTGGAGACAAAAGTACAGTTTAGGGAAAGAACACTGGTGCTGGGGCCTGGTTAGCAGGGTCCCAGCACACTTTCAAATCATAACTTAGCATCAGCAAAGGCAAAAAATGAAGAGAGTCTTCATTTTTAAGTGGAAGAACCTGGAAAGGCCATCTGCATTGGCATGGGCAGTCCCAGGTCTGTGTTCCACTATAAAGTCCATTCCCTGTAGGGATGTGGACCACCTCAACAATTTAGGGTTTTTTCCTTTCATTTGCATGAGCCATCTGAGAGGTCTGTGGTCAGTTTGAACTATGAAGTGAGTACCAAATAGGTATGGTCTCAACTTCTTCAGGGACCAGACCACAGCAAAGGCCTCCCTCTCAATGGCACTCCAACGCTGCTCCCTGGGGAGTAACCTCCTGCTAATGAAAGCAACAGGCTGGTCAAGGCCATCATCATTTGTTTAGGACAGGGCTGCTCCTATCCGATGTTCAGAGGCATCTGTCTGCACAATTAACTGCTTAGAGTAATCTGGAGCTTTTAGAACTCGTGCTGTGCACATAGCTTGTTTCAGGGTGTCAAACGCCTGTTGACATTCCATGGTCCAGTTAACTTTCTTGGGCATTTTCTTGGAGGTAAATTCTGTGAAGGATGTCACTATTGATCCATATCCCTTCACAAACCTGTTATAGTACCCAGTCAAGTAAAGGAATGCCCTGACTTGAGTCTGGGTTTTTGGAGCTACCCAGTCCAGAATAGTCTGGATCTTGGGTTGAAGTGGCTGAACTTGTTCTCCACCTACAAGGTGTCCCAAGTAAACCACAGTACCCTACCCTATCTGACAGTTAGATGCATTGATAGAGAGGCCTGATGCTTGCAGGGCCTGCAAAACCTTCTTCAGGTGGACCAGGTGATCCTGCCAGCTGAAGCTAAAGACAGCAATATCATCAAGATAAGCTGCACTAAAGGCCTCCAAGCCAGCAAGGACTTGATTCACCAACCTTTGGAAGGTGGCAGGGGCATTCTTTAAGCCAAAGGGCATCACAATAAACTGGTAGTGCCCATCAGGTGTAGAGAATGCTGTTTTCTCTTTTGCTCCTGGTGCCATTCTTATTTGCCAGTACCCTGATGTCAAGTCAAAGGTACTCAAGTATTTGGCAGCACCCAATTTGTCAATTAACTCATCTGCCCTTGGAATGGGATGAGCATCTGTCTTGGTGAAAGAATTAAGCCCTCTGTAGTCAACACAGAATCTCATCTCTCTCTTGCCATCTTTTGTGTGAGGTTTGGGGACGAAGACCACTGGGCTAGCCCAGGGACTTTCAGAGTGCTCAATCATTCCCAACTCCAGCATCTTGTGGACTTCCACTTTGATGCTTTCATTAACTTTTTCAGACTGTCTGAATTTTTTGTTTTTGACAGGCATGCTGTCTCCTGTGTCCACATCATGGGTACACAGGTGTGTCTGACCAGGGGTTAGGGAAAAGAGCTCAGCAAACTGCTGGAGGACTTGCCTGCAGTCAGGTTGCTGTTGGCCGGAGAGGGTGTCTGAGTAGATCACTCCATCTACTGTGCCATCTTTAGGGTCGGTGGAGAGGAGATCAGGGAGAGGTTCACTCTCTGCTTCCTGGTCCTCATCTGTAACCATTAACATGTTTACATCTGCCCTGTCATGGAAGAGTTTTAGGAGATTAACATGGATCACCCTCTTGGGGGTCCTGCTAGTGCCTAGGTCCACCAGGTAGGTGACCTCGCTCTTCTTCTCTAGCACTGGGTAAGGGCCACTCCATTTGTCCTGCAGTGCCCTGGGAGCCACAGGCTCCAGAACCCAGACTTTCTGCCCTGGCTGAAACTCAACCATAGCAGCCTTTTGATCATACCACATCTTCTGGAGCTGTTGGCTGGCCTCAAGGTTTTTGCTTGCCTTTTCCATGTACTCTGCCATCCTGGAACGTAGGCCTAGTACATAGTCCACTAAATCTTGCTTAGGCTCATGAAGAGGCCTCTCCCAGCCTTCTTTCACAAGAGCTAGTGGTCCCCTAACAGGATGGGCAAACAGAAGTTCAAAGGAGGAAAATCCTACTCCCTTTTGAGGCACCTCTCTGTAGAGGAAAAGCAGGCATGGCAAGATGACATCCCATCCCCTTTTGAGGTTTTCAGGGAGCCCCATGATCATGCCCTTCAATGTCTTGTTAAATCTCCCAACAAGACCATTGGTTTGTGGATGGTATGGTCTGGTGAATTTGTAAGTCACCCCACACTCATTCCACATGTGTTTTAGGTAAGCTGACATGAAGTTGGTACCTCTGTCAGAAACCACCTCCTTAGGAAATCCCACTCTGGTAAAAATACCAATGAGTGCTTTGGCTACTGCAGGGGCAGTAATGGACCTAAGGGGTATTGCTTCAGGGTACCTAGTAGCATGATCCACTACTACTAGGATATACTGATTCCCTGAGGCTGCGGGAGGTTTCAAGTGGACCCACTATATCCACTCCCACTTTTTCAAAGGAGACCCCCACCACTGGAAGTGGAACGACGGGGGCCTTTGGGTGGCCACCTGTCTTACCACTGGCTTGACAGGTGGCACAGGAGGCACAAAACTCCTTTACTTTCTGGGACATGTTGGGCCAATTGACTAAACTCTCCCATGTCTTGGTTTGTCCGAAATGCCCAGCAAGTGGAATGTCATGGGCTAAGGTCAGAATTAACTCCCTAAACTCCGGAGGCACTACCACTCTCCTAGTGGCACCAGGTTTTGGATCTCTTGCCTCAGTGTAAAGGAGTCCATCTTCCCAATAGACCCTGTGGGTTCCACAGACATTTCCTTTGGTTTCCTCAGCAGCTTGCTGCCTAAGGCCTTCAAGAGAGGGAGAGAGGGACATGTTTCTTGCCCCTTGCACAGTTGTTCCATTGTGGGTCCCCCTGAGCCCAATAGCTCAACCTGATAAGGTTGCAACTCTATATGCTCAGTTCTCTCAGGGGATAGAACTTGTTCTTGAGAAGAGAGGTTCTTTTTCTTTTTCTGTGCTGAAGCTGGTTCCCCAGTCTTCTTTCCTTTTCTCTTGGGTTGGACCATTATTCCAGACTCCAACACCTCTTTTTCACCCTGAGCTCTGCACTGTGCCCTAGTCTTGACACACACCAGTTCAGGGATACCCAGCATGGCTACATGGGTTTTGAGTTCTACCTCAGCCCATGCTGAGGACTCCAGATAATTTCCAAGCAGACATTCAACTGGTATAGCAGAAGAGACCGCCACCTGTTTCAGGCCAGTGACCCCTCCCCATTCTAAAGTTACCATAGCCATGGAATGTGCTTTAGTCTGATTGTCAGCATTGGTGACTGGATAAGTTTGTCCAGTCAGGTATTGTCCTGGGGAAACCAGTTTTTCTGTCACCATAGTGACACTGGCACCTGTATCACTCAGGGCCTCTACTCTAGTCCCATTAATAAAGAACTGCTGCCTGTAATTTTGCATGTTAGGCGGCCAGGCAGCTGTGTGGCTAAGTCCACCCCACCCTCAGAAACTAATGTAGCTTCAGTGTGAACCCTGATTTGCTCTGGACACACTGTTGATCCCACCTGGAGACTGGCTATTCCAGTGCTAACTGGAGCAGTAGTTGAAGTGGAACCTTTCTTGGTACAGGCCTTGTCTCCAGTTTGGTGTCCATGCTGACCACAGCTGCGACACCAGGCCTTTTCGGGATCAAAGTTTTACCCTTGTACCCAAATGAGGATTGTGAAGAGGCTTTGGACCCACCCTCCTGAGCAGGTTTTTGGGGCCCTGTAGAAGACTCTTTACTTTTTCCCTTGGATGTCTCAACACTCTTCCCCTGGGGAGGCTTCGTGACCTCTTTCTTTTGGTCACCCCCTGTGGCAGTCTTGGTCACTCTTGTCTTGACCCAGTGGTCTGCCTTCTTTCCCAGTTCTTGGGGAGAAATTGGACCTAGGTTTACCAGATGCTGATCCAGTTTATCATTGAAACAATTACTTAAAAGGTGTTCCTTCATAAACAAATTATACAGCCCTTCATAATCATTTACATCACTGCAATTAATCCAACCATCCAGTGTTTTGACTGAGAAGTCAACAAAATCAACCCAGGTCTGGCTTGAGGATTTTGAGCCCCCCTGAACCTAATCCTGTACTCCTCAGTTGAGAATCCAAAGCCCTCAATCAGGGTAGCCTTCATGAGGTCATAGGATTCTGCATCTTTTCCAGAGAGTGTGAGGAGTCTATCCCTACACTTTCCAGTGAACATTTCCCAAAGGAGAGCACCAAAGTGAGATTTGTTACTTTTCTGGTTGCACAAGCCCTCTCAAAAGCTGTGAACCATTTGGTGATGTCATCACCATCTTCATATTTTGTTACAATCCCTTTGGGGATTTTTAGCATGTCAGTATTCTCTCTGACCCTATTTAAGTTGCTGCCACCATTGATGGGAGCTAAACCCATCTCTTGTCTTTCCCTTTCTATGGCTAGGAGCTGTCTCTCCAAAGCCAATCTTTTGACCATCCTGACTAACAGGAGGTCATCTTCATTGAGGCTGCCCTCAATGCTTCCAGAGTTGTTGGACTCCCTTGTGGGAGCAGCAGCATCTCTGACTAAAACTTGTGGAGTCAGGGTTTGAGAAACCCTGGGCTCCCTAACTAGGACAGGAGGGGGGGAATTCTCCTCCAGGTCACTAGTTTTCCCCTCTATAAGGTTGTCTTCAGAGGGGTGGTCTCTAGCAAACTCTGCCAAAAGGTCCTGGAGCTGTACTTTGGTAGGGTTTGATCCAGTTTTTATATTTGTTATTTTATAGAGAGTCCTTAACTCTGACATCCTAAGATGCAGGTAAGGGGTGAGGTTGAGTTCCACCACCATCTCATCTGTACTAGAAATAAATAATTTCTCTAAAAGTTGGGACACTTTTTAAGAATCTAAAGCTATCTCTAGAACTTAATCCAAACTTTTACAAAACTTTTAAACTCTAAAAAAAATGCTAACAGGGACTTACACAAGGCCCTAGCAGGACTTAAATTTTTTTTGAAAAATAGTTCAAATTGCAAAAATCAGTTTCGAATGACAATTTTTGGAATTTAGTCGTGTGATCAGGTATTGTCTGAGTAGTCTAGCAAATGCAAAGTCTTAGACCCCACTGCTGATCCACTAATGTAGGACGTTGGCTCTGTATATACTATTTCAAAGTAAGAAATAGTGTGCTCAGAGTCCAAGGGTTCCCCTTAGAGGTAAGATAGTGGCAAAAGTAGATAATTCTAATGCTCTATTTTGTGGTAGTGTGGTCGAGAAGTAGGCTTATCAGAGGGTAGCGTTAAGCATTTGTTGTGCACACACAGGCAATAAATGAGGAACACACACTCAAAGACGTACTCCAGGTCAATAGGTTTTTATATTGAAAAATATCTTTTCTGAGTTTATTTTAAGAACCACAGGTTCAAGATTTACAAGTAATACTTTAAATGTAAGGCACTTCACTTAGATACTTTAGGAACTTTGAATAAAAGCAATATCATATACAGTCTTTGTAAAAATGGCAATAAGCTATTTTCAAAGTGGACACAGTGTAAAAATCAACAGTTCCTGGGGGAGGTAAGTAAAGGTTAGGTTTGCAGGTAAGTAAAACACTAACAAGTTGGGGCCAAGGTAGCCCACCGCTGGGGGGTTCAAGGCAACCCCTAAGTTACCACACCAGCGGCTCAGGGCCGGTCAGATGCAGAGGTCAAAGAGGTGCCCAAAACACATAGGCTTCAATGGAGAACAGGGGTGCCCCGGTTCCAGTCTGCCAGCAGGTAAGTACCCGCGTTCTCGGGGCAGGCTAGGGGGGATTTGTAGGGCACCAGGGGGGACACAAGAAGACATAGAAAGTACACCCTCAGCAGCACAGGGGCGGCCGGGTGCAGTGTGCAAACAGGCATCAGGTTTTAGATAGGAAGTAATGGAGGGACCCAGGGGTCACTTCAACGATGCAGGCAGGCACAGGGGGGGCTCCTTGGGGCAGCCACCACCTGGGCTAGGCAGAGGGTTGCCTGGGGGTAGCTCCTGCACTGGAGTTCGGTTCCTTCAGGTCCTGGGGGCTGCGGTTGCAGTGTTGGTTCCAAGCGGCGGGTCCCTTGTTACAGGCAGTCGCGGTCAGGGGGAGCCTCTGGATTTTCTCTGCAGGCGTCGCTGTGGGGGCTCAGGGGGGCCGTCTCTGGTTACTCACGGGCTCGCAGTCGCCGGGGAGTCCTCCCTGAGGTGTTGGTTTTCTGCAGGTCGATGGGGGGGCGTCGGGTGCAGAGTGGAAAGTCTCACGCTTCCGGCGGGAAACGTGAAGTCTTTAAAGTTGCTTCTTTGTTGCAAAGAAGTTGCAGGTTTTTGAACAGAGCCACTGTTCACGGGAGTTTCTTGGTCCTTGGGTGCAGGGCAGTCCTCTGAGGCTTCAGAGGTCGCTGGTCCCTGTTGGATGCGTCGCTGTTGCAGTTTTCTTCGAAGTTGGGAGATAGGCCGGTAGGGCTGGGACCAAAGCAGTTGTCGTCTCCGTCTTCTCTGCAGGGCTTCAGGTCAGCAGTCCTTCTTCTTGTTAAGGTTGCAGCAATCTAATTTCCTAGGTTCTGGGGAGCCCCTAAATACTGAATTTAGGGGTGTGTTTAGGTCTGGGAGGGCAGTAGCCAATGGCTACTGTCCTTGAGGGTGGCTACACCCTCTTTGTGCCTCCTCCCTGTGGGGAGGGGGGCAAATCCCTAATCCTATTGGGGGAATCCTCCAAACTCAAGATGGAGGATTTCTCAAGGCAGGAGTCACTTCAGCTCAGGACACCTTAGGGGCTGTCCTGACTGGTGGGCGACTCCTCCTTGTTTTTCTCGTTATCTCCTCCAGCCTTGCCGCCAAAAGTGGGGGCAGTGGCCTGAGGGGCGGGCATCTCCACTAGCTGGGATGCCCTGGGGTGCTGTAACAAAAGGGGTGAGCTATTGAGGCTCACAGCCAGGTGTTACAGTTCCTGCAGGGGGAGGTGAGAAGCACCTCCACCCAGTACAGGCTTTGTTCCTGGCCACAGAGTGGCAAAGGCACTCTCCCCATTTGGCCAGCAACATGTCTGGTGTGTGGCAGGCTGGCAGAAACTGGTCAGCCTACACTGGAAGTCGGGTATGTTTTCAGGGGGCATCTCTAAGATGCCCTCTGAGTGTATTTTACAATAAATTGTACACTGGCATCAGTGTGCATTTATTGTGCTGAGAAGTTTAATACCAAAATTCCCAGTTTTCATTGTAGCCATTATGGTACTGTGGAGTTTGTGTTTGAGAAACTCCCAGACCATATACTCTTATGGCTACCCTGCACTTATAATGTCTAAGGTTTTGCTTAGACACCGTAGGGGCATAGTGCTCATGCACCCATGCCCTCACCTGTGGTATAGTGCACCCTGCCTTAGGGCTGTAA
Source organism: Pleurodeles waltl (assembly GCF_031143425.1). Lineage (NCBI taxonomy): Eukaryota > Metazoa > Chordata > Amphibia > Caudata > Salamandridae > Pleurodeles > Pleurodeles waltl. Next base: position 1,029,689,566 of record NC_090443.1, on the reverse strand, counting down.
GGCCTGCTAGAGGGGTGACTTACCTATGCCACAGGCAGTGTGAGGTTGGCATGGCACTCTGAGGGTAGTGCCATGTCGACTTAGTCTTTTTCTCCCCACCAGCACACACAAGCTGAGAGGCAGTGTGCATGTGGTGAGTGAGGGGTCCCTAGGGTGGCATAAGACATGCTGCAGCCCTTAGAGACCTTCCCTGGCATCAGGGCCCTTGGTACCAGGGGTACCAGTTACATGGGACTTACCTGGGTGCCAGGGTTGTGCCAATTGTGGAGACAAAAGTACAGTTTAGGGAAAGAACACTGGTGCTGGGGCCTGGTTAGCAGGGTCCCTGCACACTTTCAAATCATAACTTAGCATCAGCAAAGGCAAAAAGTCAGGGGGTAACCTTGCCAAGGAGGCATTTCCTTACAGATGAGTATTCATCTTTGTTGACTGAAGTGTCTGACATGACACATGGCACAACAAAGAGGTGTGCAATGCACAACAGTGTCAGAGTAGTGATACATTATGGAAGTATACTATAGACCTTGACCTGTAACTAGTTGTACTGCATGCACTCCACTTTTTCATCAGGATTTCCATCCCAGGTGAGTACATATTAATCTTGGTAATCTTTATTCCTTGGGCATTGTGATTGGGCAGTAAGCTATAGCTGTGTTTCTCTTGTGATGATAGTGGGAGTGGGCCATTGCATCGCTGTCATTGCCATTCACTGTTACACACTTGCACAATCAAGATGGCTTATATTGATAATTAGTTTCACAAGCATGACTTCTTACATTTTGTGCACTGTTCTGATTTTTACAATGATGGGTTATTGCATTCTGGGAATTGTAGTGCTATGAGTTGCCAATACTTTGCATGCCGTAGAGGAGTATTAGGACATTTGGACAGAGGTGTGGTGGGTGGTATGTGAATTGCGGTGGGTTAAGGTGGTGAGGGAGCATGCAGGAAATGACAACTGGGTAACATGGATTTTGCGGGACTTACTCGACTCCACTCCCCCAGGTATTCCTGTCAGGCCCTCAGGATGCAGTATGTCTAGTACCTTCTCCTCACAGGATGTGAAAGTAGGGGGAGGAAGTTGGTGTCACGAATCCCCAAGGTGCCTCCTGCGTTATCTGTCAGCATCCCCAGGGATTAGGGTTACATCATTTCTCTGTTCTTGGTTAAACCTTCATGTTTCTAAGTAAACATAATGTGCTGTGTTACACAATTGGTTTTTAGCAATGCTTGTTTTACCAATGCTTGTTTGCTAATGTGAGCAGGTGTAGACGTGTGCTTCTAGTTGGGTGTGGTGTAGACATGTGCTTCTAATTGGGTGTGGTGACTCATCCACATGTGGAAACTCAACTGCTTTCCTGAGTGGCTATAAATAGCAGAGTGAAGCATGCCTCCCTGCTTGGCTTTGTTTTGCTTCTTGATCTCAGCATCTGATTCGGCAGTCCAGCCCCTGCTGTCATCCTCGTATTCAGGACTTTTGAGGCAATTCTTTTCTCCATTCCCATACCAGCTGACACCAGGCATTCCTCCAGAACTCCGGAAAAGACTGCAGCTAAGTAACTAGTATTCTCCAGGGAATTTGTTCTTTGAGCGCTGCACTTTCCTAGAACAGATGGTGTATTTCAGACCTCGTATTTTGGCAGAGTGCTTATCTTGAACAGACAAATGCATTTCTGAACATTCTACATTATTATTGTAGTTACTTGCCTAAATGTGCTTCAGAAAATCTGCTTAAGTACTAAAAAAGTGACAGTGCAATTTTAAAAGAGCATTTACGTGACTTTTCTTTCTCTAATAGCATAACTCTTGAATTTAAATTGTGTCATTCATGCCTGTGTTTCAGGTTTGAGGAATTTGCTTTTGAAGGGTTTTTCACACACACAGTGAAACCAAACCAAACTGTGCCACTCTAACTGTTTAAACCCAGAGTTGACATTTGCATTTCTTAAATTGTTTTTGTTCCTTTTAGTTTAACCCTATGCATGCAGGAAAGTTATATGTGATATAATTAATGCCCTTGTTTGTCTTTCTTGTGCATGATAAGTGCAACCACAGTTCTAATTGTAGTGTGCAACAGTGAATCTCTGTAAAGCCAGCCCTAGTGTTGCAGTACTTATTGTTATGGTACTCAGTTTGTTTTTTTGGTAATGCAGTGTTAGTAATTGTGCCAAGTTATTATTATCCAAGAAAAGTGCTGGAGCATCCCGGTGTTCTTTTCCACTCCCGTGCCCATATCAGAAAGAGTGATTCCGTTTCAAGGAAGTTGAGTGCACTAACTCTACTATCATTCTGTCAAGATTGACCTGCCCCCGAAGATACAGGGTGCCTGGCTGGACCGGCAAGACGTGGCAGTGTTTTGTCTCTTTCTCTTCCACTCCCCCTTTCCTTTTGGGACACCTGCCGGGGTTTCTGTGTCCACCAGGAAGTGCCAAGAGGTGTTCCAGGAGGTCGGGGGCATACCATTGCCCCTGAAGACATCCTGCTTTTCAGGTGAGTGGCCCGTCTTGACATGAAGCCAAGCCACAACATACAGGGCTGCCTGGGTGATGGATTCCTCAATGGGTACTTTCAAAGGTTTAGCATAGGCTTTACCAGCTGATCAGGATGCTCCATCTTTATTAGATTTAGCTAGGGCCCTAGCGGTATTACAGAAGAACATTACTTCCTGAAAGCAATAGCACCTGGAGTTGCACACTGAACTACAGCATTATGAACCACAAGACACCTCCTGGCGAGGAGTCAAACTAAAACAAAGATCTCCAGTACTACAGGCCCTCGGTTTGACCCGTCTAGTCATGTTCCGAGACCCAATTCAGGCCCAATGACTTCCACCACACAACCCATGCAGGTAATGGTTACAACAACAACCCCTGTGCCCTTAGCTCCTCCAGAAAGGTTTTTTGTAGATAGTGCCAAATTCAACATTTTTCTTAACCAGTGCCAGCTACAGTTTTTGTGTTGGGCAGCTGCATTCCCCAGCGATGCTTCAAAGGTAGCTTTTATTATCTCTTATTTGGGAGGCAATGCAGCTAATTGGTCTATTCCGCTGGTGGAGCGCGATGACCCTATACTGTATGAATTCAACCAGTTCAAAGAAGCCTTGCGGAAACTGTTCGCCAAACACCTCTTCGTGCAAGCCAGTGACAATGAGTTGCCGAATTTGCGCCAGGGAAACAAGGATCTACTGTCCTATATCACCTCTTTCAATTGGTTGGTGGCAGAGACTGAGTGGCTCGAGGAGAAAAGGACCTCCCTCTTCTCTCGTGGCCTTCGGGACGATCTCAAGGATCTTCTAGCCCAAATTGTGGAACCTCCTATGGAGTGTTCTGAGTTCATTGACCTGGTGGTCCGATTGGATCACCGATTGAGTGAACGTAAGGGAGAAAAATTACAGGGTGACATATGCTTAGTGGTGCTCAAACCGGAGAAAAAGGAGACCACCATTCCCACTCATGATACACCTGAGCCCATGCAAATTGGCAGTGTGCGGGGCCCACTATCTAAGGAAGAGAAAGAACGTAGGGAAAAGTTGAAACTGTGTTTATACTGTGGTAAGGCAGGGCATCTTTCTCAGGAATGTCCTAACAAGCCTACTGCTCCAAAGAAAGCCATTGGAGCGGTAACAGGGCCTGAATTCTCTCTTCCTGACCAGGTAGAAAGCTAACTGGCTCGATAACTTCTGAGACCATTTTATCGAGCGCTTCTTTCAATATGGTCTCACATCTTCTGGCTATTACCACCAGTAAAGTACCTCGACATCTAACTCTTATTGTGATGTTAGTGTTGTCCCTTCAGGTTCGTAAGGTCATTCCCATATTGCTTGACTCTGGGGCTACCGGAAACCTTTTAGACTTGGGGTTGACTAAAACCCTAAATATAACGACTGTCAGAAAAGACGACCCTGAACCAGTCAGAGACGTGGATGGCTCAGAATTGTCCTCTGGGCTTTATTGTTTATCAAACAACACCCTTGTCCATGCTTTGTGCAAACAACCATACAGAACAAATTCAGTTTGACCTTATAGATACCCAAGTATTTGGAGCCATTTTGGGGATACCCTGGCTTTGGTTACTGTAGGAAAGTACCATCTTGCCTGGCATGTTACCCCCATTTTTCACTGTATATATGTTGTTTTAGTTGTATGTGTCACTGGGACCCTGTTCACCAGGGCCCCAGTGCTCATAAGTGTGCCTGAATGTGTTACCTGTGTAGTGACTAACTGTCTCACTGAGGCTCTGCTAATCAGAACCTCAGTGGTTATGCTCTCTCATTTCTTTCCAAATTGTCACTAACAGGCTAGTGACCAATTTTACCAATTTACATTGGCTTACTGGAACACCCTTATAATTCCCTAGTATATGGTACTGAGGTACCCAGGGTATTGGGGTTCCAGGAGATCCCTATGGGCTGCAGCATTTCTTTTGCCACCCATAGGGAGCTCTGACAATTCTTACACAGGCCTGCCACTGCAGCCTGAGTGAAATAACGTCCACGTTATTTCACAGCCCTTTTACACTACACTTAAGTAACTTATAGGTCACCTATATGTCTAACCTTTACCTGGTGAAGGTTAGGTGCAAAGTTACTTAGTGTGAGGGCACCCTGGCACTAGCCAAGGTGCCCCCACATTGTTCAGAGCCAATTCCCTGAACTTTGTGACTGCGGGGACACCATTACACGCGTGCACTACATATAGGTCAATACCTATATGTAGCTTCACAATGGTAACTCCGAATATGGCCATGTAACATGTCTAAGATCATGGAATTGCCCCCTCTATGCCATCCTGGCATTGTTGGCACAATTCGATGATCCCAGTGGTCTGTAGCACAGACCCTGGCACTGCCAAACTGCCTTTCCTGGGGTTTCACTGGAGCTGCTGCTGCTGCCAACCCCTCAGACAGGTTTCTGCCCTCCTGGGGTCAAGCCAGGCTTGTCCCAGGATGGCAGAACAAAGGACTTCCTCTGAGAGAGGGTGTTACACCCTCTCCCTTTGGAAAATGGTGTGAAGGCAGGGGAGGGGTAGCCTCCCCCAGCCTCTGGAAATGCTTTCTTGGGCACAGATGTGCCCAATTCTGCATAAGCCAGTCTACACCGGTTCAGGGACCCCTTAGCCCCTGCTCTGGCGCGAAACTGGACAAAGGAAGGACCTGACCTGCACCTCCCCTGGGAGGTGTCCAGAGCTCCTCCAGTGTGCTCCAGACCTCTGCAATCTTGGAAACAGAGGTGCTGCTGGCACACTGGACTGCTCTGAGTGGCCAGTGCCACCAGGTGACGTCAGAGACTCCTTGTGATAGGCTCCTTCAGGTGTTGCTAGCCTATCCTCTCTCCTAGGTAGCCAAACCCTCTTTTCTGGCTATTTAGGGTCTCTGTCTCTGGGGAAACTTTAGATAACAAATGCAAGAGCTCAGCCGAGTTCCTCTGCATCTCTCTCTTCACCTTCTGATAAGGAATCGACTGCTGACCGCGCTGGAAGCCTGCAAACCTGCAACATAGTAGCAAAGACGACTACTGCAACTCTGTAACGCTGATCCTGCCGCCTTCTCGACTGTTTTCCTGTCTGTGCATGCTGTGGGGGTAGTCTGCCTCCTCTCTGCACCAGAAGCTCGGAAGAAATCTCCAGTGGGTCGACGGAATCTTCCCCCTGCAACCGCAGGCACCAAAAAGCTGCATTACCGGTCCCTTGGGTCTCCTCTCAGCACAACGAGCGAGGTCCCTCGAATCCAGCAACTCTGTCCAAGTGGCCCCCACAGTCCAGTGACTCTTCAGTCCAAGTTTGGTGGAGGTAAGTCCTTGCCTCACCTCGCTGGGCTGCATTGCTGGGAACCACGACTTTTGCAGCTACTCCGGCCCCTGTGCACTTCCGGCGGAAATCCTTCGTGCACAGCCAAGCCTGGGTCCACAGCACTCTAACCTGCATTGCACGACTTTCTAAGTTGGTCTCCGGCGACGTGGGACTCCTTTGTGTAACTTTGGGTGAGCACTGTTTCACGCATCCTCGTAGTGCCTGTTTCTGGCACTTCTCTGGGTGCTACCTGCTGCTGAGAGGGTTCCTTGTCTTGCGCGATGTCCCCTCTCTCTCCTGGTCCAATTTGCGACCTCCTGGTCCCTCCAGGGCCACAGCAGCGTCCAAAAACGCTAACCGCACGATTTGCAGCTAGCAAGGCTTGTTGGCGTTCTTTCGGCGGGAAAACACTTCTGCACGACTCTCCACGGCGAGAGGGATCCGTCCACCAAAGGGGAAGTCTCTAGCCCTTTTCGTTCCTGCAGAAACCTCAGCTTCTTCTGTCCAGTAGAAGCTTCTTTGCACCCGCAGCTGGCGTTTCCTGGGCATCTGCCCATCTCCGACTTGCTTGTGACTTTTGGACTTGGTCCCCTTGTTCCACAGGTACCCTAGATTGGAAATCCACAGTTGTTGCATTGTTGGTTTGTGTCTTTCCTGCATTATTCCTCTAACACGACTTCTTTGTCCTTAGGGGAACTTTAGTGCACTTTGCACTCACTTTTCAGGGTCTTGGGGAGGGTTATTTTTCTAACTCTCACTATTTTCTAATAGTCCCAGCGACCCTCTGCAAGGTCACATAGGTTTGGGGTCCATTCGTGGTTCGCATTCCACTTTTGGAGTATATGGTTTGTGTTGCCCCTATCCCTATGTTTCCCCATTGCATCCTATTGTAACTATACATTGTTTGCACTGTTTTCTAAGACTATGCTGCATATTTTTGCTATTGTGTATATATATGTTGTGTATATTTCCTATCCTCTCACTGAGGATACACTCTGAGATACTTTGGCATATTGTCATAAAAATAAAGTACCTTTATTTTTAGTATAACTGTGTATTGTGTTTTCTTATGATATTGTGCAAGTGACACTTGTGGTACTGTGGTAGCTTCACACGTCTCCTAGTTCAGCCTAAGCTGCTCTACTAAGCTACCATTATCTATCAGCCTAAGCTGCTAGACACCCTATACACAAATAAGGGATAACTGGGCCTGGTGCAAGGTGTAAGTACCCCTTGGTACTCACTACAAGCCAGTCCAGCCTCCTACATTGGTTGTGCAGCGGTGGGATAAGTGCTTTGAGACTACTTACCACTCTTGTCATTGTACTTTTCATAAGAGAAAAATATACAAAACAAGGTCAGTGTATATACACATAGCCAAAAAGTTTTGCATTTCCTCTTTTCACTCTATTCCAAGTGCTGAAAAGTACTTCTAAACTTTCAAAAAGTTCTTAAAAGTTGAAAAAGTTTTTTTTCTGTCTTTCTAAAAAGTTCTGAAAACCTTTTTCTCTTTTTCTATCACTTTAACTCTCTCTAAAAATGTCTGCCACAAGCCAAAATGTTGATCTGTCCAAACTTGCATATGATCACCTTAGCTGGAAAGGAGCAAGGAGTCTCTGCATAGAGAGAGGTTTGAGTGTAGGGAAGAATCCTTCCTTGGAACTGTTAATTAACATGCTTAGAGAACAAGATAAGGCCATAGGGGCCACATCTGTTGAAAAAGTAGCAAATGGTTCCCAATCTGATCCAGGGACTCCCCCAGGAAAAGATTCAGGAAAGAAAGTTCCTAGCCTGCCCATTACAAGACAGTCTAGCATAGTTGGTAATGATGATGGGCCACACCATACAAATAGTGTTGTCTCACATCATAGCAAAAGCATTTATTCCCACCATACTGGTAGTGATGTTTCTGTCAGCCAAGCTGTTAGGGTGCCATCTGTAAGGGACAGGTCTCCTTCTGTTCATTCCCATCATACCTCTGTATCTAGGAATGTCCCTCCCACCAACCCTGATGACAGAATGTTAGAGAGGGAACTCAATAAGTTGAGGGTGGAACAAACCAGACTGAAGCTTAAAAAGCAACAGCTGGATTTGGATAGACAGTCTTTTGAACTAGAGAAGGAAAGACAGAAGTTGGGTTTAGAAACCCATGGTGGCAGCAGCAGTATTCCCCATAGTCATCCTGCAAAAGAGCATGATTCCAGGAATCTGCACAAGATAGTTCCCCCTTATAAGGAGGGGGATGACATTAACAAGTGGTTTGCTGCACTTGAGAGGGCCTGTGTTGTACAGGATGTCCCTCAAAGGCAGTGGGCTGCTATCCTATGGCTATCATTTAGTGGAAAAGGTAGGGATAGGCTCCTTACTGTGAACGAAAATGATGCTAATAATTTCCAAGTTCTTAAGAATGCACTCCTGGATGGTTATGGCTTAACCACTGAACAGTACAGGATAAAGTTCAGAGAGACCAAAAAGGAGGCTTCACAAGACTGGGTTGATTTCATTGACCATTCAGTGAAGGCCTTGGAGGGGTGGTTACATGGCAGTAAAGTTACTGATTATGACAGCCTGTATAACTTGATCCTGAGAGAGCATATTCTTAATAATTGTGTGACTGATTTGTTGCACCAGTACTTGGTGGACTCTGATCTGACCTCTCCCCAAGAATTGGGAAAGAAGGCAGACAAATGGGTCAGAACAAGAGTGAACAGAAAAGTTCATACAGGGGGTGACAAAGATGGCAACAAAAAGAAGGATGGTAAGTCTTCTGACAAGGGTGGGGACAAATCTAAAAATGAGTCTTCATCAGGCCCACAAAAACACTCTGGTGGGGGTGGTGGGCCCAAATCCTCTTTTAATCAGAACAAGGAAAATAAACCATGGTGTTATTTTTGTAAAGAAAGAGGCCATTGTGCAACAGATCTCAGTTGTCCAAAGAAAAGCACCAAGCCTCCTACCACTACAACCCCTACTGCTACCCCTAGTGTCCCTACTAATAGCAGTGGTGGTGGGAGCAAACCTACTAATAGCCAATCCAAGGGAGTAGCTGGGCTCACTATTGGTAACTTAGTTGGGGTTGGCCTTGTTAGGGAGGCAACAGAGGCTGTGTTAGTCTCTGAGGGGGCTATTGATTTAGCCACCTTAGCTGCTTGTCCCCTTAATATGGATAAGTACAAGCAGCTACCCCTAATAAATGGTGTTGAGGTTCAGACCTACAGGGACACTGGCGCCAGTGTGACTATGGTCATAGAGAAACTGGTCCACCCTGAACAACACCTACGTGGTCACCAGTACCAAGTAACCGATGCTCACAACAACACACTTAGCCACCCCATGGCTGTTGTTAATCTCAACTGGGGGGGGGTTACTGGTCCAAAGAAAGTTGTGGTAGCTTCAGATTTACCTGTAGACTGTCTATTAGGGAACAATTTGGAGACATCAGCTTGGTCAGATGTGGAGTTGGAGGCCCATGCAGCAATGCTGGGCATTCCAGGGCATATTTTTGCTTTGACAAGGGCTCAGGCCAAAAAGCAAAAAGGACAGGGAAGCTTGGATCCTGGAACAATGGACCAAGTGCTCCCTAAAGCTAGGGCTAGTAGAAGCAAACCACTTCCTACTATCCCTCCCTCTACAGTGGATTCTACTTCTGAGGAAGAAGAATTCCCTCCCTGTGCAGAACCTACACCAGAGGAGCTTCAAGCAGACACTGCTGAGCTTTTGGGTGAAGGGGGGCCTGCCAGAGAGGAGCTGAGTGTGGCACAGCAAACCTGTCCCATATTAGAGGGTCTCAGACAGCAAGCTGTCAAACAGGCTAATGGGGATGTCAGTGACTCTCACAGAGTTTACTGGGAGGACAACCTCTTGTACACTGAGCATAGAGATCCTAAACCTGGAGCTGCCAGGAGATTAGTGATTCCTCAGGAGTACAGAAAGTTCCTCCTAACCCTGGCACATGACATTCCCCTAGCTGGGCATCTAGGACAAATGAAAACTTGGGACAGGCTTGTTCCCCTGTTTCATTGGCCTAGAATGTCTGAGGACACAAAGGAATTTTGTAAGTCCTGTGAAACCTGTCAAGCCAGTGGCAAGACAAGTGGCACCCCAAAGGCACCCCTTATCCCACTGCCTGTGGTTGGGGTTCCCTTTGAAAGGGTAGGGGTTGACATAGTTGGCCCCCTTGACCCTCCTACTGCTTCAGGCAATAGGTTTATCTTGGTGGTAGTGGACCATGCCACAAGATATCCTGAAGCTATTCCTTTAAGGACCACTACAGCTCCTGCAGTGGCAAAGGCCCTCCTGGGAATATTTTCCAGGGTGGGCTTCCCAAAGGAAGTAGTATCAGACAGGGGAAGCAATTTCATGTCTGCATACTTAAAGGCCACGTGGAAGGAGTGTGGTGTAACTTACAAGTTCACAACACCCTATCATCCACAAACAAATTGACTGGTGGAGAGATTTAATAAAACTCTCAAAGGCATGATTATGGGTCTCCCTGAAAAACTCCGCAGGAGATGGGATATCCTTCTACCATGCCTTCTTTTTGCCTACAGGGAGGTACCCCAGAAAGGAGTGGGCTTCAGCCCCTTTGAACTTCTTTTTGGACACCCTGTTAGGGGTCCACTCACACTTGTAAAGGAGGGTTGGGAACAACCTTTAAAAGCTCCTAAGCAGGATATTGTGGATTATGTACTTGGCCTCAGATCAAGGATGGCTGAGTACATGAAAAAGGCCAGTAAAAACCTTCAGGCCAGCCAAGAGCTCCAGAAGCAATGGCATGATCAGAAGGCTGTTTTGGTTCAGTACCAACCAGGGCAGAAAGTGTGGGTCTTGGAGCCTGTGGCCCCAAGAGCACTCCAAGATAAATGGAGTGGACCCCACACAATTGTTGAAAAGAAGGGAGAAGTCACCTATTTAGTTGACTTAGGCACTGCCAGGAGTCCCCTTAGGGTGCTCCATGTCAACCGCCTGAAACCCTACTATGACAGGGCTGATCTCACCCTGCTCATGGCAACTGATGAGGGACAGGAAGAAGACAGTGATCCTCTACCTGATCTCTTCTCTTCCACAGAACAAGATGCTCTTGTGGAAGGTGTAGTTTTGGCTGATTGTCTTACTGCTGAGCAGAAAGACAATTGCATAAACCTCCTAGATCCATTCTCTGAACTCTTCTCTACTGTGCCAGGTACCACTTCTTGGTGTGAGCACACTATAGATACTGGAGACAGCTTGCCTGTCAAAAGTAAAATCTATAGGCAGCCTGACCATGTCAGGGACTGCATAAAGCAAGAGGTCCAGAAAATGTTAGAACTAGGAGTGGTTGAGCACTCTGACAGTCCATGGGCTTCTCCTGTGGTACTGGTACCAAAACCCCATTCCAAAGATGGAAAGAAGGAAATGCGGTTTTGTGTAGACTATAGAGGTCTCAACTTGGTAACCAAAACTGATGCTCACCCTATACCCAGGGCAGATGAGCTCATAGATACACTGGCATCTGCCAAGTATCTAAGCACTTTTGATTTGACTGCAGGGTATTGGCAGATCAAATTGTCAGAAGATGCTAAACCTAAGACTGCATTTTCAACCATTGGAGGACATTACCAGTTTACTGTAATGCCTTTTGGTTTGAAAAATGCACCTGCCACTTTTCAGAGGTTGGTGAACACAGTCCTGCAAGGGCTGGAAGCTTTCAGTGCAGCATATTTGGACGATATAGCTGTCTTTAGCTCCAGCTGGGATGATCACCTGGTCCACCTATGGAAAGTTTTGGAGGCCCTGCAAAAGGCAGGCCTCACTATCAAGGCTTCAAAGTGCCAGATAGGGCAGGGTAAGGTGGTTTATCTGGGACACCTTGTTGGTGGGGAACAGATTGCACCACTACAGGGGAAAATCCAAACAATTATTGATTGGGTTCCCCCTACTACACAGACTCAGGTGAGAGCCTTCCTAGGCCTCACTGGGTATTACAGGAGGTTCATTAAGAACTATGGCTCCATTGCAGCCCCTCTTAATGACCTCACTTCCAAAAAGATGCCTAAAAAGGTATTATGGACAGCAAACTGTCAGAAAGCTTTTGAGGAGCTGAAGCAGGCCATGTGCTCTGCACCTGTCCTGAAAAGCCCTTGTTACTCTAAAAAATTCTATGTCCAAACTGATGCATCTGAATTAGGAGTAGGGGCAGTCCTATCACAACTTAATTCTGAGGGCCAGGATCAACCTGTTGCTTTTATTAGTAGGAGGTTGACCCCTAGAGAAAAGCGTTGGTCTGCCATTGAGAGGGAGGCCTTTGCTGTGGTCTGGGCTCTGAAGAAGTTGAGGCCATACCTGTTTGGCACTCACTTCATTGTTCAGACAGACCACAAACCTCTACTTTGGCTAAAACAAATGAAAGGTGAAAATCCTAAATTGTTGAGGTGGTCCATATCCCTACAGGGAATGGACTATACAGTGGAACATAGACCTGGGAGTAGCCACTCCAATGCAGATGGACTCTCCAGATATTTCCACTTAGACAATGAAGACTCATCAGGTCATGGCTAGTCTTATTGTCCTTCGTTTGGGGGGGGGTTGTGTAGGAAAGTACCATCTTGCCTGGCATGTTACCCCCATTTTTCACTGTATATATGTTGTTTTAGTTGTATGTGTCACTGGGACCCTGTTCACCAGGGCCCCAGTGCTCATAAGTGTGCCTGAATGTGTTACCTGTGTAGTGACTAACTGTCTCACTGAGGCTCTGCTAATCAGAACCTCAGTGGTTATGCTCTCTCATTTCTTTCCAAATTGTCACTAACAGGCTAGTGACCAATTTTACCAATTTACATTGGCTTACTGGAACACCCTTATAATTCCCTAGTATATGGTACTGAGGTACCCAGGGTATTGGGGTTCCAGGAGATCCCTATGGGCTGCAGCATTTCTTTTGCCACCCATAGGGAGCTCTGACAATTCTTACACAGGCCTGCCACTGCAGCCTGAGTGAAATAACGTCAACGTTATTTCACAGCCATTTTACACTGCACTTAAGTAACTTATAAGTCACCTATATGTCTAACCTTTACCTGGTAAAGGTTAGGTGCAAAGTTACTTAGTGTGAGGGCACCCTGGCACTAGCCAAGGTGCCCCCACATTGTTCAGAGCCAATTCCCTGAACTTTGTGAGTGCGGGGACACCATTACACGCGTGCACTACATATAGGTCAATACCTATATGTAGCTTCACAATGGTAACTCCGAATATGGCCATGTAACATGTCTAAGATCATGGAATTGCCCCCTCTATGCCATCCTGGCATTGTTGGCACAATTCGATGATCCCAGTGGTCTGTAGCACAGACCCTGGCACTGCCAAACTGCCTTTCCTGGGGTTTCACTGCAGCTGCTGCTGCTGCCAACCCCTCAGACAGGTTTCTGCCCTCCTGGGGTCAAGCCAGGCTTGTCCCAGGATGGCAGAACAAAGGACTTCCTCTGAGAGAGGGTGTTACACCCTCTCCCTTTGGAAAATGGTGTGAAGGCAGGGGAGGGGTAGCCTCCCCCAGCCTCTGGAAATGCTTTCTTGGGCACAGATGTGCCCAATTCTGCATAAGCCAGTCTACACTGGTTCAGGGACCCCTTAGCCCCTGCTCTGGCGCGAAACTGGACAAAGGAAAGGGGAGTGACCACTCCCCTGACCTGCACCTCCCCTGGGAGGTGTCCAGAGCTCCTCCAGTGTGCTCCAGACCTCTGCCATCTTGGAAACGGAGGTGCTGCTGGCACACTGGACTGCTCTGAGTGGCCAGTGCCACCAGGTGACGTCAGAGACTCCTTGTGATAGGCTCCTTCAGGTGTTGCTAGCCTATCCTCTCTCCTAGGTAGCCAAACACTCTTTTCTGGCTATTTAGGGTCTCTGTCTCTGGGGAAACTTTAGATAACGAATGCAAGAGCTCAGCCGAGTTCCTCTGCATCTCTCTCTTCACCTTCTGATAAGGAATCGACTGCTGACCGCGCTGGAAGCCTGCAAACCTGCAACATAGTAGCAAAGACGACTACTGCAACTCTGTAACGCTGATCCTGCCGCCTTCTCGACTGTTTTCCTGTCTGTGCATGCTGTGGGGGTAGTCTGCCTCCTCTCTGCACCAGAAGCTCAGAAGAAATCTCCCGTGGGTCGACGGAATCTTCCCCCTGCAACCGCAGGCACCAAAAAGCTGCATTACCGGTCCCTTGGGTCTCCTCTCAGCACGACGAGCGAGGTCCCTCGAATCCAGCAACTCTGTCCAAGTGGCCCCCACAGTCCAGTGACTCTTCAGTCCAAGTTTGGTGGAGGTAAGTCCTTGCCTCGCCTCGCTGGGCTGCATTGCTGGGAACCGCAACTTTTGCAGCTACTCCGGCGCCTGTGCACTTCCGGCGGAAATCCTTCGTGCACAGCCAAGCCTGGGTCCACAGCACTCTAACCTGCATTGCACGACTTTCTAAGTTGGTCTCCGGCGACGTGGGACTCCTTTGTGTAACTTCGGGTGAGCACCGTTTCACGCATCCTCGTAGTGCCTGTTTCTGGCACTTCTCCGGGTGCTACCTGCTGCTGAGAGGGCTCCTTGTCTTGCTCGACGTCCCCTCTCTCTCCTGGTCCAATTTGCGACCTCCTGGTCCCTCCAAAGCCACAGCAGCGTCCAAAAACGCTAACCACACGATTTACAGCTAGCAAGGCTTGTTGGCATTCTTTCGGCGGGAAAACACTTCTGCACGACTCTCCACGGCGAGAGGGATCCGTCCACCAAAGGGGAAGTCTCTAGCCCTTTTCGTTCCTGCAGAAACCTCAGCTTCTTCTGTCCAGTAGAAGCTTCTTTGCACCCGCAGCTGGCATTTCCTGGGCATCTGCCCATCTCCGACTTGCTTGTGACTTTTGGACTTGGTCCCCTTGTTCCACAGGTACCCTAGATTGGAAATCCACAGTTGTTGCATTGTTGGTTTGTGTCTTTCCTGCATTATTCCTCTAACACGACTTCTTTGTCCTTAGGGGAACTTTAGTGCACTTTGCACTCACTTTTCAGGGTCTTGGGGAGGGTTATTTTTCTAACTCTCACTATTTTCTAATAGTCCCAGCGACCCTCTACAAGGTCACATAGGTTTGGGGTCCATTCGTGGTTCGCATTCCACTTTTGGAGTATATGGTTTGTGTTGCCCCTATCCCTATGTTTCCCCATTGCATCCTATTGTAACTATACATTGTTTGCACTGTTTTCTAAGACTATACTGCATATTTTTGCTATTGTGTATATATATCTTGTGTATATTTCCTATCCTCTCACTGAGGATACACTCTGAGATACTTTGGCATATTGTCATAAAAATAAAGTACCTTTATTTTTAGTATAACTGTGTATTGTGTTTTCTTATGATATTGTGCAAGTGACACTTGTGGTACTGTGGTAGCTTCACACGTCTCCTAGTTCAGCCTAAGCTGCTCTGCTAAGCTACCATTATCTATCAGCCTAAGCTGCTAGTCACCCTATACACTAATAAGGGATAACTGGGCCTGGTGCAAGGTGTAAGTACCCCTTGGTACTCACTACAAGCCAGTCCAGCCTCCTACACACAATCCCAAAATTGACTGGGCAGCAAGGACAGTGACATTAGACTCTGTTGCTGGCACTCCTGTTACCAAGACAAACCATTACTAGTGACACCCTTGCATTATGGGTCCACACATAGTATGGCTATCAAGCCAGACGACACACTTGCCATTCCTGCACCGTATAAAGACTTTTATGATGTCTTTAGTGAACAGAAGGCCACCCAGCTGCCGCCACATAGGTCATACGATTGTCGTATAGACTTGATTCCAGGGGCAACGCTACGATGTAGTAGGGTGTATGCTCTTTCTGAGCCTGAGAATCTATATCTGTGAGACTACCTGGATGATCTATTGGCTAAGGGTTTTATTTGTCATTCAACGTCACAGTATTCATTCAACAGTATTGTCATCTTTGTTCTTCGTACCCAAGAAGAATCACGAGCTGCATGTCTGTATAGATTATCGCACAGTGAACAAAGTGACCATAAAAATCGGTATCCACTTCCGTTGATCCCGGTACTTTTAGATCAGGTACGTCAGTCGGCCATTTATACTAAACTCGACCTCCAAGGCGCCTACCACTTGATCCGAGTGATGAAGGGGGATGAGTGGAAGATGGCGTTCCAAACTAAATTTGGACTCTTCGAGTACACAGTGATGCCCTTCGGGTTGTGTAACGCTCCTGCAACGTTTACATTTTTAATCAATGAAGTGCTGCAGGAGTTTCTGGATATCTGTGTAGTGGTATACATAGATGACATTTTGATCTATTCGTCTTCAACTGAGGAACATATAGGGCATGTAAGAGGGGTTTTACAATGTTTTCGTGAGCACCATCTCTTCGCCAAGCTGGAAAAATTTGTTTTTCACGCTACAACTGTAGAATTCCTGGGATATGTGATCACTCTCAATGGAATTTCCTTGGATAGGTCCAAGGTACAGGCCATCTTGGATTGGATAGCCCCAAGATCCATCAAGAAAGTGCAACAGTTTTTGGGCTTCGCAAATTTTTATCGGAGATTCATACCCCACTTTTCTATTGTGGTATCTCCCATAACTCGTCTCCTACGAAAGGGGGTTAAGTTTATCAGGGATGCAGAAGCTGAGAAAGCCTTCCAACATCTTAAAAACACATTCACTGAAGCACCCATTCTCCATCATCACGACCCGACTCAGCCATTTTTCGTGGAAGCAGACGCTTCCCAAATGGCAGTGGGTGGTGTCTTGTCCCAACGAGATCCTGAGTCTGGGCATTTCCATCCAGTAGCTTACTTCCTAAAGAAATTGCTCCCTGCAGAGCAAAATTACATGGTGGCGGAGCGGGAACATCTGGCCATCAAGCATGCCTTCCAGGAATGGCGTCACCACCTACTAGGAGCTCGACACACCATAACTATTTACACAGATCACCGTAATTTACAGTTTTTTCAAGCGACCAAGCCCCTGGCTTCTATTCCTTAACGAGTTTGACTTCATAATCACCTATAGGCCGGGTACTACACAACAAAAGGTAGACACGTTGTCTAGGATGGGTTTCTCCTCTGATGTTGACCTAGAACAGGTCAGAAGCATTATACCCCCCAAAAAAATTGTGGCAGTGTGCAATTCCCAAGAGTTCCTTGAGAAAATACAGGTAGCCCAACACAAGGTTCCCTGTTCAACTGATGTGTGTGAAAAAGAGGGTTTACTATACCATGCTGATCAGTTGTACGTCTCTACCACAGAATTACGGGATACAGTGTTACATTGGAGACATGATTCTGTCCTCGCAGATCACCCGGGTGAGAAAAAGATGTTAGATCTCTTTCAAAGATGGTTTTGGTGGTCCACACTTGTGCAGGATGTCAGAAGCTACGCCCAGATTTGTTCCACCTGTGTTCGGGCTAAAACCCCTCATACTCCAGCCACAGGATTGTTACTTCCCAGGGCAATTCGGGTGGGCCCATGGCATACCATAAGTATGGATTTTATTTCTGATTTCCCAGCTTCCAATTGACACACTGTCATATGGGTGGTTGTAGATTACCTAACTAAAATGGCCATTAAAATGCCTCCCTACGGCTTCCAAGCTCTCTGATTTGTTTGTCCAACACATAGTACGGCTTCATGGGTTGGCCAGCACAATTGTTTCCGATTGTGACCCCCAATTTATATCACAGTTTTGGCATAGCTTCTGTTCCTCTGCGGTATGGACGTCCGCTTGTCCTCTGCATATCATCCACAAACGGATGGGCAGACGGAACGTGCCTACCAATCACTGGAGCAAATCCTGAGATGTTTCATTGACACACGGTCTACTGAGTGGGATAAGGCTTTACCTCTTGTTGAATTTGTATATAACAACAGTGTCCACATGGCTACAGGAGTATCCCCATTTTACTGTTTGTTTGGTCTACACCCAAGAATGCTACCTATAACTGGGTCTCAAACTTCCACAAGAGTCCCATCACTACAGAAACACCATAAAGAGTTACAGGAGACTCAAAAACAAGTACAACACCATTTAAAACTCTACCAAGCTCAAGTAAAAAACAAGCAGACAAAAGAAGAAGACCTGCTCCTGCTTATCAGATAAGAGATCAGGTGTGGCTCTCATCAAAAAATCTCCATCTTGCAGGATCCAGAAAATTAAACCCCCGATTTCTAGGCCCCTTTCCTCGTGCCAAAATCATCAATCCTGTGGTAGTAGAACTGACAATGCCAGATGATTTCAAGGTACACCCCATGTTTCATGTGTCCTTATTCCCCTGATACCCGCGATGCCCAACCACTTCCCCCGGTAAAAGTACACAGGTAATGAGAATTTGAAATGGCCACAATTCTTGACTCCAGGCGCGTCCGTGGTGTCCTACACTATTTATTGCCTTGGAAAGGCTGTGGGCCTGAGGATAATTCTTGGGAACCCGCGTCCACAGTTCATGCTCCACGTCTTTCTAAAAAATTCCATCTCCTGCACCCTTCCAAGCCCCTCCCTTTAAGAGGGTCTTTGGTGGGGAGGACTGTCAGGAATCCACAAGGTGCCTCCTGCATTCTTTATCAGCATCCCCAGGGATTAGGGTTAAATCATATCTCTGTTCTTGGTTAAACCTTCATGTTTCTAAGTAAACATAATGTGCTGTGTTACACAATTGGTTTTATCAATGCTTGTTTTACCAATGCTTGTTTGCTAATGTGAGCAGGCTTAGATATGTGCTTCTAATTGGATGTGGTGTAGACATGTGCTTCTAATTGAGTGTGGTGACTCATCCACATGTGGAAACTCAACTGCTTTCCTGATTGGCTATAAATAGCAGAGTGAAGCATGCCTCACTGCTTGGCTTTGTTTTGCTTCCTGATCTCAGCATCTGATTCAGCAGTCCAGCCCCTGCTGTCATCATCGTATTCAGGACTTTTGAGGCAATTCTTTCCTTCGTTCCTGTACCAGCTGACACCAGGCATTCCTCCAGCACTCCGGAAAAGACTACAGCTAAGTGACTAGTATTCTCCAGGGAGTTTGTTCTTTGAGCGCTGCGCTTTCCTAGAACAGCTGGTGTATTTCAGACATCGTATTTTGGCAGAGTGCTTATCTTGAAGAGACAAATGCATTTCTGAACATTCTACAATATTATTGTAGTTACTTGCCTAAAGGTGCTTCAGGAAATCTGCTTGAGTTTAAGTACTACAAAAAGTGACAGTGCAATTTTAAAAGAGCATTTATGTGACTTTTCTTTCTCTAATAGCATAACTCTTGGATTTAAATTGTGTCATTCATGTCTGTGTTTCAGGTTTGAGGAATTTGCTTTTGAAGGTTTTTTCACGCACACAGTGAAACCAAACCAAACTGTGCCATCCTAACTGTTTAAACCCAGAGTGGACATTTGTATTTCTTGGAATATTTTTGCTCCTTTTAGTTTAACCTTATGCATGCAGGAAAGTTATATGTGATATAATTAATGCCCTTGTTTGTCTTTCTTGTGCATGATAAGTGCAACCACAGTTCTAATTGTAGTGTGCAACAGTGAATCTCTGTAAAGCCAGCCCTAGTTTTGCAGTACTTATTGTTATGGTACTCAGTTTGGGTTTTTGGTAATGCAGTGTTAGTAATTGTGACAACAGTTATTATTATCCAAGAAAAGTGCTGGAGCATCCCGGTGTTCTTCTACCGCTCCTGTGCTCATATCAGAAAGAGAGATTCAGTTTCAAGGAAGTTGAGTGCACTAACTCTACTCTCACTCTGTCAAGAACGACCCCCGAAGATACAGGGTGCCTGGCTGGACCGGCAAGACGTGGCAGTGTTTTGTCTCTTTCTCTTTCTCTTCCACTCCCCCTTTCCTTTTGGGACACCTGCCGGGGTTTCTGTGTCCACCAGGAAGTGCCGAGAGGTGTTCCAGGAGGTCTGGGGCATACCATTGCCCCTGCAGACATCCTGCTTTTCCGGTTAGTAGCCCGTCTCAACAGTAGAGGCCTACCACTAGGCTTCATTACGGCCAGCAGGTGCCTGGCGGCCATGGAACATACCTTCCCCCTTGAGGTCATTCCACCTCTTCCTGATGTCCTCCCTTATGCGTGGATAGCTGCCCATAGAATTGATCCTGTTGCCTTTTCTTTGCCGCAGCTCCATTTTCCTGGCAATGGATGTTTGCTGGACCTGTGCTCTGAACAGGTGTGGCTCTCCCCTGACAATTTCAACCACCATGACCCTCAACTCCTCATCCGTGAAATGTGTGGTGTTTTTGTGGGAACATGGTAGTGGTGGTAAAGATGGTGTGGGTGTGTTCAAAGATGAAAGACTGGAGTAAAAGGTAAATGGTAAGGTGTAGGTGCTGTGATGTGAGTGGGTGCCAGTTGTTGTGGATTGTGTGTGGTAGTAAAATATGTGATGTGTATATTGTGCAGGTGTGTGATGTGTGCGTAGCGAAATGTATGTGGATGCCTAATGTTGGTTTTCCTATTTCTGTGTTTGATTTTGCTTGTCTGTGTCTATGTGACGTTCAGGTTGCAAAGGATTATAGGTTGTGTAGGAGTGTGTTATATAGTGGAGTGTGTATGTGTGTTGTGTGTGTGGATGTGTGTCAGGTGTGGGGTATTCAAACTGTTCAATGTGGTGCTGTGTTCATTGTGCTGTGAGTTGAGACCACGGCGGTTCGCACCACCAATAGTTTTCCACCATGGAAGTATCGCTGTCGTGATTTGTGGATCATACTCTGATGAGTGGATTTCTGTTGAGCTGGCAGGGCTGGTGGTGGGACCACCTCTTTTCTGTCCTTCAATATCCTGGCGGTTTCAGAAATGTAGCTGTTTTTTGCCAGACTTCTCAGTGTGTCTCAATACGGCAGTCGGGTTGCTGCCAACATGGAAGTCTTTTGGCGGCTGCCACCGCGGTTGTCTTACCATCAGACCGCCAAAGTCATAATGAGGCACTATGAGTTCAAAGAACAGCAGCAGAATGGCGATTTGGTGTTAAACAGTTCACCCAGGGGCACCACAAATGGACTGGACGGTATGGGGGCGAGGATGGAGCCATTAGGGATACTATGAGGTGTGCAAACAGTAGAGGAGAAGTAATTTGGTCTACTTAGGTGAAGCCTAGGAACCGGCATATCAAAACTCTTTCAGCAATGCGGCTCCAAAAGGAAAGCACTTAACATATCTTGCAGAATTAAGACAACACTCTCATATGTGCATTATGACATGACCTTTGTGTTAAAGTAATTTCAGAATGACTTGTTTGGCAAGGCTTGCACTCTATCTACTTAACCTGAAGATATCCAAACAGAAAAACAAGCCTCTTTTACAAGACATTAAAGTATGGAACAGCAGTAAAAATAAACATTGTGACAAACAATTCGAAAGGCAGTTTTGGTGCAAAACAAATGTGCTTAAATGTGATGCAACAGTGCAAAATCTTCAAAGACTAGAAATGTCCTGTCTGACAGCGAGAGTCCCTGCAGTAAGATGACAGCCTCAAACACCTTGAATTAAAATGTACAGAAGGGGGATCTCCCAGAAACAATGGGAGCAATTGCAGCACAACATACCTAAATTATATAGGAGCATTTCCCAGCATGAAAATGCATGTAAACTGATGTCAAGATGGTACTATACACCGAAACGCCTACGCGCCATTTATCTTTCTACCTTCCCACTCTGTTAGCATTGCAATTTGGAACCAGGCAACTTCCCCCATATCTGGTGGACCTGCACCCTTATAGATATATACTGGAAGTAAATCCTGAGCCACATTAAGGGGGTTGTGGGCTTCCAGCTCCCAAACTCCTATAACACCGTGATATTAGGCATGAGCCCCATGGCTTTGGAGTCAATGACCCAAAGTGATTGGTGACTAATAGCTCACATGCTAGGCAACTCTAAGCAACGTATCGCACTTCACTGGAAGAAATCGGTGGCACCACCAATTTCCCAGTGGTTCACACAACTCTGGTAAGTAATGGATATGGGACTCCTATCCCGTAGGGTAACCCGCACAGAAAATAAATTCACGTACATAAGGCAACCCAAGCTGCCCATGGCTGTGGTATTTGCACCTACAAGAAATACTGTTCTTTTCATAAGGCTTCCTCATGCAACTCCCCATGTTTAGACTTCCCGGTTCACCACTTTAGTCTATTATAGACCATGCCTCTTCCCAGCCTGACATTGTTCTTTACAGACTTATTGACAACATCCTTGGTTCTACTGTTCACCTTAGTTTTGTTCTTAGATGCACACTTCTCCGGCCTTCATTGCCATGTTTTATTGTGTATGTTGCCTGTATTATACTAAGCTGACTCAATGCTTTGAGGGCTGGATGATGGGCCCCTCTCTAAATTTAAACTATTTGCACACTTGAATGTGCCCCTTTTGGGGCCATCTATTCAAATGCCGTATTGAATGATGAATTTTGGACACTCCTCTATGCAATTGTAGGTTGTGTTATTTGTTATCTTCTCTTGAAAAAAACCTCAATAAAAAGATTTCCAGTAAAAAAAAAATGTGGCGGAAGATGCCAGAAAGGGACAATCACTTACTCTGACAAATTCCCTGCTCTGCACTCCACAGTGTTCACTGTGACAACATAATCTGGCAATAAACGTTATACACAAACATTGTTTACTTTTATGTGACATCAAAAACTGGACTAAAGCTCCCAGTCTTGGCAAGAAGCAGATTTTATTTGTTGGGTCCAAATGAATGCAAGGTTACTGGAGCAGAAAAGTGAAAGACCCCTTTTCCCAGAATGTTTGGCATCCTCCTCTACCCAACATCTCAAAAATAACACTCACAACTAAGCTGACACTGTTAGCACTCCTCTTGTACCATCCCACCCCATTAACGCCATCCCACTCTCAAAACATTGCCTAACTGGGCAATCTCATGAGACTGAGCAACTCCATTACACCTACTGCCCCAACTGGGCCAGTAAGTGGAATGGTCCCTGTAGGAAGCTGGCTCTATATTTACTATATCAAAATGACATAGAGGACCTCATTACAACTCTGGCGGTTGGTGATAAAGCGGCGGTAATACCGCCAACAGGCCGTCAGAAAAAAAATGGAATCACGACCATGGCGGAAACCGCCAACAAAGACAGCCACTTTAAAACTCCGACCGCCATGGCGGTAGCAACAAATACTGCGGCAGTAACTGCCAGCAGACAGGTGGAAGACAATGTACCACCCACACTATTACAAGGCGCCAATCCGCCATCTTTTCCGGGGCGGTACCAACGGCATCAAAAGCACAGCAGAAACAGTCTTTGGAACAGAAACCACTCACCTCAGGACACCCAACGAGGAACCAGGATGCCATGGAGCCCGAGTTATAGGTCCTGCCCATGTTGGTTTACCTCCTGTCCTGCTTTCCTTCATATCTCGTAATCAGAGCTTACAGAACATATCAAGAATGCACTTCTGAGTTCAAAGAAGACTTTTATTGTTGTTAATTCTTCTAAAACCACAAGTTCGTGAGAGACGAATTAATAGATTTCAAGCATACGTTCAATGAAAACAAAATATATTTGCAATGTACACAGCAGGTTATATATATAAGATACTGAATGCAAAGCAAAACAAATACTTCACCGTATGAGAAACTATTTACAGCTTCATCTTTCTGGGGTCTGCAAGTTGATGACTCCTGTCAACTGCGAGAAAGAGATTATCTACCCACACGGGAGACTGGCAACTGGCGCCAAGTTCCAGTCCGAAGTCAGGCAGATTCGAATCTAATTCTCTGAAGCCCGAGCCATCCGTTACAAAGGTGTGCCCCCTCCTCTCAGACTCGGGAAAACTACGCAAGCCTTTGGAGATTGGCCAGATCTCCTAGACTGCTCCTCTTCCCAAGCTTGAGCCGAAAGGAAAAACACCAAATGTACCCTCTCTTATCAGGTCTAGTCTAGTGTGAGAAGAAAACAGCTTGGTTCATCTTGTGGCAAAACACAGCTTGGAAAAATACAGCTTGGATTCTCAACTGCAATGTCTAACTCCACGTTAAAGGCAATAGGCAGCTAACCTAAATATCAAATGCAATGTCTAATGTCATGTCAAAGCTAATAGGCAGCTGAGCTGAATACAAAATGTAAGGTCTAATATCATGTCAAAGCCAATAGGCAGCTGAGCTGAATACAAAATGCAATGTCTAATATCATGTCAAAGCCAATAGGCAGCTGAACTGAATACAAAATGTGATGTATAATATCATGTCAAAGCCAATAGGCAGAATACAGAATGTAATGGCTAATGCAATGTCAAAGCCGATAGGCGGCTAGACTGGATACAGCATGTCAAAGCCAATAGGCAGAATACAGAATGTAATGGCTAATGCAATGTCAAAGCCAATAGGCCGCTAAACTGGATACAGAAAGTAATGGCTAATGCCATGTCAAAGCCAATAGGCGGCTAGGCTGAACAAAACATATAGGCGGTCATTCCAACCGCGGCGGGCGGCAGTAGCCGCCCGCCATGCGGTTACCGCTTAATGACTGCACCGCGGTCAAACGACCGCGGCGGCCATTCTGGCTTTCCCGCTGGGCTGGCGGGCGACCGCCAAAAGGCCGCCCGCCGGCCCAGCGGGAAAGACCCAGCAACGATGAAGCCGGCTCCGAATGGAGCCGGCGGAGTTGCTGGGGTGCGACGGGTGCAGTGGCACCCGTCGCGATTTTCAGTGTCTGCTTTGCAGACACTGAAAATCGTTATGGGGCCCTGTGAGGGGGCCCCTGCACTGCCCATGCCAGTGGCATGGGCAGTGCAGGGGCCCCCAGGGGCCCCACGACACCCGTTCCCGACATCCTGTTCCTGGCGGTTTTTACCGCCAGGACCAGGATGGCGGGAAGGGGGTCGGAATCCCCATGGCGGTGCTGCAAGCAGCGCCGCCATGGAGGATTCCTTGGGCCAGGGGTAAACCGGCGGGAAACCGCCGGTTGCCCTTTTCTGACCGCGGCTTTACCGCCGCGGTCAGAATGGCCCAGGAAGCACCGCCAGCCTGTTGGCGGTGCTTCCGCGGTCCCAGGCCCTGGCGGTCATGGACCGCCAGGGTCGGAATGACCCCCATAATGTGCTACTGGTGAACATTAAGCAACTAATATGCGCAGTGGTGAAACACAAAGTCATTGGTCAAACTCCATTATTAGCATCACACCTCCTCATCTACCAGGAACATCAAAGACGTCGGCGACAACCACGGTGAGTACTGCACCTAGCAAACAGGGGAGGGGGGAGGAAAAAGAGAGAGACACACACACGCAACACCCCCACCTCCCACCCACAACAACATACACACTAACACATCCAATTACATCACAGATACACCCCGTCACCCCCTGGGAGAACGCAAGGACCAAATGAAATGAGTTTAACGAGTGTAATAATCGGAAATTCAGATAGGCCAAGATAACTTAAAATCATCAGTATATACAAGTATTTACAGCAAGTACACAAGTCTGTATACTGTCCCATTAAATGTCAGTGGACCAGTGGTCCCAAAAAGCATAGACGAAGCCCACACATGACACCTGCCTCAAAATGGAGAGAACACTGCAGGGACATCAGGTCGAAAAAAACACTGGCACCCCAATGGGAAAGGGAGGGGGGCACCTCAGCCGGATGATGGACGACACCACTGCTCCTCGAGGGGGATCCATGCCCACTGCTTGGTCCTGGGGAGTACAAAGCCACAGTCTCTCAAGTGGGTGGTTTTCCCACTGCCTGCTCCTGGGGAGTACAAAGCCACAGTCTCTCAAGTGGGTGGTTTGCCCACTGCCTGGTCGTCCTGGGGAGTAGAAAGCCACAGTCTCTCAAGTGGGTGGTTTGCCCACTACCTGGTCCTGGGGTTAGTACAAAGCCACAGTCTCTCAAGTGGGTGGTTTACCCACTGCCTGGTCCTGGGGAGTAGAAAGCCACAGTATCTCAAGTGGGTGGTTTGCCCACTGCTTGGTCCTGGGGAGTACAAAGCCACAGTCTCTCAAGTGGGTGGTTTGCCTACTGCTTGGTTCTGGGAAGTACAAAGCCACAGTCTCTCAAGTGGGTGGTTTGCCTACTGCCTGGTCCTGGGGAGTACAAAGCCACAGTCTCTCAAGGTGGTAACATGTTCCACTGGTTCTGGAGGGGGCATGGTGCCCAGAGTGCTTCATCCTGCCAAGGACTGGGGGAGTGGATGCTGTTCTCCACTGGTTCTGGAGGGGGCATGGTGCCCAGAGTGATTCATCCTGCCAAGGACTGGGGGAGTGGATGCTGTTCTCCACTGGTTCTGGGGGGGCATGGTGCCCAGTGATGCTGCACCAGCGGTGTGGCAGTTCCCATTTCCTCACATTGGAGTCTGAGCCACAAGATTTACCGGTAACAGGTAGCATGATACTCCATGGAGGCAGAGCCACACTCCTCCTTGCGATGACTAAGGCTGCAAACTGCAGGTAGTGCCAGTGCTGGTGCCTCATGTAGTGTGTGCAGGGTCCAGGACGTCTCCTGCAGCCTCAGTAGCCTGCCCACTGGGGATGCTGCTGATGTCTGCTGTAGTGGCACTGGCTGGGCACGTAGTGGGGCAGGTGGCGGTGTCTACCGCAGAGATGCTGCCGGTGGTGCAGGTGTCTGCACTTGTGGAGGGAGATACCAGGCCTTCTCCTGCAGCCTTGGAAGGGTGCCCACTGGGTATGATGCTGGTGACAGTACTAGAGGCAGCAGACGTGCAGGTGGCGGTTCAGATGGCAGTGCAGGTGGCGGGGCAAGTGGCGGGGCAAGTGGCGGTGCAGGTGGCGGCCGTTGCAGCGGTGCCCACCACCGAACAGGTTGCTGGTCTGTCTTGCAAAAGAGGTGACACCAGTCCCTCACCCAGAGGCTCTGTGCCCTGAGCTGACTTCCCTTTGCCCTTGTGTCCCTTCCCCACCTTGGAAATTGCTGCTGGGACCTTAGCACTGTCCTCTTTTGTTCTGGAAGAGGCCTTGCTGGGTGGTTGGTGCGGCATTTCTCTTCGGCATGCTGGCCCCTTCTTTACCTTGGCAGGTGGCGGAATAGGGTGGTCCTTGGCTTCACTAGGTGGCACACTGGCAGCCCTGATGGGTGCCGTCTTCAATGTTCCCGGACTTGCAGGGACCACACTGGATGAGGATTTGGTGGCTGAGGTGCTGGGCTGGGATCTAGACATCCTGGCCCTAGGGGAAGGACAGGGAGGGGGAGGTGTAGGGAAGAGGTCAGTGGTAGCTAGGAAAAGTTTTTTAGACACACTGGGATGGGAAGATGGAGGGGGTTTGGGAGTGGAGGAAGAGGTAGTGGTTGTAGGAGGTGTACATCTGCTGAGTTTGGGTAAAGGTGCATGGGCTGGAGGCTGTTGTGAGGTGGATGGCTGTTGAGTGGGTGTGTGCTGGCGTTTGTGTACTTTGGGAGGAGGGCTCACAGACACACTGGGAGAGGACACAGGGGGTGGTGATTGTATGTGAGCGGTGTGTGGTGATGGGCATGCTGGTGATGGAGGTAATGGCTGAGGATGTAGTGCATGCAGGTGTGAGTGGAGATGAGACTGGGAGGGAGGTGGACGACGTGGAGGAGTGGGACACAGTGGAGTCAGTGGATGATGGTGTGTCTGCATGTGTATGGTGCTTGTGTGAGTGCCTGTGGGATGTGTGGTGCTTATGTTTGCCCGAGCCACTTTTGTGTGTTGATGTGTGTGCATGCTGGTCTGATGGTCTGCTTGGGATAGGCTGAGGTAGAGGGGATTGGGTTGGGGTAGTGGAAGTTGGAGGGGGAGGCTGGACACAGGCACAATGGCTGTCATCAGTGCTGAGGCCAGAGCCTGAAATGCTCTCTGTTGGGCTGCCACGCCAGAATGAATGCCCTCCAGGTATGCATTTGTTTGCTGCAAATGCCTCTCGACACCCTGGATGGGATTCAAAATTGATGACTGCCTAACAGTGAGGGATCTCAGGAGGTCAATAGCCTCCTCACTGAGGGCAGCAGGACTGAGTGGGGCAGGGCCTGAGGTGACTGGGGTGAAGGAGATGCCCACCCTCCTGGGTGAGCGGCACGGGAAATACGCTGAGGGACTGCTGGGAGGGTTGTGCTGGTGAGGGGGGTGGCGGCTGTACCTGTTGTTGTGGTGGGCATAGATGTGCCGGCCACTGCAAGGGAGCTCCAATCAGAGGAGGAGTCGCTGTCGCTGGTGTCCCCTCCTATCCCTGTCGTGGAGCTCGCCCTCCATCCCACTGGTGCCTTCAGACTCCGTACATTCACCCTCCTGGGCCATGTTGGTTGCAGCTCCCTCCTGCTCCGGTGCCACTGCTCCTCCGCCAGATGATACTAATGCACACAAAGACAGGGTGATAAAACGAAAAGGGGGGAAAGACAAAGGAAACACATGGTCAATGCCAGCAGCACCACTACCGTTGGCGGACACAAAACACAGGGAGCAGCACTAGCCCATGCACTAGCAGTTAGTGGGAAAAACACCTGCCCATGGGGGACTATGCCTAAGACCATTTGCTGCAACCCTGGAACCCACAGGAGCCTGACTAGATGTAGATGGCCACTACCACTATTGGGGTTGGAGTGCCACAGAGCCTGCCTAACTAGGGACCTACCCTACCAAGTTCGCACTGGCCTAGGGCAGAGGTCTTCAAACTGGAGGGCGGGCCCCCCTAGGGGGGCCTCAAGTGCTCCCGGGGGGGCGCCAGACTCTGGCCAAAAGAAGGATTATAAAGTTAACAGGCCTTTGTTTAAAGCAAAAGCAGTTATTGCATTTTTAAAAAGGTGACAGTACTTAAATGCAATGTTTAAATAGGTCTAGACATATTTAAGCATTGCCTTCTTTATAAACTAATTGTGAAAAATTATGAAGGGGGGACAATGATTTTTATTTTTCAACTGGGGGGGCGCTGAATTAAAAAGTTTGGAGACCACTGGCCTAGGGGAACCCACAGCTCACATCTCCCACCCAGACACTTCGTAAAGTGCGCAGAGTCAGCTGAATGGGACTGTACTCACCCCCTTGTGGCTGCTGTGATGCCCTCAAGTGCCCATCCAACTCCAGATATGCCACCGCCAGGATCCGGAACATTAGGGGGGTCTTGGTGCGACAGGCACCCCTTCCACGTTGGGAGGCCGTCCCCAGCTGGGCCTCTGCCGTCTTCTTGCTCCAGCGGCGCAGGTCCTCCCATCTCTTGCAGTAGTGGGTGCTCCATCTATGATAGACCCCCAGGGTCCGCACTTCCTTCTTCTGGTAAGTGCTGACCTACAGGAAAGGTAAAGTAAGAATGGAATTTACTCCCCCATCCGGTTCTTCTTACTCATTGGCCACAACTTCCCACCCATGCCCTGAAACACACACACTGACCATCCTCACATGCAGGCCACAGCCCCCCCAATTATCTTCCATCCAGGCCACTCCATACATTAATGTCCCATCCACCATGCACACAGTGTACTTACCTGTTTGTCTGGAGGACCATAGAGTAGCGTTTACTGGGGCAGGACCCCATCCACCAGGTTGTCCAACTCCTCTGCGGTAAAGGCAGAGGCCCTTTCCCCAGACACTGTAGCCATTGTCGCTTCCGGACTCAGGTCACGGCAGCACTTGCAGTGTAGGTCCTCTCCTGTTGAAGGTTAGGTATCAAGTGAGTGCACAGATAGAAAATGGCAGTCACGTCTGTGGCGTGCGTACCGTCACCGCTCGCGTGCATCTTCATTGGCTCCTGGAACCCATAGGGCCCAATGATAACCAATGCTGAATTGCGCTGCGGTCTTTGTCCGCCTACTGCGACGCTGCATGACGCCAGCGCAGTTACCTCATTTCCCCTTGTCCCACACACCGATTAAATCACAATAGTGCAAAACACCCTTGTGCAACCTATGTGGTATATGACCCTCTGCTCACCATTCTCCTCCATAGGGCACATCCGCTGAAGCAGATGATGAGATGGCGTCATCCTCCGGTGTACAGACCGCCATTGTGGACCTGTCGACAATGGAAGATTGACACATCATTATCACCTACAGACTTGATCGTGCCACAATCCATGAACTGTGTGCCCAGTTGGAGCCTGACCTGATGTCAGCTATCCGCCATCCCACAGGAATCCCCCCTCTAGTGCAGGTCCTGTCAGTGCTCCATTTCCTGGCCAGTGGTTCCTTTCAAACAACAGTGGCCATGGCATCAGGGATGTCTCAGCCAATGTTCTCTAACGTGTTGTCCAGAGTGTTGTCTGCCCTGCAGCTACATTGTTTTCCCCTAGGTGGAAGATTTCCCCACAGTGAAAGGTGACTTCTATGCCCTGGGACATATCCCCAACATCATTGGTGCCATTGATGGTACACATGTGGCATTTGTCCCACCCCGCAGGAATGAACAGATGTACAGAAACCATAAAAGCTACTATTCAATGAATGTGCAGATGGTGTGTTTGGCAGACCAGTACACCTGACATGTGAATGCCAAGTATCCTGGCTCTATGCATGACACTTACATTTTGAGGAATATTAGCATCCCTTATGTGATGGGCCAGCTCCAGAGGCACCGTGTGTGGCTAATAGGTGAGCCCAAGGTCCCCACACAGTTTGAATAGGTGTCTGGGTATGGGAGAGTCCCTAAGGGTTTGTATATGTCTAACAGATACCCCTCCATATTTGCAGGTGACTCTGGTTACCCCAACCTGTCATGGCTACTGACCCCAGTGAGGAATCCCAGGACAAGGGCAGAGGAACGCTACAATGGGTGAACTCGGAGGATTATAGAGTGGACATTCGACCTCCTGAAGGCCAAGTTCTGGTGCCTCCATCTGACAGGTGGCTCCCTATACTACTCACCAAAGAAGGTGTGCCAGATAATCGTCGCATGCTGTATGTTGCACAACCTGGCTTTGCGACGCCAGGTGCATTTTCTGCACAAGGATGGGTCTGATGTTGGTTTTGTGGCAGCTGTGGAGCCTGTGGACAGTGAAGAAGAGGAGGCAGAAGAAGAAGATATTGACAACCGAAACAACATCACCATGCAATACCTCCAGTGAGACACAGGTAAGAGACTGACACTGCTCCTCTCATATCAGACTACTGTAGGACATTGCATGAGTCTGCCTTTTTACCTCTGTGTATGGACTCCTGACAGTTCACTTTGGCTTTTCTTTTCACAGATCTGGGTACCACATTCTGCCTTCTGCTATGTTCACTGCTGCCCAACAACTGTCATACTTTGGTATGTGCAAATTAACATTGACATTGATATTTGTCAGAGAGGTTGTAATAACACATTTGTGAAAGTACAGACTGACTCCAAATTGTTTTGTGATACAAGTGTATTTATTTAAGTGCTAATCAGTGGAGGGGGATGTGCAATGGGCTGGGGTGATGGTGGAGGAATATCCATGGTAGAGTCCAGTCTCTTTGTATCAGAGGTGCATTGTCCAAGGGGACATGGGAAGGGGAGCAATGGCAGTTCAAGGCGGCCAGGATGACATAGTGGGACAGAAGGGTGACAATCAGGAGAGTCTTATTTCCTGGCAGGGGTCTCGGCAATGTTCTCTGTCTTGTGCCTGGATCGCAGGGACCGTTTGCCGGGTAGTTCTCCTTCTGCAGGGGGTGGGGTGCTGGTGGCCTGTTGGTCCTGTGGCGGGACCTCGTGTCCACTAGTGCCGGCGGACGTGGAGGGCTGTTCATCATTCGGGCTAGTGTTAGGGGCCTGTTGGTGTGCCACTATCTCCCTCATGGTGTTGTCCATGTCTGCCAGCACCCCTGCAATGGTGACCAGAGTGGTGTTAATGGACTTCAAGTCCTCCCTGATCTCCAGGTACTGTTCCTCCTGCAGCCGCTGGGTCTCCTGAAACATGGCCAGTACTGTGCCCGTCGTCTCCTGGGAATGGTGGTATGCTCCCATGATGTTGGAGAGTGCCTTGTGAAGAGTGGGTTCCCTGGGCCTGTCCTCCCCCTGTTGCACAGCAGTCCTCCCAGCTTCTCTGTTGTCCTGTGCCTCTGTCCCCTGAATTGTGTGCCCCTTGCCACTGATCACAGGTCAATGATCATCCTGGGTTAGTGGGGTTGCCTGGGGTCCCTGTAGTGGTAGACACACTGCTGATTTGCGTGTCCTGGGGACAGTGGCATGGGCCCGCTGGGTGGGTGCTGTGGTGGTGTTTCCTGAGGGGGGAGGTTCAATGGTGATTTGGGACTGTGGCAGGGGAACCTACTGTCCAGAGGTCCCTGATGGGCCTGGCTGGTCATCTTGATCCAGGCATGCAGAGCTGCTGTCATCACTGTGGGCCTCTTCTGTGGGGGGACTGGATATGGCTGCCACCTCCTGTCCAGTGACATTGGGTAGGGGTCCTGTTGGGGTGTAAATTCAGTTATTCTATCTGTGTGTGCCATCTTGTGCAATGGGTGAGTTTCCCTCCACTCCTGTGCTTGCATTATTGCCTTGGCCCTTGTGTGAATGGTGATTTTGTGGCCTGGGTGAGTCTCTCTACTGGACATGCTTTGGTGATGGGTGTCCATGCAGGTCTGTAATGGGTGTCAATGCATTGGTGTTACATGCAGTGCTTGGTATTGGGATGTGTGGGTTGTGATAGTGGGGTATCTGTGAGGTGTTGGGGTGATGGGTGTGAGGGTAGGGGTAGTGTTTGTGATGGCATGCAGGTAGGGTGGGGGAAATAAAAGTTAAGATTTGACTTACCAGAGTCCAGTCCTCCTGCTACTCCAGCGAGGCCCTCAGGATGCATGATTGCCAAGCCTTGCTCCTCCCATGTTGTTAGTTGTGGGGGAGGAGGTGGGGGTCGACCGCCAGTCCTCTGTAGGGCTACCTGGTGTCTGGACACCACGGAATACACCTTTCCCCATGGGCCGTTCCACCTCTTCCTGATGTCATCCGGTGTTCTTGGGTGCTGTCCCACTGCGTTGACCCTGTCGACAATTCTCGATAGCTCCATCTTCCTTGCAATGGACGTCTGCTGCACCTGTGATCCGAATAGCTGTGGCTCCACCCGGATGATTTCCTCCACCATGACCCTGACCTCCTCCTCAGAAAACCTGGGGTGTCTTTGAGGTGCCATAATCTGGTGTGGGTGATGTGTGAGGTGATGTCTGTTGTGATGTGTGATGTGATGTGTTGGGGTGTGTTCTTTGAGGTGCGTGGATGTTGTATGAGTGATGGTGTTGTCTGCCTCTGGATGCTGGTGTTGTCTTTGCTATTCTCTCTCTCTCTCTGCTTCTTCCAAAAATGTCGTTGTAAGGGGTTGTGGGTAATGTGGGTGTGTGTTTTATAGTGGTGTGAGTGTGTGGGTGTGGTGGGTGTTTCAGGTGTGTGTATTTTGAATTGTCCAATTTGGTTGTGTTTTGTAAATGTGTGTGTATTTTGAGCGCAGTGGTGTGTACCGCCAATGGATTACCGCGGTTGAAAGGCCGCCGCGTTGATTCGTGGTTTGTGATACTGTGGGCATATTCCTCTTGGCGTGATGGTGTAGGTTTTGCTATCGCCAGTTTATCACTGACCTTTGGTGTGGCGGACTTGTGTCGGTGTCTGTATTGTGGTGGATTTCGAGATGTGGGTCATAATACCTGTAGCGGATTCCCACTGCGGCCACGTTATGTTAGCGCCCGTCAGCACGGCGGTAAGCAGGATTTACTGCCAGGGTTGTAATGAGGGCCATAGTGTGCACAGAGTCCAGGGGTTCCCCAGAGGCTAGTAGATAATACTAATGCTTTCTTTTGTGGTAGTGTGGTCGAGCAGTTAGGCTTATCAGAGGGTAGTGCAAAGCATTTGTTATACACACAGACGACAGAAGAAGCACACACTCAATGACTTAACTCCAGACCAATGTTTTTTATATAGCAAAATATATTTTCTTAATTTATTCTTAGAAGATTCAAGTTCAATCAGGGATTTGTAAAGCGCACTACTCACCTGTGAGGGTCTCAAGGCGCTGAGGAGGAGAGGGTGGAGAAGGCGGGGGGGGAGGTACTACTACTGCTCGAACTACCAGGTCTTGAGAAGTTTCCTGAAGGTAAGGAGGTCTTTGGTATGGTGCAGGTGGGTGGGAAGAGTGTTCCACGTTTTGGTGGCGAGGTGCAAGAATGATCTACTGCCCGTTGTAGTTCTGCGGACGCGTGGGATGGTTGCAAGGGCGAGGTCGGCGGAGTGGAGATGCTGGGTCGGGGTGTAGAAGGAGAGTCGTCTGTTGAGGTATTCTGGTCCAGTGTTGTGCAGTGTTTCGTGAGCGTGGGTGAGGAGTTTGAAGGTGATTCTCTTGTTGACTGGGAGCCAGTGGAGGCTTTCCAGGTGGTCTGTGATGTGGCAGTGGCGGGGGATGTCCAGAATGACATGTTAGAGAGAGGGGCCATGTAGACGTTGAAGAGGGTCGGGCTAAGGAACGAACCCTGGGGTACACC
The DNA here is from genome assembly GCF_031143425.1 of Pleurodeles waltl. NCBI lineage: Eukaryota > Metazoa > Chordata > Amphibia > Caudata > Salamandridae > Pleurodeles > Pleurodeles waltl. Next base: position 1,029,655,410 of record NC_090443.1, on the reverse strand, counting down.
GCAGATGATTTCGGTGGCCTCCGAGCGGAATGTGGGAAGGCGGACTCTCTGGGTTCTGCTGGTGAGAATGGAGGTGACTCAGTCCAGGGCTTTGTTGCGGATTCCAGAATTGCTGAGGCGTGAGCGTAGGGTGTGGTGGCAGACGGTGTCAAATGCGGCCGAGAGGTCCAGGAGGATGAGGGCCGTGGTTTCGTCAATGTCCAGTATGGTTCTGATGTCATTGGTGGCGACAACGAGGGCGGTTTCGGTGCTGTGGTTGCTGCGGAATTTGGATTGGGAAGGTTCCAGGGTGCGGTTCTCCTCTAGGAAGCGGGTTAGTTGTCTGTTGATAGCCTCCTCAATGACTTTTGCTGGGAAGGGGAGCAGGGAGATAGGCCGGAAGTTCTTGAGGTCCTTTGGGTCCGCCTTGTTTTTTTTTAGAATGGCGTTGATCTCGGCATGTTTCCAGCTCTCCGGGAAGGTGGCGGACTCGAAGGAGCTGTTGATGATCTTCCGTGGTTGGGGTGCAATGACGGAGCTTGCTTTGTTGAGGATGTGGTGAGGGCAGGGGTCAGATGGAAAGCCGGAGTGGATGGTGTTCATGATTTTGATGGTGTTGTTGTCGTTGACGGGGGTCCAGGAGAGCAGGAGGTTGGTCGGAGGTGAATCTGTGGTGTTGGTGGTTGCTGGGGGGGTCTGGGTGCTGAAGCTGTCGTGGATGTCTGCAAGCTTGCGGTGGAAGTAGGAGGCTAGGAAGTCGCAAAGGGCTTGGGGTGGCGGGATGTCGTTGGCATTGGAGCTTGGGTTGGAGAGTTCCCTCACGACGTTGATGAGCTCCTTGTGGCTGTGTGCATTGTTGTTGATTCGGTCTTTGAAGGCTCGGATGAGTTGGTGGTGTCTTCGGATGGTGTTTTTGAAGGCTGTGTGGTTTTCCAGAGTCTGATCTTGGCACCACTTTCTTTTGAGTCTTCAGCAGCTTTGCTTAGATTCGTGGAGGTTGGGGGTAAACAAGAAGTCTTTTCTGTCAGTGCGTCTATTGGAAGGATTGTTGATTGGGGCGAGAGTATTGGCACAGGTGTTGACCCATTGCCTGAAGTTGTGGGCAGCTGCATCAGTGTTGGTGGTGTCGACGGGTGGGTTCAGGGAGAGGGTTACGATCAGTTGATCTTCGGTGACCTTGTTCCAACTGCGGTGGGGGATCCGTTGTGGGTAGTGGTGTGTTGTGGGTTTCTTGAAGGAGAAATAGATGCAGCGGTGGACTGTCCAGTGGGGTTCGGTGGTGTGGCTAAAAGAGACATGATTGCCGGTGGAGAAAATAGGGTTGAGTGTGTGTCCTGTGGAGTGGGTTGGTGTCATGATGAGCTGTTTGAGGCCGAGGTTGGAGAGGTTGTCAAGCAGGGTGGCGTGTTGTTGTCGTTGGTGTTCTCAAGGTGGAAGTTTAAGGGGGTCATTCTGACCCCGGCGGTCATGGACCGCCGGGGCCAGGGTTGGAGGGAGCACCGCCAACAGGCTGGCGGTGCTCCACAGGGTATTCTGACCGCGGCGGTTCAGCCGCGGCCAGAAAGGGAAAACCGGCGGTCTCCCGCCGGTTTTCCGCTGCCCTGTAGAATCCTCCATGGCGGCGCAGCTCGCTGCGCCGCCATGGGGATTCTGACACCCCATACCGCCATCCTGTTCCTGGCGGCAGAACAGGATGGCGGTATGGGGTGTCGTGGGCCCCTGGGGGCCCCTGCATTGTCCATGCCACTGGCGTGGGCACTGCAGGGGCCCCCGTAAGAGGGCCCCACACAGAATTTCAGTGTCTGCTCAGCAGACACTGAAATTCGCGACGGGTGCCACTGCACCCGTCGCACCTTCCCACTCCGCCGGCTCAATTCTGAGCCGGCGTCCTCGTGGGAAGGTTGTTTTCCACTGGGCTGGCGGGCGGCCTTTTGGCGGTCGCCTGCCAGCCCAGTGGAAAACCCAGAATCACCGCAGCGGTCTTACGACCGCGGTGCGGTATTCTGGCAGGGGTACTTTGGTGGGCGGCCTCCGCCGCCTGCCAAGGTAGGAATCACCCCCTAAGTCTCTGAGGAGTATGTAGTCAGTGGATGTGGGAGCGTGCGTGCTGATGATGTTGGTAATGGAGTCACTGAATTGCTGTAGTGGGCAGAGTGGCCTGTAGATGAGGGTCCCTCGGAGGGTGGTGTTTGAGTCAGTGTGGATTTGGAAATGCAGGAGTATGGCGGTGCTGAGGGTGTCTTCGGTGTTGGTCGTGATCCTGAGGGTGTTCTTGTGGATGATGGCGATGCCTCTTCCTGTTTTGTTGGAGCGGTCCCTGTGGTTGATTTTGTAGCCGTCCGGGATGGCTATGGCGATGTCAGGTGCTGAGCAGGGTTCATCCAGGTCTCGGTCAGGAAGGTGACGTCTGGGGAGGCTGAGTCAAGTAGATTCCATAGCTCTACTGCGTGCTTGTGGACAGAGCGGGTTAAGGAGGATACATCTTAGATAGTTGCGTCCTGCCTTTGCAGGTGGGTCGTTGGCGTGGAGGCTGGGTAAGATGCAGTTCCTGCAGGAGAAGGGTCCACGGCTGGGCTGCGGGAAGGCTTGAAGGCAGGTGGGAGAGCGGCCGGTGATGAGCGCGCGGAGGGTGGGGGCATCGTGAAGACGTACGTGGCGGTTGTGGGGGGGGCAGGAGACAGGGGTTCTGGCGCTGGACGTGGCCCAGGATCGGACGGGTGCAGACGGGCACAGACGGGCTCGCCTTTGGTGCGCCTTTGGCGCACAAGCGGTACACCCGCTGCACGTGTCCACTGCACGGCCACGCAGCAGCTGCCATTAAGTAGAAAGGTGAGGGGAGAAGAGGACAACTGGGAAGTGGGAGGAGGATGAAAAATGGTGCGAAAAAGGGGGCAAAGCTGGAAAAAGGGGGTGGGGTCACAGGGGCAGCAGTTGCAGGGGAGAGAGGGGGGAGAGCGAAAGTGAGAGAGAAAGCAGAGTGAGAGAGAAATGAGGAAAAGGAGCACTAAGGGACAGTAGTGGAGCATAGATCAGAGCAAAGCAAAAGGAGGAACGAGCAAGAAGGTAGCCTAGTAGGAAAGCAGAGCTCTCCCACTAGGCACCAGGGATGAGGCACAGGCAGAAGCCTGCGGGTGGAGGAGGGCCTCAAACTCTTGACAGAGGTCAGGAGTTCAGAGGAGCCAGGGAAAGGGCTCTACTTAGAGGGTGGAGCCACAGGAGGCAGAGCAATGCACTGACCAGGTCAGTGGTATTGCTCAGCCTGCCATGCTGTGGCCGCCATTAAGTAGGGAGGTGGGGGGGGGACAGGACAGCTGGGAGGTGGGAGGGGGATGAAAATCAGCACAAAAAGGGGGCAGAGCAGGAAAAAGGAGGCGGGCCACGGGGGCAGCAGCGGCAGGGAAGAGAGAGGGGTAGAGTGAAAGTGAGAGAGAGAGAGCGGAGTGAGAGAGAAAGGAGGAACAGGAGCACTAAGTGACAGTAGTGGAAGAGAGAGCAAAGCAAAAGGAGGAGAGAGGCAGAAGGTAGCCTAGTGGGAAAGGAGAGCTCTCCCACTAGACACCAGGGATGAGGCGCAGGCAGAAGCCTGCGGGTGGAGGAGGGCCTCGAACTCCTGACAGGGGTCAGGAGTTCAGAGGAGCCAGGGAAAGGGCTCTACTTAGAGGGTTGAGCCACGGGAGGCAGAGCAATGCACTGACCAGGTAAGTACTTCAATAGATTCGTGTTTCACATATGGATCAACAGTACTTTGTTTGAAATCGATAAGTTATACAGTTTTTGAAATATTGGCAATAATCTGTTTTAAAACTTGGCTCAGTGCAATTTTCAGAAACATTTCCTGGGTGGGAGGAAAGTTAGGTCGATTTGCAGGTAAGTACAACACTTACAGTTCCAGTGTGCAAAGGTCAAAGTGTAGGCAAAATTAACGTGGGCTCCTTTGGAGACTGGGGGCACTCAGTTTCAGATCTGCAGGCAGGTAAGTACCCGCGTCTTTGGAGGGCAGAACTGGGGGGTTTAGAGGAGCACTGGGAAGCCACAAGCAGGCACCAAACACACATCCTCAGAGGCACTGGGGCGGCCGGGTGCAGGGTGCAAACAAAGCATCAGGTCTCCAATGATCCTCGATGAGGGGCCCTGACGGGTTACTCAGAGGCTGAAGACAAGGTCCATGGGGTCAGTTTGGGCAAACCACAGGCTGGACAGGGAGGAGGGCCACCTGCTGAACGTTACTGCTCTGGAGTTCAGGTTCTCCAAGGCCTGGGGGCTGCGGTGCAGTGTGTCTTTAGGCACCGGATATCTTCGTCCAGAGCTTTTGAGGTAAGGGGGGTCCTCGGGATTCCCTCTGCAGGCTTTGTCGTGGAGGGGTGGAGAGGTCAACCCAGGGTTGGCACGTGCTCAGAATCGCCTGGGGATCCTCTCTGGCTGGTTGGGCCACCTGGACACGGGTGCAGAGTGGTCAAGAATCCCGCATTTGGAGTGGGGTTGGAGTCCTTAGTTGTTGTTTCTTCTTTGGACAGAGCAGCTGCCCACTGGAGTTCTTGGTCCTTTCAGGTGCAGGGCAGTCCTCTGTAGCTTGGCAGAGGTTTCTGGTCCCACTGGATATGTTGCTGTTCTTGTGCAGGTTCTTTGAAGCAGGAGACAGGTCGGTAGGGCTGGGGCCAAGTCAGTTGTCGTCTTCCTTCTTCTCTGCAGGTGTTTTCAGCGAGGCAGACCTTCTTCTTCTTGTCAGGTCACCAGGAAACTGGTGAGTTGGGTTCAGGGAGGCCCTTAAATCCTGGATTTAGGGGTGTTTTAGGGGTCAGAAGGCAGTAGCCAATGGCTACTGTCCCTGAGGGTGCTACACCCTTCTCGTGCCCACTCCCTTTAGGGAGGGGGGCACAAACCTAATCTTATTGGTCCGTCCTCCAAACCAAGATGGAGGATTCTGCATGGAGGGGGTCACCTCAGCTCTGGACACCTAGGGGTGGTCCTGGCTGGGGTGGTCACTCCTCCCTGTTTTCCCTACTTTTCCCACCAAACTTGTTGCCACAAGAAGGGCTTTGTCCAGGTGGCGGGCAAGTCCACTAGCTGGAGGGTCCTGGGGCACTGTAACCCGAGGCTTAAGCCTTTGAAGATTACTGCCAGGTTTTACAGGTCCTGAAGGGGGAGGTATGAAGCGCCTCTACCCCGGACAGGCTTTGTTTCAGACCACAGAGTGCACAAAGGCTCTCACCCCATGTGGTCAGAAACTTGTCTGAAAGTGGCAAGCTGGCACAGACCATTCAGTCCTGCACTAGCAGTTTGGCTAACATACAGGGGGCATCTCTAAGATGCCCTCTAGGTGCATTTTTCAATAAATCCCACACTGGCATCAGTGGGGATTTATTGTGTTGAGAAGTTTGATAATAAACTTCCCAGTATTCAGTGAAGCCATTATGGAACTGTGGAGTTCGTAATGACAAACTCCCAGACACTATACTCAATATGGCTAGACTGCACTTACAACATCTAAGAATGGACTAAGACAGTGTAGGGGCATATTGCTCATGCAGCTTTGCCCTCACCTGTGGTACAGTGCACCCTGCCTTAGGGCTGTAAGGCCTGCTAGAGGGGTGGTTTACCAATGCCATAGGCAGTGGTTTGTGGGCATGGCTCCCTGAGAGGGGTGCCATGTCGACTTTGCCTTTTTCTCCCCACCAGCACACATAAGCTGCATAGGCAGTGTATATGTGCTTGGTGAGGGGTCCTCTAGGGTGGCATAATACATGCTGCAGACCTTGGGGACCTTCCCGGGTCACAGGGCCCTCGGTACCACTGGTACCTTTTACAAGGGACTTAGCTATGTGCCAGAGGTGTGCCAATTCTGGAAACAAAGGTACAGATTTTGGGAAAGAACACTGGTGCTGGGGCCTGGTTAGCAGGATCCCAGCGCACTTTTGATCAAAGTTGGCATCAACACTGGGCAAAAGGTGGGGGGTTAACCATGCCAACAGTGGCACTTTCCTACAGGTCCTAAAACTGACTTTGAAAGAGCATCCTGTGTTCATGTTTTTCACTTTAAAGACAAAAAAAGTAATTGATTTCTCAACAATGACTGCAAAAACCCTAAGGCAACCCATGTCAGCAAAGCAATACGGTTTACAGTTCACATGCTTAACTTCATCTTGTATTCCTCTGAGGTATTTGCTTTTTCCATATGACATATTTCTATAGTTTTAGTTTCATACAACAGGTGACTCTTGTGTAGTACATCTCATGAAATGAGTCACGTCCACGTCTCTGGGTATGATTGAGAGCCCTGAGGATGAAGACAGCACCAGTTTCTCACAGTGCCACTCCACAACTGCTTAGGAGACACGATTATCTGGATGTAGGTTTTTGATTTTGTTCAACCTCTGTATGGAAGAGATGTGCATGCACTGTAGGAATGTCAGATGTATATGCCTTTATGAGTAATTGCACTAATAATGAAGTAAATAGCACTTACAAATGTATTTAATTACTTTTAAATTACTATTCATTCTAATTTAGAGTCTCAAGTGCGTTAAATTACACAAATGTATTACATAAAGACAATAAATCATAAAAATATGTAAATCAATGTACAGGGAATGTTACAAAAGACAATGAGGGTTACAAAGTGCAGGATTCAAATATCATCTATGGGCCTGATGTACTAAGGCGTTTTGTGTTTGTCAATGACCCAATTTGCACTTATGGCTGTAAAAGGGCCTTTTGGTATGTAGTAAACACAAATTGCAATTTGTTAACACGCTACTGAATCACAGTTTTTGTATGCAACTACATACCCAATTGGTACTTGGAAGTGGTGTGTTTAGGGTGTCCCTTCCAAATACTGATTCGGAAGGAATGTACTAATGTTTTGCAGCTGAGTCGCAAAACATTAATATATAACCAACTACACAAAGATAGGGGTAACCTATTTGGAAATGGGAAGGGTCCCAAAGGAATCCTTTCCCCTTCATGAATGTTGGCAAACATGTTTTTAAAGATTAGGCAGTTTTTTAAACGCATCCAATTTTCCTTTAAGGAAAATGATTTGCATTTAAAAACATGATTGCTTTATTGAATGTCAATCCTAGACATGCTGGCTTGTTGACATTAGTAAGCCACCATCCCTGTGACAACTGCGCATTGTAGTGAATTGCAATATGCAAATTACCTCATGAATATTTATGAGGGAGGCCGAACTGCATTAAACTATGGTTCAGTATTTTGTGAACCAACCTATAAGTGAATAGGTCATTCGCTTAGTAAATCTGGCCCTGTCTGTTAAGAGCACTTGGTCTGGGGAAAGACAATGGATTAAAAACTTAAAGTAGTGGTTGTTTGTGCAAATAAGGCTTTAATCCTGCCCAAATGAACCATTCTTGGAATGACGACAGATTGAGAGAAAAAAACAAGGTTCAAATTTCATGTCTTCCAGTTTGCGTGCAGCCTCTTGATGCTGGTTCATAGTTCACTATGATATATGAGAATGACTGTAACTTATGAACTGCAAGTAACTAAAGGGTCTCTGTGACGAAAGCAGTAATCTGAGTGATCTGCATACGACATAAATATGTGATAAGCATGTAGCAAGTAGTGCTCTGCAGAAGGGACATGAGGCCTCTACGCTACTTCATGATGTGGCAAAACTGTGATTAGACAAAACACAGACCTTTCCAGCAAGAGAATTAACCAACAGTTTTCTTGCCATTATCTTACCCTGAAAACTCAGGTTCAGCACAGCAGCAGGCAGGTGGGTGGGCCAACAGGCCGAGCTTGACTCTCCTCTTTCCTCAGACAACCAAGGCACAGACCACATGCACTACTGCGGGGTAGTCATAAAAAGAAGCATTGGCAAAACCAATAGGTCGTGCCAGGGGGATCTATTGGCCTTGTCAATAGTTTTTAGCCATGCTGTGGAGAATGCCTAAATAAGAAAATAAATGCCTACGACCTGGCCAGGTGCATCATTTTGTAGGGGCACGCACCACACATGTGAGTGCCATCAAAATTATACTGACACTTTTTTTCCCATTGGCTGATCTGTGTTTGATCAGCAAATGGAAAAAACATGAAAGTCTGTTTTTTAAAACAGGTAGAGAGAAGCAATATAGGGAGGTGAAAGCAACAGGGACAGAAGCAACATAGGAAGAGGGCGCAAGTGGGGAATGCAACACAGAGGTGCACAGATGGGGGAAGTAAGCAGCATGGAAAGAACAAGACATGAAGCATGAGGAATGGGAAAAAGGCAAACAGGGGACAGAACTTCATGGAACTGGGGTAGAAACACATGGGCAAGAAAGAAACAAGGGAGAAGCACACAAGTGCAAGCACATCATGGAAGGAAGTGGCGAAGAAGCACACGAGGGACAGAGAGTAACACAGAGTGCGGGGGGGGGCTAGAAATACACAAACAGGAGAGCGGGAAAACACATGAACTCCCTTGAAGTTCCTAACCAAAAAGAAAAAAGTAATGCTTGAAAATCAAACATTGGAAAGACACAAATAATCTGTCCGTGCCCCACAGGAGGGACAAACACAAGAAGAAGAAGTAAGACCCGCAGAGCTTAATGAATAGGAAGCAAGCCGATACAAATGATAATAAAGCCAGCCAATGGTAAGCAGTGGGTGGGCTCTAAGCTCACTTTAAGCTGTCAATTGGTCATGCAAACAGACAGCAAATAAGCTGTCTACTCGACGAGTGCTAAAAATTATGACATAAGTCCGTCGCTTGATGCAGGGAGGGCATATGTTACGCTTTTGCGAACAATTGTTGGTTGGTTCTGCTAAGCTCGCAAGACTTGGTGACTGGGTAGAGCAGGTAACCTGCCTGGAACAAGATGAGCACCCACATAAATTCAAAATTTGTCCAACCGACCAGGAGAGTTTTTTCAAGCACAAAAGAAAATAATATTGCTTGTTTGTGTAAGAAATAGTCCAATTGAGCTACAGGAGAATTCAGTGAATCCATGCTAAGCTCTGCAGAAAGTCTTAGACCAGACAACCACTATCTTGTGAGTACCAAGAAAAAAAATTAAACTTGACATTTCAGTATTCTCGGTGTTCTTAATTGAAGAACCAGGAGTGGCCGAAAACTATTGTAACATGGAGACATGACCCCTAAACCTATATTTCAGCAGCTACTTCAATGAAGCATTTAATGATACACAACTTCCCATACAGTCTACTAACACAGCTGCTTACGCCAACATTGGCAAGCTCTATCTTAAATAGCAGATAAACCTCCCTACAGGCAGGGTTCTTTCTCAAAGAAAAACAAGCATTGGCACAGCTAATAGATGTAGCATAACACTGGCATTCAGCCTTTTGAATCTGTCAAAGCATTTGTTCCCATTTTGTCATGTTTCAACGTCATTGCTGGGAGAGCTACTGGGCCCTTGCAAATAAAATACAAATGTCTAAAATCAATAATCTTTGGTCTCAAAAAGCACGCATTATCATAGTCCTGGGTCCTAAAAGGAAAATGTGCAGATATGTGCCAGACCAGGATGCAATCCCTCACAGTGAAGTTAGCCAACGGGTGAAGTGGGTTGGCTCATTGCCTATGCTGTATGTTGTAGTGTGGAAGAAGTGTGAAAGACACGAAAACGAATCAATGGATGAGGAGGGCTTGCTGAGAGCCCATACAAGTATAGATATATCATTTTGGTGCTTAGGCAAAAATATTGTGAGTCAAAAATATGATTGTATAGAATATTGTTGCCAAGAATTTCGTTTTTTTATAAATAGAATCAGTTTTAAGAATATGGTTGTTTGAAATATCGTTTTCAGTGATATAGTTGTAAGAAAGTATTATTTTAATGTTTTAGTTACTATATTAATTTTATGTGTTAGCATTATTGGTAAAATTGTTATTAATGTTTTAAGATATCGTTTGTAATTTTAAGTGATTTTGGCCCTCATTATGACATTAGCAGTAAATACCGCTTACCGTCACGCTGACGGGCGCCAACATACTGCCGTGGTGGTGGATATCCGTTCTCTATATTATGACACACACACCAAACTGACAGAATACAGCCACATAACAAGTCCGCCAGCCCAAAGGTCAGTGGTAAACTGTCAGTACCAACACCCATACCGTTACACCAACAAAACAACGCCCACCACATCATGACCCACAAATCACCACTGAGGACATTCAACGGCGGTAAACCATTGGCAGTACACACTGCTGCACTCAGAATGGACACCCAAATACTAAACTACACAACATTGGGCAATTAAAAAAACACACACCTGACACCCATACAAACACCACACCCACCCACTCCCACCACTATAAGACACACACCCACACCACCCATAACCCCTTACGAATACAAATCATTGCCATCAGACAGACATCAAGACCACTGCAAAAACGACACACATACACCCATACATCCCTCACACACTCCACTACGCACACCCAATCACACTACCCAACACCCACACACTTACACTTACCACACAACACCCATGGCCCCTCAAAGGCACCCCCGTTTCACAGATGAGGAGTTGCGGGTCATGGTGAAGGAAATAGTCAGGGTAGAGCCACAGCTCTTTGGAGCACAGGTAGAGCAGATATCCATTGCAAGGAAGATGGAGCTATGGCGGAGAATCGTAGACAGGGTGAACACCGTGGGACAGCATCCAAGAACAAGGGACAACATCAGGAAGAGGTGGAATGACCTACAGGGGAAGGTACGTTCCGTGCCAGCAAGGCACTAGCTCGTCATACAGAGGACTGGCAGTGGACCCCAACCTCCTCCGCCACAGCATGGGAGGAGGAAGTCTTGGCATTACTGCATGTGGAGGGACTCACTGGAGTAACAGGGAGACTGGACACTTGTAAGTCAACATTTACCACTTATCACCCACCATACCTGCATGCCATCTCACACCCTCACTCCCATCACTCCACTCCATCCCACACACTGCACCAACGCAGATAACTAAGCCCAATGCCAAGTCCTGCATGCCATACCAATCCATGGACAGCACTCCCAGCCTTGCATGTACACCCATCTCCAAAGCATACACAGCATAGGAGTACTAACAATTCCACAATACATCACCATACACATTCAAAGGTGGTAGGGCAACAGCAACAACAGAGGGGAATATAGGGATGTACAATATCTCACAGGCATGAAGCATAATACATCACTTACATCCCCGCAGGTGCCCTAGCTAATCTCAGCGGAGAGGAGGTGCCATGACTATCCAGTCCCCCAACAGAAGATGCCCCCATTGATGACAGTAACTCTGGATTTCAGGATCTGGATCAACAACCTGGCCTATCAGGGACCACTAGTCAGTCGGTCACCCCAGCCCACTCCTAGTCCACCACAAAGCCTCCCCCATCAGAATCCAAAACCACAGCACCCACCCAGCGTACCCACACCTCTGGCCCCAGGATACGTCAATCAGCAGTGTGCCCACCTGAACAGGGACCGAAGTCCACACCTTGCCTCCAAGACAATCAGAATCCTGGGGTCAGTGGCAGTGGGGCAGGGGCACAGGGCAACAGGGACACTGAGAGGACCGCTGTGTGCCGGGGGGAGGACAGGCCTAGGGAACCGACTCTCCACGAGGCACTCACTAGTGTCCTTGGGGCTTACCAACAATCCAAGGACACAATGGGCCAGATCCTGAACAACAAGCAGGAGAACAAGCGGCTGCAGGAGGAACACCATCAGGAGATCAGGAAGGACTTGCAGGCCCTCAAAACCACCATGATCTCCATAGCAGGGTTGCTGGCAGACATGGCCAACATCATGAGGGAACGGACTGCACAGCAGCGGGCCCCTACCACTAGCCAGTCTGTTGACCAGCCCACCACATCTGCTGCAGCTAGTGGACAGGAGGCCCCGCCATAGGACCTACAGGCCACCAGCACCCCTCCCCCTGCAGAAGGTGAACCATCCCACAAACGTTCCCTGCGACCCAGACAGAAGGCAGAGACACTTTCCAAGACCAAGACCACCGCCAGGAAATAAGACTCTCCTGATTGCCCCCTTTCTGTCCCACCCTGTCACCTTGTCCACTGTGAACTGCCTTAGCTCCCCTTCCTATGGCCCCTAGGACACTGAACCTGTGCTACAAACAGAATGGAACAATACCCTGGACTTTTCTCCACCATCAGCCCATTCCATTGCACTTTTCGGTCACTTATTTGTACCACAATAAACACCCTTGAACACAGTTTGAGTGACACTGTTTTATGTGTTGCAAATGTGCATTTGTGGGGACAGTCACATCTAGTGCAACTGATCTGAACACTGTGATAGCATACAAATAATGACCTGTAACTGTCTGTAGTGATCAGGACATTGTTGTTATATCACCAACATCTGGAAAGTGAGAAGCCATAGGTGTAAGGAAATGCCTCCTTGGCATGGTTAGCCCCTGACTTTTTGCCTTTGCTGATGCTAAGTTATGATTTGAAAGTGTGCTGGGACCCTGCTAACCAGGCCCCAGCACCAGTGTTCTTTCCCTAAACTGTACCTTTGTCTCCACAATTGGCACAACCCTGGCACTCAGGTAAGTCCCTTGTAACTGGTACTCCTGGTACCATGGACCTTGATGCCAGGGAAGGTCTCTAAGGGTTGCAGCATGTCTTATGCCACCATAGGGACCCCTCACTCAGCACATACACACTGCTTCACAGCTTGTGTGTGCTGATGGGGAGAAAATGACTAAGTCAATCAATCAATCAATCAATCAATCATAATACTTGTAAAGCGCATTACATACCCGTGAGGCTCTCAAGGCGCTGGGGGGGAGGTGCTGCTACTGCTCGAAGAACCAGGTCTTGAGGTGTCTTCTGAAGGTGAGCAGATCTTGGATCTTTCTTAGGTTGGTTGGGAGGGAGTTCCAGGTCTTTGTGGCAAGGTAGGAGTAGGATCTGCAACCGGAGGATGTTTGTTGGATGCGGGGCACGGTGGCGAGCGGAGTTGTCGGGTGGGGGTGTAGAACTGAGTCTGCTGTTGAGGAAGGCTGGCCCGGTGTTGTGGAGTGCTTTGTGTGCGTGGATGAGGAGCTTGAAAGTGATCCTCTTGTCGACAGCGAGCCAATGAAGGTTTCTCAGGTGGGGGGTGATGTGGTTGCGGCAAGGTACGTTGAGGATTAGTCGAGCGGAGGCGTTTTGGATGCGTTGGAGGCGTTGCAGGTACTTGGACCGGATGCTTGCATAGAGTATGTTGCCGTAGTCAAGCCTGCTGCTGACGAGGGCCTGTGTCACTGTTTTTCTTGTTTCGGTCGGGATCCACTTGTAGATCCTGCGGAGCATGTGGAGGGTGTTGTAGCAGGAGGAGGAGATGGCGTTTTGACATGGAGAGGGATGAGTCGAGGATGAAGCCAAGGTTGCGTGCGTGGACTTTTGGAGTTGGTGGGGCACCCAGCGAGGTTGGCCACCACGAGTGGTCCCAGGCGGAGGGGGTGGGCTCTAGGATGAGGACCTCCGTCTTGTCCGAGTTCAGTTTCAGACGGCTGCCTCTCATCCAGTCGGCGATGGCCTTCATACCCTCGTGAAGGTTGGTTTTGGCGGTGTGCGGGTCCTTGGTGAGGGAAAGGATGAGTTGGGTGTCGTCGGCATAGGAGATGATGTTAAGGGTTGTGTTGGTGGGCCACTTGTGCGAGGGGGGCCATGTAGATATTGAACAGAGTCGGGCTGAGGGACGAACCGCAGGTTGCCAAGACTTGATCCTCCCATGTTGTTAGTTGTGAGGGAGGAGGTGGGGGTCCGCCGGCAGTCCTCTGTACCGCGATGTGGTGTCTTGAGACCACGGAACGCACCTTCCCCCGTAGGTCGTTCCACCTCTTCCTAATGTCATCCCTATTTCTTGGGTTCTGTCCCGCTGTGTTGACCCTGTCTACTATTCTGCGCCATAGCTCCATCTTCCTTGCTATGGAGGTGTGCTGCACCTGTGATCATAATAGCTGTGGCTCTACCCGGACGATTTCCTCCACCATGACCCTGAGCTCCTCCTCAGAGAACCTGGGGTGTCTTTGCCGTGCCATGGGGTGGTGTGGGTGATGTGTGCGGTGGTGTGTGTGGTGATAAGTGGGGTGATATTTAGTGGTGTGTTGTGTGAGGTGCGTAGAAGTTATGTGGGTGATGGCATTGTGTGCCTGTGGATGCTTGGTAGTTGTTTGTAGTGTCCCTCTCTGGCCTTCTTTTGGTAATTTTGTCATAGGGGTTTGTGGGTGATGTGGGTGTGTGTTTTATATTGTAATGGGTGTGTGGGATTGGTGTGTGTATGTGTATCAGGTGTGTGTATTTCGAATTGTCCAATGTGGTTGTGTTTTGTAAATGTGTGTGTATTTTGAGCGCAGCCGTGTGTACCACCAATGGAAAACTGCAGTTGAAAGACCACTGCGTGGATTAGTGTGTCGTGATAGTGTGGGTGTATTTCTGTTGGCGTGACAGTGGAGGTTTTGTTTTCGCCAGTTTATCACTGACCTTTGGTGTGGCGGACTAGTGTGGGTGTCTGAATTTTGGCGGATTTCGAGCAGTGGGTCATAATGACCGTGGCGGAATTCCGCTGCTGCGGCGGTGGGTTGGCGGTCTTCTTCACGGCGGTAAATGGCTTTTGCCGCCAATGTTGTAATGACTCCCTCAGTATTTTTATTCGAACCATGACCTTGGCCCTCATTACAACCCTGGCGGTCGGTGTTAAAGCGGCGGTAAGACCGCCAGAAGGTCGGCGGTCAAAAAAATGGAATCACGACCATGGCGGAAACCGCCAACATAGACAGCCACTTTAACACTCCGACCGCCACAGCGGTACAAACAAACACAGTGGCGTCACCGCCAACAGACAAGCGGAAGACAATGTACCGTCCACATTATTTTGACAGGCCAATCCACCACCTTTTCCGGGGTGGATTCAACGCGAATAAAAACACGGCGGAAACAGGACTTGGAAGGGAAAACACTCACCTCTACATAACCCACGAGGAACCAGGACGCCATGGAGCCTGAACTCCAAATACTCCCTGCGATAGTATTCCTGCTCCTCTACCAGGAGCACGAAAGACGGCGGCAACGACCACAGTGAGTACTGCACCTACAACACAGGGGAGGGAAAAAAGAGTAACACACACAGGCAACATGCAACACCCCCACACCCACCCTCACCCACCCTCACCCACAACAACATACACACAAATACATTCTGCATCATTACATTTACACCCCCTCTCTCCATTTCAAGAGCGCAAGGACAAAAGGAAATGAGTTGAACGATTGTAATCAATAAAAATCCATTAGTCAAAACTTTATATACAGTATAAACAATTATGTACACCAACCAATCAAGTCCGGGTAGTGCACCATTCATAGTCCGTGGACCACTGGGCGCAAAATGCATGGGCGAGGTCCACACTCGAAATGGAGAGAACACTGCTGGGGCATCAGATCAAAATGAAACAGGCACCTCAGGGGGAATGGAAGGGGGGCACCTCAGCCGGATAAGTGCACGACGCCAGCTCCATAAGGGGGCTCCATGCCCTTTGATGTATCTTGGGGAGTGCAAAGCCACAGTCTCTCAAGTCTCTCCAGTGGGTGGGTTGCCCACTGCTTTATCCTGGGGAGTGCAAAGCCACAGTCTCTCAAGTCTCTCCAGTGGGTGGTTTTCCCACTGCTATATCCTGGGGAGTGCAAAGCTACAGTCTCCCAAGTGGATAACAGTCTCCACTGGTTCTGGAGGGGGCCTGCTGCCCAGAGTGCTTCATCCTGCCAAGGACTGAGGTAGTGCATGCCTTTTTCCACTGCTTCTGGAGGGGGCTTTGTGCCCAGAGTGCTTCATCCTGCCAAGGACTGAGGTAGTGGTGTGAATCTCCACTGGTTCAGGAGGGGGCTTTGTGCCCAGAGTGCTTCATCCTGCCAAGGACTGAGGTAGTGGATGTGAATCTCTAAAATGCCCTAAGCTAAAAAATGATTAAAACCCTACCAAATTTCAACAAGTTAAGAGGACACCAAAGCATATTAATCCTCAATTTAAAAAATAAGCATGTGGCAAAATGCCGAATTCATATGACAATGTCAATTTAGAACAAATTCATTTCAAACAGTGGTCATGGAAAGCAGGAGATTCTCCACTTCGGCAGATGACAAAATCGGAAAATCAACGCCAAAGACTATTAGGGAGCAGGTGTGTACAAAAGCCCCAGTGTCAACCAAGGCGGCATCCCGTGCAGTGCTTATGAACGAGTCAATATCAACTTTGTCCGGGAAGGGTATCTCGTAATCAGCCTCCCGAAGCAAACGCAGCCGCAGCAAGCATGTCTGGTAATGAGCCCTCATCGGGAAAATCAACAGATCAGCATCAACCACTGGGGGGCGCTGCTTGTGAGAGACAGACGTCTAGTGCATGTTCAAAAGAGCACCAATGGCACCGAAACACAGGCTGCACACAATCCAAAACCGGCCTGAATGACAGAGACCAGTCACACCCCAAATGTTCCAGGAGTGTTGCATCATGCGTTCACGACACAGCTGTGTTGATGGGAGTGCCCTCATTCGTCCTTGTTGCGGCGGGACAGCCATTGCGGAAAAACAACAGCAACAGGAAAATGACGGCTAATAAAGCCAAAGTTATCGGAAATCCCCCCAAAATGCTTCTGAAAATTGAATGTATAGCCGAAGGTATTAAGCCAAATATGGAAGAGAAGGTGTGAACGAAACCGACACCAACGGCTTTGAAAAAATGTGCTAATCCAGTTGTGCTGGACGCATTAAATATATGTCCCACGAGTTCACCAAAGTGGCTCGGAAAGTTGGTATTTAACAGGGACTGTATTTCCGCTGATGACCTTGCCACCTGAAGTGCGTAGGTCTTGCGTGCAGATGTAACGGCCACATGCTTCTGAAACAATAAAGCCTTTAGTCTACTTAACTTGTCGAAATTCACCTTGGAAGTAGCAATGTGAGGCCAGATATCCGCTACCTCCCTTAATTTAGTGGGGGTAAACAATACACTCCCGCAGCAAGTAACGACGTTAGTCACCGAAACAACGTAAAGTATTCCAGCCCGCATGCCACAACAGTCTTCACTATTGAGGAGGACGTAGCTGCCGTTTGAAAGCACCTGGAATGTGCGTTTAATCAAGGGGACCGGAACTCCCTTCAGATAGCAAGCCAAGTTCGCAACGAGGCATTACACGCCCCATGCAAGGACAGCTGCTTACAAATCATCGAATGGCTGACTGAAGTTTTGCATTCACTACCGCTAAGAAAGACCTCTTTCATGCCATTGAGGCATTTGTAAAAGAAGGGAAGATCCCACACCTCATGGATATAACTATCTCCCAACTTCTCATATCTGCCTACCGGAATATGTTTCAAACAAGAAGTGAACTGTAACGTAGAAATAGCCAGATTAATAACCCCGTGTATCAACCACTCTGCAGAGGGGATCTCGGCCACGGTAAAAGTCAATCTTTCTAACTTTTCAATGTTGAGCATGACATAAGTCGCCTCCTTCTTAGCCATTAGTTGTTGTTGTCGCGTTAAATTAAAGGAAAAAAATATTTCCCTGGCACTGATGTGCTGCCACGGAACGCAACCCGCCTTCAGTGTCTGAAGTGTCAAACCCAACTGCATAATGGACCTGGTCTGACTCTGTCCATGATATAAAGAAGACATATCAGATCGTATAACCTCTTAGGTGTGGGCGTCGGCCACTGGCCGACGCCCACACACCCTCCCTGGTGCGGGTCACGACCAGTGGCCGACACCAGGAAGGGCATTAATAAATCGCGTCGCACCCGAGGATTATTATTATTTTTTTTTACTCCCCCCGGGAGACACGGAAGCTACCGTGTCTCCCCCCGTCCCCCACCCGCCCCTTTGTGACGTCAGCGCGCCGCGAGGCGCGCTGACGTTGCAAAGGTGTTTTCCCCATGAAAGCAGGAAGCAGCCTTGCGGCCGCTTCCTGCTTTCATGGGGAAAACGGCCTTTTACACGTTCGGGAAGGCCTCGTAAGAAAGGGGAGAGTCTCCCCTTTCTTACGAGGCCTTCCTGAAAGTGTTTCCTGGCCCCCGGTCGCAGCTGTGCTGCGATTGGGGGCCAGGAAACACTTTCAGGTTTCCTGGCTCCCCCGATCGCAGCACAGCTGCGATCGGGGGGGCCAGGAAACATTTTGAAAAGGCCTCGTAAGAAAGGGGAGACTCTCCCCTTTCTTACGAGGCCTTCTGAAACTGTTTCTGGCCCCCGATCGCAGCACAGCTGCGATCAGGGGCCAGAAACAGTTTCAGAAGGCCTCGTAAGAAAGGGGAGAGTCTCCCCTTTCTTACGAGGCCTTCTGAAACGGTTTCCTGGCCCCCGATCGCAGCACAGCTGCGATCGGGGGCCAGGAAACCCCACTAGACACCAGGGATTTCACTTTTGGGGGGCGGCCCCCCGGAAAACGGGCCGCCCCCCCCGGCATCATTTTTTTTTATTAAAAAAAAGGTAGGTGCCCCCTGGGGGGGGGGGGTGCGATCGCGCCCCCCCCAGGGGATTTTTTTTTTTCCTAAAAAATAAAAAATAAAATAAAAAATGAAATGACAGGGGGTCGCCCGTGGGCAGGGTGACCCCCTGTGGGGGCAATTTTTTTTTTTAGATGTTGTAGGGTTTCCCTGGGGGCCATTTTGGCCCCCAAGGAAACCATACAACAACAAAAAATATATATATGTATATATCTATATATATATATATCTATGTAGATAGATATATCTAGGTACATGGATATATCTATAGATATATCTATGTAGATATATATATAGGTAGATCTGTATCAAAGAGATTTATAAAGCGCGCTACTCACCTGTGAGGGTCTCAAAGCGCTGGGGTGGGGGGGGGGGTCTGGGGGGGGGGGAGGGAAAGGGGCTAGGAGGTTCACTGTTCAAAAAGCCAGGTTTTGAGGCCCTTCATGAAAAGAAGTAGGTTTTGGGTCTTGCGAATGTGGGTTGTGAGTGCGTTCCAGGTTTTGGGTGCAATGTAGGAGAAGGATCTGCCCCCGGTGGTGGTGTGTTTGATGCGGGGGACAGAGGCGAGAGAGAGGTCAGCTGAGCGGACGTTTCGTGTGGGGGTGTGGAAGGTGACTCTCGTTGAGGTAGGCAGGGCCTGTGTTGTGGAGTGATTTGTGTGCGAGGATGAGCATCTTGACGGTGATCCTTTTGTCAATGGGGAGCCAGTGGAGGGATTTGAGGTGTGGAGAGATGTGTTTGTGTCGGCGGAGGTCGAGGATGAGTCTTGCTGCTGAGTTCTGGATACGTGTAGTTTGCACTTGAGTTTTAGAGTGGTGCCGGCGTAGAGGGCGTTTCTGTAATCAAGCCTGCTGCTGATGAGTGCGTGAGTGACAGTTTTTCTGGTCTCTGTGGGGATCCATTTGAATGTTTTTCAGTATACAGAGTTTGTTGAAGCATGAGGAGGTAAGAGCGTTGATTTGTTGGGTCATAGAGAGGGAGGAGTCTAGGATGATGCTGAGGTTGCGTGCGTAGTTGGCGGGGGTGGGTGCAGGGCCTAGCGTGGTGGGCCACCATGGGGGGTCCCAGGTGTTTTTGTGTGGGCCAAAGAGGATTATTTCGGTTTTGCTTGAGTTGAGTTTCAGGTGGTTGGCTGTCATATATACATCACTTTTGTCAATATGTGTGTGGTTTCCCTGGGGGGAAAAGGGTCCGACTTGTCTAGTGGCAGTTTTAGTGCCATAAAGAAGCGCAGAAGGTTTATATGCCTACTGCAAAGAGCACATCTGTATTTTATGTAAATAGCTGAGTACATTAGTAAAGTCTATGGAGAGATGAAGGGCACTTTTGCTGGGTGGTAATGAGGGAATCCGAGGAGGAGGGAGTGGGAGCACCAATAATGATTGTTGGACTGGGCGCAGGAGGTGCTAAAGACTGTGACGAATGGTATGTGACAAGGTCTTTTTTGAGTGTCTTGAAAGTACGTGCTGATTGAGGGAAGAAGCGCAGGTAAGGTGGCCTCTACTGTTGCACGTATCTCACACACACCATCGATTTTGTGACTGTCTACGTAGGCTAGTGTTTTAGAGCAACAGTTAAGCCAATAGCAGAGGTGGCATCTTGATGGATGACTGCTGCCTGCACTCAGGTTATAGAGGACCGCTCTGACATAGGATCAGAGACTGAGACATCAGATACTGAGACAGCATCTGAGGGATAGGACAATGGCGCAGACTCTGGGAGTGATTTTTCAGTCAGAGGAGTCCCATTCGAAAACTCCTCTTGCAGTACATTATGAGGGAGGTGATGAGGACAGTCCTGCTGTCCCTTCGCAAGCTGTTCGTGCAACTGGGTAATAGTGGGTCTCAAGCGGTCCAAGGAGAGGACGAAATAGGCGCACGGCGAACGTCCCCTTTGATGTATGTGTGACTATAAGGGGACACTCCCCCTCCTGGATACCAGAGGCTAACAGCCTCTAAGAAAAGGGCCGCCTCAAGGTAACTCCTTGGGTAAGGTAGATCATTCATTTTCCATTTTTTCACTCTTTGATTTCCCCATAGAGTATTTTCCTCCAACGTGAGACGTAGGGATCCTAGGCCCTGACGAATGCCGGGAGACCTTCATTGGCTCACTCCTGAGGGCAGAAACATGTTGGCTAGTAATTAGTTAGGTGACCCTGTGAGTCCTTGTCCTCACAGAGGTGTCCCAACCCCCCTTTTTAACTACACCAGTCAGACACCACCATTAAATTTGTTGCTCTTCATAGGTGTCTGCCTAGGTGTTTTTAGTTTTTTCAGTAGATTAGCTGGATCCCGATCTTTCCAGAAACAAGTTTATTTACGCACTCCCTCCTGTTCCTTTAACAGTGAGGTTGAGTCCGCCCAGGTGGCACTGTCCTACCTGGGTGGGTCTAGGTGGTCAAATGATGAAGCATGACACTATATAGTGTGTGAGACCACCTAGTCCGTAAAAGGAAATCCCCTTTTTTCCCACCCCCCCGTTGTTCCTCTCCGAATATGCACTCGGCAATTTCCAACTGACATTCCACTGACTTTACCCTTCCAAATAGGAATACATACAACCCAGGGCTACGCTAATATCCGCGACGTCCTCTTTTAGAGAACCCCGTACTTTTGTGTGTATTTTGAATTATAGGGAGCTAAGTACGAAGTGTTCCTCCATATTTACCCCCCCTCCTCCCTCTTCCTCTCTCCATGTGTAATAATAGTGGGTTAGGCCAACCCAGAGAGCAGGTGAATGCGGCGGCAAGCAGAGAGAGAGTGCTCTCTTGGGAGCTCACCAATTTAGTTCAGCCCCAAATTCCACCACCCAAATCATATTGTGGAGACATCAAAATTGTCTATGGCAAAACAAACTGGTTTTGTAAGGCAGGCACCTGTGTTTTTGGTCCTGGATTCGGCGGCCATATAGAGAAACACACTAAACCCAAACATTTCTGGAAACTAGACATTCAGGGGAGTCCACAGAGGTGTGACTTGTGTGGATTCCCCAAAGTTTTCTTACCCAGAATACCCTGCAAAGCTGAAATGTTGAAAAAAAACTCTATTTTTCTCGCATTTCTGTCACACAAACTACAGGAATATGCTGGGATCCACAACATTCCTACCACCCAGTGACTCCTCACCTGTCCTGATAAAAACACTACCCCACTTGAGTGCCTACACCTAGTGCCTGTGTCAGGAATGGATCACCCCAGGGTCAACAGCTGCCTCACGTAAGGACCAACATTGACCGTTGTGTGATCTATTCCTGTCGCAGGCACCAGGCCTAACCACACAAGTGAGGTATCATATTTATCGGGAGACTTGGGGGAACGCTGGGTGGAAGGAAATTTGTGGCTCCTCTCAGATTCCAGAACTTTCTGTCACCGAAATGTGAGGAAAACGTGGTATTTTAGCCACATTTTGAGGTTTGCAAAGGATTCTGGGTAACAGAACCTGGTCCGAGCCCCACAAGTCACCTCATCTTGGATTCCCCTGGGTTTCTAGTTTTCAAAAATGTGCTGGTTTGCTAGGTTTCCCCAGGTGCCGGCTGAGCTAAAGGCCAAAATCCACAGGTAGGCACTGTTTTCTATGAAAAAATGTGATGTGTCCACGTTCTGTTTTGGGGCATTTCCTGTCGCGGGCGCTAGGCCTACCCACACAAGTGAGGTATAATTTTTATCGGGAGACTTAGGGGAACGCCGGGTGGAAGGAAATTTGTGGCTCCTCTCAGATTCCAGAACTTTCTGTCACCGAAATGTGAGGAAAACTTGTTTTTTTAGCCACTTTTTGAGGTTTGCAAAGGATTCTGGGTAACAGAACCTGGTCCGAGCCCCGCAAGTCACCCCTCCTTGGATTCCCCTAGGTCTCTAGTTTTCAGAAATGCACAGGTTTGGTAGGTTTCCCTAGGTGCTGGCTGAGCTAGAGGCCAAAATCTACAGGTAGGCACTTCTCAAAAAACACCTCTGTTTTCTTCCAAAAATTTGGATGTGTCCACGTTGCGCTTTGGGGCGTTTCCTGTCGCGGGCGCTAAGCCTACCCACACAAGTGAGGTATCATTTTTATCGGGAGACTTGGGGGAACGCCGGGTGGAAGGAAATTTGTGGCTCCTCTCAGATTCCAGAACTTTCTGTCACCGAAATGTGAGGAAAACTTGTTTTTTTAGCCACTTTTTGAGGTTTGCAAAGGATTCTGGGTAACAGAACCTGGTCCGAGCCCCGCAAGTCACCCCTCCTTGGATTCCCCTAGGTCTCTAGTTTTCAGAAATGCACAGGTTTGGTAGGTTTCCCTATGTGCCGGCTGAGCTAGAGGCCAAAATCTACAGGTAGGCACTTCTCAAAAAACACCTCTGTTTTCTTCCAAAAATTTGGATGTGTCCACGTTGCGCTTTGGGGCGTTTCCTGTCGCGGGCGCTAAGCCTACCCACACAAGTGAGGTATCATTTTTATCGGGAGACTTGGGGGAACGCCGGGTGGAAGGAAATTTGTGGCTCCTCTCAGATTCCAGAACTTTCTGTCACCGAAATGTGAGGAAAACTTGTTTTTTTAGCCACTTTTTGAGGTTTGCAAAGGATTCTGGGTAACAGAACCTGGTCCGAGCCCCGCAAGTCACCCCTCCTTGGATTCCCCTAGGTCTCTAGTTTTCAGAAATGCACAGGTTTGGTAGGTTTCCCTATGTGCCGGCTGAGCTAGAGGCCAAAATCTACAGGTAGGCACTTTGGAAAAAACAGCTGTGTTTTCTATAAAAAAAATAGGATGTGTCCATGTTGTGTTTTGGGGCATTTCCTGTCGCGGGCACTAGGCCTACCCACACAAGTGAGGTATCATTTTTATCGGGAGACTTGGGGGAACACAGAATAGCAAAACAAGTGTTATTGCCCCTTATCTTTCTCTACATTTTTTCCTTCCAAATATAAGAGAGTGTGTAAAAAAGACGTCTATTTGAGAAATGCCCTGCAATTCACATGCTAGTATGGGCACCTCGGAATTCAGCGATGTGCAAATAACCACTGCTCCTCAAAACCTTATCTTGATCCCATTTTGGAAATGCAAAGGTTTTCTTGATACCTCTTTTTCACTCTTCATATTTCAGCAAATGAATTGCTGTATACCCAGTATAGAATGAAAACCAACTGCAGGGTGCAGCTCATTTATTGGCTCTGGGTACCTAGGGTTCTTGATGAACCTACAAGCCCTTTATATCCCCGCAACCAGAAGAGTCCAGCAGACAAAACGGTATATTGCTTTCAGAAATCTGACATCGCAGGAAAAAGTTACAGAGTAAAACATAAAGAAAAATGGCTGTTGTTTTCAGGTCAATTTCAATATTTTTTTATTTCAGCTGTTATTTTCTGTAGGAAAACCTTGTAGGATCTACACAAATGACCCCTTGCTGAATTCAGAATTTTGTCTAGTTTTCAGAAATGTTTAGCATTCCGGGATCCAGCATTGGTTTCACACCCATTCCTGTCACTAACTGGAAGGAGGCTGAAAGCACCAAATATAGTAGAAATGGGGTATGTCCCAGTAAAATGCCAAATTTGTGTTGAAAAATTTGTTTTTCTGATTCAAGTCTGCCCGTTCCTGAAAGGTGGGAAGATAGTGATTTCAGCACCAGAAACCCTTTGTTGATGGCATTTTCAGGGAAAAAACCACAAGCCTTCTTCGGCAGCCCTTTTTCCCATTTTTTTGGAAAAAACTAAATTTTCACTGTATTTTGGCTATTTTCTTGGTCTCCTCCAGGGGAAACCACAAACTCTGGGTACCATTAGAATCCCTAGGATGTTGGAAAAAAAGGACGCAAATTTGGCGTGGTTAGCTTATGTGGACAAAAAGTTATGAAGCCCTAAGCGCGAACTACCCCAAATAGCCAAAAAAGGGCTCAGCACTGGGGGGGAAAAGGCCCAGCAGCTAAGGGGATAATGTCTATAGCAGAAGAAACAATGTTGTTAATCGTATATATCCGGTCGGACAAGGTGTGAATTCCATTATCCACAACAGCTAATGCCTTTTTCAAATTATCCTGATCTATCTGCCTTAACCGTGCTGCAGCCTCCTGCTGAGAAAGTTTCCATATTTCATTGTATACTTCATTCAAGAAACGCTTCCTACGTGGTGTTTTCGGGCCTGACAAAAAATCTTCTAAGTCAGTGTTATTAGACAGGAGAGTGAGATGTGTCTTAACTGCATCTAGCGAGGATGATATTAACCATTGTTGGCACTTTTTTCCCACACTATATGTAGTAATTATTTAAGCATGTTCTGGTGATATATAGCAAGGGTCTGACCTACTCATCCGGAAATCCCCTGAGGAGGTGACAAAACGTTGATGACACCCGTTGGTGTCTATGGGCCACAATAACCACCCGCCTGGACGCGTCAATGAAGTGTTAAATGTACCATTCTGGAACCATTTTGTAAGCTCACTAAAAGTGGCATTTATGTATGTCTGCCAGTTATTAATTTTTGCAGGGACAGGAATACTAGGCATGTTCAATTCTCTAATTGTTGTTTTACTGTTTCATTTTAAAAAAATCATTTGGACGGGAATGAGACTTGCTATAAACAATTTGTCTGCCAATGTTTTGTTCCCCAAACACTTTTCACATCAATATTTTTTGACCAATATTCATAACCTTCAATTGACAGTCTGGAAACAAAAGAATCTGAATATATGAATTTCGTATTAGTCAACAACATTTGTTTATCTTTAAACGGAGTTAACCTAAAATAATATGACTTAGCATTCATGTGATGATGCCCAGAAAAATATGTAAATTTGTCAAAATAAGTTTTGGAACTCCCTTGCGGGGGAGTTGGACAATGCTCCCATTGCGTATAGTCAAATATCGTTTTTGGACTACTTGGTTTGTGTATAAAATGGTGACCATAATAATTATAGCAAAACATGTCCCCATAATTGTCTTTAAACTGGTAAACATCTTCATTTTCATAGACAGTATAATATTGTAAATCTGTCATCATGGAATCAACTGTCTTCACATCCCAATCATCAGATGCAATGCCTGGTATTACTATATCATTCATAGATAACTTTAGGACATACGGTATTTGAATTATCTCAGTGGGACCGTATATATCAAACATTACTTTATCCCACACAATCCCATCCGGAATTGGTACTGCAGAAATGTTCACAAAGGACAAGTCTCTTCGAACCCTATGTGATGAAAAATGTGGTTTCAACACCTCCTCCACCTGTTCAACCGCTGATCTCTCAGGAAGAAAGTGACCATGTATCAACAGAAAAAAGGTAATGACAACCCCAATCCAAAGAAAAAAGGCTAGCATAGTCAATAAGAGCCACATATAGTTCCATGGAAAAACAAAATACGTATCCTTAAACCAATACATCAGCTTACGTGGACCGGACAGGTCAGTAGTTGAAGAGGCAAACGAGTCCGATAGACCATCGTTGTCGGCAAAGTAACCAGAGGCAGTTCTTGCAAAAGGCGTTGCCGTATTCAATGGAGGAGTTGGTGTTTCTCGGGGTGGTACACTGTAGATAGCACCATCCATCACGTCAGTAGTCATGGTGACTTGATCAAATGTTTCTAAGTTATTTGCTGTTAGTGGAACTAATGCGAGATCATCATCCACCCTACCCAAGCTCAGAGAGGCAACAGTGTTGGTATAGATAACTTGAAGCGGAACATCTTCCCCAGTAATGAGAGGGATTCCGGAACTACTGGACGTTCCTCTTGGTCTGCTGTGTAGAATCGGCCACATGTTGTAACTTGACATTGTCAATAGAAACAAAGCAATGGTCTTTGGCACTTGGCAACGGGGGTAAAATAACAGTTCTTGTTCCGTGTATCCCCAACAAAGGGACTGGTGCACGATAAGAAGGGCCAAATTATTTTTTCACTGTAACCTTTTCACGCACAAGATCCCCAACCCTGGGAATCCAGCCAGTCGATGTTACTGGCACATCTTTAATTCCTGTGGAGGCAGCACTTTCAGAAGAGTTTTCTTCACGGAACTGCTGTAATTCCTGTAAAACAGTGACACAATCATTTATGTCAAAAGGTGTTTCCGCACCAGGACCATCAAGATCCGGAACAAACATTTGTACTCCGAACAGGCACTCATATGAAGTACGACCCCCCAGGGACCTTCTAGGCAGGTTATTTAGTGCTCTCTGAACTCCAAACAGGTGGGTTAGCCAACTACGACCCGTACCTAAGACTCTGGCTGTTAAGGATTGCTTTAAATAGCGGTTTAATCGCTCCACGTCAGAATTTCCCTCAGGATGAAATGGAGACGAGTACTGGAGCTAGCCCCCCAACGAAGCCATGGTGTCCCTGAATGCCCTTGAGGCAAAAGCAGGACCCTGGTCCAAATGGAATCCTGCAACTGCAAATGTACCGACAAAGCCTTGCAAATCTTTAATAACAGTCCGAGCGTCAGCCGAGCGCTGTGGCCACACCCACACAAATCTGGAGAAAGAATCTACAGCGACAAGTATATATTTGTATGTACTATCCGGTGTTAGTGGACCACAATGATCCAAGTACACACATTGTAATGGTCTGTTGGATATTAAGAGGGGTGTCTGCGGTGGGCGCTTAGCTGTTGAAACTTTAATTTGTTGACAGATGTCACAACAAAGGAAATACTGCTTAGTCTCTTTATAGAGATCAGGCTACCAGTAACGGGCCTGCAATAGCGAAATTGTGGCGGCCACGCCAGCATGTGCAGATGTCACTCCCTCATGCGCTGCTTTAATCAATTGTGGTCTTACATCTTTATTGGGGATGCCGCGTACGCCTACGCTAGGAATTTTAACTTCAGCGTGCAGCATACTTCCCATGAAGTATTGGTATTTATTAGGAAATCCTTTAGGATAAGGTGTGCCATCAACTGTAGCCTTTATGGCAGCCATAATCTATGTGTCTGGTTTGGAACTCGAACGAGTCACTGCAGCTACAGTGGCAACTGCCACTGCCGACTTTGCAGCTTCATCAGCCAAAGTATTGCCAGCAACGTGTATTCCAACGCGCTGGTGTCCAAGTGTATGTACAACATGGACTTTGGGTAGCGTCTCTTTCAGGTCTGTTACCTTTCCCCACAGTAGTCTGTGTTTTATGGTGTTGCCTTTTGAATCTCTGAACCCATTCAAGCGCCAGTAATGTAGGTTTTCATTAAAAGACTGGACGCAATAATACGAATCAGAAACAATCAGTGTGAACTGCGTCGGATCTGTATGTTCTAGTGCTTTTAGCTCAGCTAACTGTGCCGTACAATCCCCTAAGGTCTGTGTATAAGTATGTTGGGGGCAGAATTTCTCCCCCTCCATATAGCTGCTCACTACCGCACATGCAGCTGAATATTGGTGTTTTGTTCTAACCGCCAGTTGCGCAGAGCCATCGGTGTACATGACTACTTGATATTGATCAATAGGCAACGTATCAGCGGGAACTGGATATTCAACTTCATATTGTAGAAATTCCTGAGTTTGTAACTTCGGGTCAAAAATGTAATCTACATCAGTGGCTGTTAAAGTTGTAGCCCATTGTATCCATCGCAGGTGAAGTGCTTTTGCGTTCGGTACGCTAGCTTTTGTAACAGCCTCGAGGGCCGGAATAGGGGAAACAACAATAATGCGTTTTCCCTGGGCAAGAGGTCTTTCTTTAATAACAACCATCTGTACAGCAGTGAGAATTTTCTCTGTGGGTGCAAATCGTTGGTCAGCAGCCGAATACAAGTGTGACTTGTATCCAATCGGGACTGTCTCACCTTCATTAAATGTGACATAAGTAAACCCAATGGCCCCAGCTATCACCCTGATGACTAAATGCATCTTATTGTCCCGTGTGTGTAAATGTTTTGCGGGTAGTAGATCTGCTTGTAACTCCTGAAGAGTATGAGTATGTTCAGTTGGCCAGAATTCGCTTGAAAAATCAGGACGGATTAATTCATATAAAGGTTTTATGAGTGTAGCATAATCAGGAATGTATGTTCTGCCAAAATTTAGAAAGCCCAACAATAATTGGAGTTTCTTAATCGTATTAGGTGGTTGCAATTGTGCACACTTTTCTAAAAAGTGTGGCGCTAGGCTCTTACCTTCATTCGACAGCTCATATCCCAGGAATATGACGCTGAGGAGGGCAATTTTAGATTTCTTGAAGTTAAATATGTAGCCAATTTTGGCAAATCATACAACAATGCGGGCTACCCATCTTAAATGTTGTAGCAACTCGTCATCCGTGAGATATATATCATCCAAATATGACAACGCTTCAGGGTCTAACTCGTGTAAAATTGCAGTCACACGAGCCACAAACAGTCCTGGGCTGTTCTTATACCCCTGAGGCAAACGAAAGAATTTTTTTCTGGGAGCCTAGCGCGCTAAAGATTGTTAAATCTCTGCTTTCGGGTGCTATATTCTGGCAGAAGAATCCATTCGAGATGTACAAAGTTGTTTTATATTTTTTCCACACAATGTTGCTCATTAGTGCAGCGCTATGTGAATTTTGTATAGCATATGTATGTGTATGTCCGTTCAAATGTCTGTACTCTAAGACTATTCTATATGAATGGTCCGATTTAGCTACAGGGAATAAGGGATTATTCATTGGTGAGACACAGGGTTCAATTACCCCCTGGTGTTCTAGTTGTGTAAGTATTTCTCTCACCGGTGCCCTTGCTTCATGTTTTACTGCGGTTTGGTGTAAATGTGGCTGATAAAGGCCAGGTTGGACCATCATTACTTAGTGGACCTCACCTTACCGGTAATATTGTATGGGGTAGGGCGCCATCAAGCCAATTATTATGTTCTTGATAAGATAGAGGTATCTCTAGGTATGCGTACGCCCTGTACTGTCCAGGCGCGTTCGCAAATGTATATGTGTGAAATGTATTTGTGTTCTCATCAACTGCTGGAAATGGGACCCAAGAGTAAAAAGTTCTGTTCTATAGGCTGCGTGGGCGGCCACCACAAACGTGACTGGACCACCCTGGATCGTAAGACCATGTGCAAGCAAATGTGCTGTGAGGGGTTGTCTCATGTTAAGAGCTATTTGTATTACCTGGGGATTCGCCATTATAAAAACAGCGAGAGTTCAGAGAAGGCACAACAAGACGGGGTTTTTCCTTTTAAGGTTCAAGCTTGAACAACCATCTGCTGTAATTAGGGTTACCTATACCGCGGTGGTGGAAATCCTCAGTGCCATGGATGTCTCCGCTAAAGGAACTGAGGGATCATTATATTGTATGAGACCGAGATAAACCGGTGGACCCAAAAATTAGAGCCAGACCAAACATTGGGCGCCATGTCACGTAGGCTCTCATTATCCTAATGAGACTACTGGATTTTTGGACGGCAAGATCGTTCAGAGTGTGGGGGACTAAGTCTGACCCACGGCGAAGGACCCTTGTCACCCCAAATCCGGGTTATGCTCCGGCTAACTAGCAGTGCCTTATCTCTCCCAAAGGGAAGAGACAATTGGGCAGCCAAGCGCATGACATCTTAGTGCTTCCCAGGGAAGTCGTGGTCACTCAGGTTACAACCAGTTCTCTCATACACAGTGCGGTCTCATATATAAATGACAAAGGCAGTTTGAGTTTTAAAGATTGTTTTAATAAAACAACTGCATTTTAGATAACAAGGTGTGAGCCGCAATAACCAGAACCATACAGCACAGTAGGATTGAAATAGTAACGAGGAGACTGAAACATAACAATAAGGCTATCATATTGCAACTAAATTACGTTCTCTCTCTAAGTTATATTTTGAGCACAGCATGTGAAGCGCTAAGCCTGCCTTTCAGGTTCCCCCGGGAGGACATCAACCCTCATACCTGAGCAAAAGCCTGTGATCTGAATCAGCATCTGCAACAGGGCAGTCAGCATCTAGTTGTGGGTTCCTGGTCGGAATCTCCCTCTTACGTGTACCAGGACTAGGAAGTGTTTATATAACTAACACGCCGGTGTTCTAAGAAACTTCCCTACGTACGGATATGTACTGTCTATGAACCATAAAGACTAAACTTCTACCACATCTATCGGCAATGTACCAGACTGTATCCTTGACTGAAGCACAGAGCGAGCAAGAATGTATTGTTTGAGAACACAGTGCTGAAGTAAGCTAAACAGTGTGATAGAGTGAAATAAAAACAAGACCATGAAACTGGTTATTGTAAAATAATAGTGTGAGGTTAAATAAAATGCATCTAGGGCAAAGTGCACAGAGGCCTAATACGTTAAGCAAAGACGCAGAAAGTGACATTAAAAATGGCTACACTACAGGGCTTTTATATCGTCCTCAAGTTAATTGTTTACTTTGCATTATTCTGCTTTCTGATTCTTTACAGATCATGAGTTACACTAGAGATAATAGTAATAAGGGTAGGATGTGTGGTTGGTTGAGTGCTATTCTGGGTATTGTGTGTGCAATAATAATTATAGGTGTGATTGTGGGAATGCCATTGGTGGATAAGAAAGTGACTAATAATGCTTCAAATCCTGAGACTGCTACACTAACACCATGGGAGAGGTTTGAGCAGGATACAAAATACTTGCATGAGGGAACTAATTCAAAAGGGGAACTATCTACTAATGTCTTCTATCGCTTGCTGAATGAGTATGTTGAGACAATGGATGCGAAGAATTGTTATGTGTGCACAAAGATTCCTCCATCAGTACAAGAAGGGGTTACTTATCATAGTCTGCCACTAACCTGCGGGATAAGCTGTAGTTTGCTGTTAACAAGATTCTATGATCAAGAACATGTTCAATACTTCTATTCTAACTTAGATGTAATGTTTTCCTTTGTGCCCATGATTCAGTTTCTAAATAAATTAGCTAAAGAACAAGGCATAAAATTATTCAGGGGTTTCTTTGAGCCGACACTGACATTTGGGACAGCTTATGTGCACCGCAATAATCTAACCTGCCTACTAACACCTGTAGATAAGAGCTTCTTAGACCACACTGATGATAGACGAAAGACATTAAAGTAAAGGCTAGAAAAGGGATTAGAAAAACGCACGCTTGCAAATGATTATGCTTACACTGCTATAAAGACACAAGGCAAATTAGCTATAGATGCATTACACGTAGGCAGGATTTGTATATATAGGCAGAAATCTGAACATGATACTTTTTTTGTGGGAACGAGTGAGTGCAGGCATGTGTTTTTGTTTCAGAGTAAATGGACATTCATGTTAAATGGACAGGATCCAGCGATCCCTGGGATCTATTATATATGTGGACTTAATGCTTATTACCGTCTTCCAAAGGGATGGTATGGGACATGTTATTTGGGAATAGTTTTCACAAAGATCTACCAGATTGATGACTTAAAGCAAATTCCTAAAATGTCTAAATTACAACATACTAGACAAAAGAGAGAGGCAGCGGCTGCTGTCGTTGGTGACATATTTGGAGCCATAATTCCTTCAGTAGGGGTTATCTTAAACTTCATAAAGATTAGAAAGTTGTCTACTATTGTGGATAACATGCTGACAAACTTCACAGGGGATATACTCCTGATGGATACTGAACTTGCTGCGGAAAGTGCTATGACTCTTCAAAACCGGCTTGCTTTAGACATTCTTTTAGCGAAGAGTGGCGGAGTCTGTAAGATGCTTAATGAGCGCCATTATTGTGCATTCATTCCTGATAATAGTAAAAAGATTAGAGGTATGCTTACTAACTTAACAAGAGATAGTGCAGATTTGAAGGAGCTGAAGGAACCTGGAGTTTGAGAAAAGGTTGGGAAAGGAATTACCAAAGTAGGGAATTGGTTTAGTAGCATTTGGAATGGGGTTCTTGCAAAAATATTAGGGGGTATGTTGATTGTCCTGATTTGTCTGTTGGGATTATGGTTATCATGCAAAATTAATAAAATAATTAAAAGAGACCTGGCAAAACATAATAAAAGAAAAGAAGAAAAAGAGAAAATGTTCAAAGAAATTTGGGAAAGATCACATAGGGAGGAAGAAATGTAAATGCGTCACTTAAAGAAAATGAAAGGTTGTGAAGGGAAAGGTTTTGTGTGATGACAAGTGTCATCAGAGGAGGGACTGAGAGAGTGTAGCTTATATATTCTATATTAACATGAAATCTTTATGAACTAACGTATAATAATGCCGCATAAGAAAATGTATTAATGTATTTTGCTAAAACGTGCGCTTGAAATGTCCCACGGGGAGTGGCCGCCAATTTATACGGGGACTAATGAAACTGACTAATAATGATAAAATGTGATGCTAGGATATGATTTTGCACTAATATTAAAAGGTTATATGTTAAAGTTTTACTAATAAATCATTAGGCCTTAGTTAGCATGAGTCGAGGCCTAGCTGCCCGGTTTCATATTAAATGTGTTTTTCTAACGTGCAGTGTGCTGACTTGCTGAAGGACATGAACTCTTGTTTTTCCAAGCTAGAAGATGAATGTAACTGTAGTAGATCCGTTCTCTTGAAATTCAACTGGCTTAGTGAAACATTCTTGCTGAATGCAACAGTGTAGACTACTTGCAGGTACAAGGTCGCCTGAACCGGTACAGACAATGGAACCACTGACTAAAAATGCAAAGAAGACCATGAAAGTATGAAATCATACCAGACATTCTACCCGCTGAAGACGTC
Organism: Pleurodeles waltl; assembly: GCF_031143425.1. NCBI lineage: Eukaryota > Metazoa > Chordata > Amphibia > Caudata > Salamandridae > Pleurodeles > Pleurodeles waltl. Next base: position 1,029,622,371 of record NC_090443.1, on the reverse strand, counting down.
AATCATAAGGACCAATAAACTACGTGAGAATAGTTATGGGGTGACAAATTTAATTAAGTAATTGAAACTCTATTGGAGGGAGATAGTGGGGGGCAACCCCTCAACCAATGACGAATTAGGGGACTGTACAATGAAAATGGGATAAAAACCCTTGACACGAGGAAATGGGTTAGTTAGGGAGATGCTGATGTGATTTGCTATGACCCAGTCACTCTGCATAGAGACTTTGCTGTATGGTTCTTAAAACCATCCTTGCCTTATATTGTCCATTTACACTTTACCTCCTTATGAGGGAAGTGTCCCTTTTACCCGATTGCTGAATTCCTGGTTGGCGAATCAACTGATGCCCTGAGGACGAAGATTGAACCTGAATGCTGACCCAATACGGAGGGTAACTATATGACAATGATATTGTAATTGTCTGTTTGCTTTTCCTTTCTAGGTACCAACTGCTTCTTTTGACAGATACCATAGTTAGATGTTTTTTAAACTGATGTTGTTAAATTGTTTTGCATGAAGCCCAACATGCCAATGCTAATTCGAGGTTAGATGAGGGGTACACTTAATAGACGCAAACAGACAAATGACTAAATCTATGCTTTGTTGAATAACGTGATGATGATACTCTGCTAAGGATAACCTATGTTGACGCCGTGCTACGTTCTAATATTAATGATTCTTGCTTTGATGTAATCTTATCAGAGTTGTCATATTGTGACTATGCTAATGTGTTTCTTGGTTTTGAGACTTATAAACTTGCTAGTAGAATTGTAATCAATAGGGAATAAACTTTAAATAATAGTACTAAACTGGTGTGGTTATTCACGACTGCAAGGTCATGGTGTTTTCTGAGTTTTATTAATGTCTTTGACTAATTTGAATTGTCTTATTACTGTGAACCTTGATGACGTTATTGACATATTGATTGACATGCTGATTAGTTATCTCATGCTAAGGTGTCTTCAATCAGGGTCAAAAGATTAATTGGCCAAAAACGAGTCCCAAAGTGAGTAAAGTAGTCATAAAGGGACGCGTTACCAAAGGCATTAGGGAAATAGCAAAAGGAAGAGAAATCAAAAATGTAAATAATGTCTCTATAGTGTACCTCTTTAGTCCCCTTCCCCACCGGTTGTGGGTCTACTGTAGAAAAACAGCGACTGAGAAAAATGATATAGCTCTTTCAAAATGCAACATTCATCCATTCTGAAGGGGTAATACTCGTTTAAAAAATAATATATCCTTAATAACTGATCGTTCTTCTTCTATAATCACTTCCTTTTTGTCCCTTTGACCTTACCATTGTTGCTCTTCTGAACGAACTTGTCCATCCTCTTGCCCACCTGCCTTTTCTGACTCCATCACTTTCCCTCCTTTCTATCATTTTTTCTTCCCTCCTCTGCCAGGTCTGACTTCATCCATCCCATACTCGCCCCATCTTCTCTTTCTCTCGATTTCTACTCTCACTCCCTTCTCATCATGCTCTCATCTCAATATATGACTCACCCAATCTCTGGCCAACACCTTTCCCTCTCCTGCCACATCTCAAATTCTTCTACTGTTCTCACCTCTCCTGCTCACTATTTCTCTTTTTAACTTTGTTTCCTGTTGTCTTTCCATCCCTCTTATGTTCCTGTCTATCCTTCTACTAATCCACATCTCCACCCCCTCATTGATTCCTTCTCTCCATCTGTTTTCTTTCCTAGATAGCATCCTTCTGTGTCTCTCCCCCAACTGGCTTTCCAAACTTCCATCAAAGTTGAAACTAGGTGAAAACACTCTCTGCCTACAAACTGCTGTGACATTTGACCTCGGGGGACGGAGCTACTTGGACAAGTTTGGGCCGCCACGCCGCATCACCTATTTTGATGCCACTTTATGGTCTTTCCAAGAGGAATACCTGCCAGGGGTGGAGGCGCTGACGTCTGACCTGGAATGTTCTTCCGGGGGCTCTCAATCACTGTCTCAGCTCCTGCACAGCAAACTTGTGACACGTCTGCTCCTGGACAATGTTGGCGTGGTGGTGCCACCCACACTGGCCTTTACATACAAACAAGGACATGCAGCAAGTAGGCACGTGTGGAGGTCAGACAGAAGGACAGGGAGGAGAACCTGCTTCAGGAAGAGATCCAGAACTTTCTGCAGTCACCAGGCATGTACAGTGTACGGCAGGTAAGTCACAAAGTACACAAATATTTGCATTTCTCTAGCAGTCTCATTTACTATATATGTCTCTTGTTATTTCCTTCCCTTTCAGTCTTTTTCATCACACTGTCCTCGCCATGCACTTTATTTTACCCACACAAAGGTGAATGTGAAGAATTATACTTCTATATGTTATTTCTGTAGTTTACAGTCTGGGTTCTGGACCACCCACAATCCACTGTGTAAATTATTAGGTATTTTCTAGGTTGGTCTTCTCTCTGTACCTCACATCCTCCCTTCCCTGGGTTCTGCACTCTTGACTTCCACAAACATGTTTATTAAACCATTTCGACTTCTAAACCCTGAACACACCTATTGAGCTATGTAAAGCATTTCTACTAGATAAATACACACCTCCTCCTGACCCAAACAATTAACAGATGAGGAGACACCCAGCACTCCTTAATTAACACTTACTCTGAAGGTATGACACAGAAAATATACTTAATAAAGAAATCCTTGAAGTAATATGGCTGAGCTTTCAAGGCCAACTATGGGGAGGATATGGTGTGGTACCTCTCTACATACAATTAAAGAACAGGACCAATAACTGATTGATTTTTTCTTGAGCATAAACTCTATCATATTGGCCACTCCTCCTATACAATAACAACAGCAACACTGGCTAATAACACAGAACAAACAGCACAACACAACTTCACACCAATAAAAAAAACATAACACAAACAAGTTAACAATGTAATAAAACTGTACAGTCAACCCCAACATACAACACAATACTAACAGTCCACCACACCAAAACAACACACACACAACAAAAAAATTAAACAATAACAAATTACAAAATACGCTATACATGATAATAACATAGTATTACAGAAACATGGCTTGCTTCTACATCTCGGTCACCTCTAGAAATCCTAGGCCCAGAAGATTATTTAATTATACATAAAGACAGATTGATTAAAAATGGATGAGGTTTTACCCTAATTCACAAAAGCTCTTGGCATGTAATATGGAATCAACGTCTTCTCAATTTCCCCTGTTTAATCTCCTATTGATATGTTTCTATTGAAACCACAATTCGACTTACTGTTTCCACATCATATACCGCCCCCAAGGCCACAACCACACCTTCTCGCAGCATCTTGAAGAATTTATCACAAATATGTCCCTACACAATGCCAAAACATGTATTTAAGGATTTGCAACATACCCTTAAAGATTGAAAAGGATCATCTGCTAGAAAACTAAACAAACTACTTGATAAAGATAACGTCAGACAGTTGATAAATTTCCCAGTCCAAAAAAGGGTAACCATGGCCCACATCCTTGCACAGATGAAATCCAATGAAGTCTTAGACCATCTGATTCTTAACTGGATGGATCACCACTACATTCCAATATCAGCACCCATTACAATTCTTCCACCAAAAGTTCTAATGCATTCCACCATGAAACGCATAAAAAACACATAAAAAAGATGAATCTTAGATTAAGGTTGCAAATAATCACTCAGGAGGCAAAAGTGATTACTACAGCAATGTTCTCACTGACCACTAACAATAATCAACAACCAACACATTGTCAATGAACTAGCTCCACTTACTCCCAAAACCAGAACTGAAAAACTGCTTAAACCTTGGAATAACAAGAGCTAAATGTCAGCAAAATAGTGATGAATGAGTTAGTATAAAGTGCAGGAATTCAAAATCAGAAACTGCCATAGATGCTCTACGTAAACAGAAAAAAAACCATTAAATTCTGCACTAACACAATTAACCAATTATTCCTAATTCAGTAGACACAACTGAGGAGATAGTGACATTCCTCCAATGAAAATCCAGAACATACATAAGGAACTAGACCAAAGACTCCTCCACCCACCATATTCAAAGGACATGAAAGAAACTGGTCTTCCTTTCAAACTTTAAATATGGACAAGTATCATAAGATTGCACGATGGGGAGGTATACTCATCAAAACATGCACAGAAGCTATCATGACTCTTCTACTCAAGACCATAAATTCTTCCTTTATGGAAGGCACCTTCCCAGATGTGCTTAAATCAGGACACTATTACCACATTGCTAATGAAACAGAACCTAAACCCTGAGTATATTTCGACCCCCCAGACCAGTGCTATGTTGGGGCTGAGGGTTTAGATCCGTTCAGCATCCCCACCATCCCAGAGTCTCTCTGAAGAAACTGAGAACTTGAATAACTCACCCAAAAAAGTTGGGGAAAGCAGGGAAGGAGAAGACACAGTAGCATCTGCTGGAGAGCTGCATTGTCATGAATGCCTGCCATCGATTGATGTATTTTAGTGCTCTGGTGTGCAGCTGTGACCTCAGGCAGCCGATGGGGGAGTTCTAAATAAATAAGGGAAAAGACAACAGGTCAAAGAACAAGCTTTAACAAATATGGGTTGGTTGCAAGAGGAGTTACTCATGAGCAGAGAGAGTAGTCAGTCAGTCAGTCAAAGAACTTTATTCGGCGGTTGCCATAAAAGTGCATACAAAGACACATACTACAAATCAATGAATAGTATAAAACACAATTAGCAGAGAGAGTAGATTATGCTGATTGAAGACAACTTTGATTGTAATGGGACCAGGCAGTGACCATGATACCAGTGATGCCAGGACACTAGCAGGTTCAGGGACCACTCCCCCAAAGCCTTCGGTGTCATAGCCTGGCAGTCTGAGTACAACTTGGAGTCATGGTTGTGCTCGAGACGCCACAGACACACCAAATGGGGGTCTGTAACTGACATGGCGCGGTGAAAGGCGCCACAGGGTTTGAAATCTCTCTTTCTCAAGGACATCCTCGATGCACCAGGAGAAAAGTCTCCTCAAAAAACAAAGTTGACAAAATGTCGAAAAAAGCCTGTCAAAAAACAACAAAGGGGTAGCTCTTCTCTGTATCAGCGCCAACTGGTGTGTAAAGAAAAGAACTGACACCAGCACGCCTAGGTGGCGCCTATATAGGTGAGGCGATGTCACTTCTGGCACGCAGGGCAGCTGCTCATGAAAAATCTTCCAGATCTAGTTTGATGCCTGGGAATGTCTAAGGTAAAGAATCTGTGGCTAGAAGTCTCTATCACATTTAGAAGAACAATAGGACAAACACAATATATGTCTACAATACCTCAAAGGAGAACCTGGAAGCAGAAAAATAACATAGGCGAAAGACTCTAAGTTGAGTGAACAAACTGAGCGAAAGCAGAGAACTAATGCAACCAGGAAATGTTGTCTTTATAAGTACTGATTCTCCACTGATGCACGGAATGTAAACTTTTGACCCAGGAATTTGCCACCTCTGTGGTGGTTAGCCAGCTGTTGTTCCTCAGATGTTAGAGCCTAGGTTTCTATAACGTTTACTCCTTTACTTGTCTGAATTGCATGATTTTGTGATTGATGGAGGGAGTGATCAAGCACTGCTGTAACTACATAACATGGGTCTGGGCAGGTCTGATTATGCGTAATGGTCTCTGTGGCTCCTTCCCCACTTCTTCTGACCTGAAATCCAGACGATTCAACCATGAGTTGGCAAAAACATCAAGAAACCATTAACAACTTAACTGACAATGAATATTAGCAAACATAGGCACTCGTTACAACAGCCTGCTAAGGTTTAACCGCCGAGAGGCCGCCTAAGCAGCCCTAAACCCACATTACATCATCCCCGCTGGGCCAGCGGGCGGAAACAGGGTTTCCGGCCGCCGGCCCAGCGGGGATATTGGCCGGAATATTGCAGCCGGCTCCTGATGGAGCCAGCGATGTTGCGGCCGTGCGACGGGTGCAGCTGCACCCATCACGCTTTTCACTGTCTGCTATGCAGACAGTGAAAAGCAGGGTGGGGCTGTGCCTGGGGGCTCCTGCACTGCCCATGCCAAGTGCATGGGCAGAGCAGGGTCCCCCAGGGGCCCTGCGACTCTCCTTTCCACCAGCCTTTCCATGGCGGTCTCTACCGACATGGAAAGGCTGGCGGGAAGGGGAGTCATAATCCTCAGGGCAGCGCTGCAAGCAGCATTGCCATGGCGGATTATAACTTCTGGGAAAGCGATGGCGGAAAACCACCGGTCCCAGCGGTGCGACCGTGGCGCTACCGCTGCGGTCAAAATATGGCGGTACTATTGCCAAAACAACCTTGCCAGGCTTTGACCGCCAGGGTTGTAATGAGAGCCATAATCTCCTTAATACAATTCCATCTGGATTCTGGGCGAAACGTAGCACAGAGTCAGTCACACTTCACATTATTGACAAAATACTCAAAAGAATAGATGAAGGAGACTTCTGCCTACCAGTGGTTATAGATGTATTCGCGAACTGTAAATCGTGCAACTTTACTGAACATCCTCTCAACCAGAACAGGGATTGAAGACACTGTACCGAACTGGTTCCACTCATTTCTGATTCTAGAACACAGTTCATCAGCTTAATGCATTGAAATCATCTTATAATTTAAATTGTGGCATCCTACAAGGATCATCCCATTCCCACCCGTCTCTTTAACCTCTTCATGGAACTCCTGTCAGAAATATTACAACTGAAGAACAAAGCATTATTAGTACCTGATGATACTGGACTCTGCCTTTGTTATCTAAATCCTCAAAGATCAGCAGCCCTCCACATACCATATTGGGATAAACAGAGGAGAAAAGAAGAAGAATTGAAGTCGCTAGGATTAGAGAGGTCTAAGTAAGGCACTGTTGGTAGGAGCTTGAAGTATAGCATTATTCAGTTTACGAAGTGAGTCACTGGGATAAGAGTCATTGTGATCTTGGATAGAGTTATCAATAATTTGAAGGGTCTTATTACCAAATAAATCAGCTGAATTGTGCCACCCAGGGTGTCCCTTTACACTTGACACTACTTTTTATTTTTCAATTTTTATCTCTGGGGGTCCCTCCCCACAAAAGTACCTCAAGGTCATAGGGTCCTTACCCTGCCAATTATACCATTTAAAAAAAACTATTTAAGGGCAAGGGACCAAGTTAATTACTCCTGTATTGGCGGCCATAACATAATGCTTTGAGTTGTAGCCAGCCAATCAGATCGCAGTGTACCACAGTACTGTTAGAAATGGGTTTTCTGGTTGGCTAGGGTATGCACCTAAGCCAGGCAGAACCCACCCACTCTAGTCAGGGCAAGGGAGTTACACGTCCAAGATAACCCCTGCTCCCCCTCCCTCCTTTGGTAGCTTGGCACGAGCAGTCAGGCCTAACCCGGAGGCAATGTGCAAAGCGTTTGCACAACACACGCAACACACGTGACGCAATATGTACACCACAAAGTAAAGACAACACTTAGCTATGTAAAAATAAACTGTATTGCACAAAACATAATTAGACCAAACATTACATGTCAGAAATACCCAGCTACCTTAGCAGTTGTCAGAACGTTACATAAGTTACTAAAACTCTGCAAGAATAAGCAGTAGTCACATTAGAACACGTAAGTACTCAGGATTCTGCAACATAAGCAGTAGTCAGGAATCACAATAAATAAATAAATGCATTTGTCATAAAGGTATAATAAATGCCTATATCAGGAACATTATAAACCATATGGCAAGTCAGGACATCAGATCAGCGTAGGGTGCCCCTAAAAGGAACATCAACACATGTATGTTACATCACACCTAAAAACAGGTTAGCCCAACAGTCGTCTCAAGCCCCTAAAAGAAAACATCCAGAAAGAGTTTTGCGGCAAGAGTACTGATACTGTTTTGAATCTGAAGGGCACCTCCCATGCCACGAAGCATACAAGGGGACCCCCAGCGCTCCTTGCGCACAACAGGGGCCTTGTGGTGATAGTCATGAGGAGGGGAGCGACACGCACCCACTCCGGTTCATGTATCGATCTCGTGGGTGGTTGAAATAGGAGACCTGCGGCACAGGGCCTCCGTCGAGGCTTCCTCCCCCCGCCCACGGTCTCTAGGGGCCAAAAATGTGGGCTTTGTTGGGGTAGGGGGAGCCTCCGATGAGGCTTCCTTTTCCCACCTGCCCGTTCCAGGAACCAAAAGGGACTCCAGTGGGGTGGGGAGCCTCGGGTGAGGCTTCCTTCCCCCCGACATTTCCTTCTTCACTTCTGGCCTGCTCAGACCGTGGCGGTGAGCAGGCATCAAAGCAGGTGCCTGCTTGTGCACCGGTGGCATGATAGTGGTGCGCTTGCTCCTTTTCTCTTTCCTTGGTTGCCCCAGGGGCACTGAAGATAGCGCGACTCTTGCCCTCTGCCAATGACAGCCCGGTCCCTGAAGTGATACTCCAGCAAGCTCTTTTCAACGAACTGCGCCTGGGTCACGACGGTGATACTCTGGCAAGATAATGCTCCTCGAAGCGCAAGAGGGTACAGAGGAGCGCTCTCCCAGTGCTATTAGTATGTCAAGGCAGCACTCCTAGTGCTGTGAAAAGTTACAGGGGTCAGGGGCCACAGCACCCTGCTCCTGGAGACAAGAAGCACAGGGATAGCAGGCCCAGCAACAGGCCAGCATAAGGGATGCAGATGGTGGTAGTTCCTCCTGGTGTCCAGGCAGGTCACAGGTCAGCACAGCAGCAGGAGTCCAAGGTGGGTCCTGGTGAGTCCATTCAGCAGTGTCCTGTGTCCAGTTTCAAGTAAGTCTACTAAAATCTTGTCTCAAATGTGGGAAAAATTCCCCTGTACTTATACTGAGTTTACAGTGTGTTTTACAAAAGAAGGGGAGAGGAGGTTCCAGCCAATTACAACAGGTCCTGGGATTTCCCCCTCTGTCCTGCACCACAGGCTCCAAACATCAGTTGGGGGTATACAGCTTTGTGTGAGGCCAGGGCACAGCCTTTATAAATGCAGGTTTGCCCGCCTTCTCTCAGCCCAGGAAGACTATTCAGTATGTAGATGCACCTCTGTGACACCTCCACCCTCCCTGTGCACAGGCTGTCTGAAAAGTATGCACAAAGCCCCAACTGTCACTCTGCCCAGACGTGGATTGGAGTCAAGCTGCAAAACACCAGTCATAAGCACAGAGAAATGCTCACTTTATAGAAGTGGCATTTCTGTAATAGTAATAAAAAATACACCTACACCAGTAAGCCGCATTTCTTACCACCATTACAACCATACCAAACATGCCTACGCTACAACTCATAAATTAGACAATACCCCTTACACATAAGGCAGGGCATTTCCAATGCAATCCTATGAGAAGGCTGCATTCACAGCGGTGAGAAACCAAATAGGCTGTTTGTCACTACCAGGACAGGCCACATTACTAGGCACATATCCTGCCCTCTACATACATGGCTCCCCGTCCATAGGGCTAGTTAGGGTGTACCCTAGGAGTGACTTACAAGTAGTAAAAGGGGAGTTTTGGGCCTGGCAAGTAAATTTAGATGCCAGCTCCCTGTGGAAGAAATCTGTGAACACAGGCCCTGCGCTAGCAGGCCTGAGACAGGTTTGAAAGGCTACGTGAGTGGGTGGCGCAAGCAGGGCTGCAGGCCCACTAGTAGCATTTAATTTACAGGCCCTGGGTATAGGGATACCACTTTACAAGGGACTTATAGGTAAATTAAATATGCCAATTAGGTATAAGCCAATCATACCAAGTTTACTAGGGAGAGCACATGCACTTTAGCACTGATTAGCAGTGAAAAAGTGCTCAGAGTCATAACGTGGGCCAACAAGGGTCAGAAAAATAAGGCGGAAAAGGCAAATAGTTTGGGGAATTACCCTGTAAAAGGGCCAGGTCCAACAAGTACCAAAATGGCTGATGGGAGAAAAATCTCCCTTGTCAGTCAGAAGGCCCTATTTGATTAATTTACGGTATCACTGGACACCTTAAGGACTAACTGTCCAAATATACCTATCTTTTTAACCCCTTCAAACCCAACCCGAGCCCCTCTTTAAACATTAATGTCTCCAAAGATCTGAACATAGCTACACCATATCAGCATGCTTTCTGATTAAATTTCTAACTTTCTACCAAATTTGGTGTAATACCATTCAGCTGTTTTTTCTGTATCAGAGAACAAAGTTTTATATGGAAATTAACACAGGAAATCAACATTTTGAGGCCCTCCCCCTCTTCCTTAGTCTCCCCTTTTAAAGACTGGCAGCAGACGTAGGTGGATGAATATTTTTTTCTATGAGGGAGCAAACACAGGTTTCCCTGTCTGTGCCAGTGTAGGCAGGGAAATGCTATGGCTTGGGGTTGGGCTCGCAGGGACATAGTTAGTGAGCTGGCCCTGTGGGATAGGGCCTCCGGGGCCATTAATGGCTAGGGGAGGGCCCTGGGGCCATTAATGACTCAGGGAAGGGGCCAGGTCCGACTGTGGACCCGAATACAAGGGGATACGGGACAAGTGGAACCAAAGAGTGAGACTTAACTGCAGTTTCTATTGACAACAAATGGATCCAAGCCGGCCCAGCAAGAACACCACACGGCGTTGAGCCGATGCCCATGCACATTATTGCGTTGGAGGCACTATATTGCATTGACTTCTTTGAAGCAAAACAACTTGCATATGTCAAAGCCCAACACTAGATGGCAGTAGAGTATGCATAGCATGTGTATCTAAAGCTACACAGGCCAAGAACAGAAGCCTAAATATTGCCCCCGTTTAGATACACATCACTGATTATCTGTGCAAAAATCAAAGGCCCTCATTACAACCCTGGCAGTCGGTGTTAAAGCGGCGGTAAGACCGCCAACAGGCCGGCGGTAAAAAAAATGGAATCATGATCATGGCGGAAACCGTCTTCACAGGCAGCCACTTTAACACTCCGACCGCCGCGGTGGTAGAAACAAACACCGCAGTGGTAACCGCCAACAGACAGGCGGAACACAATGCACCACCCACTGTATTACAAGGCACCAATCCGCCACCTTTTCTGGTGCGGTACCAATGCCATCAAAAGCACGGCGGAAACAGTCTTTGGAACGGAAACCACTCACCTGTCAACACCCTACGAGGAACCAGGACGCCATGGAGCCCGAGTTATTGTGCTACCAGTGTTGGTTTACCTCTTCCTCTACCAGGAGCAGCAACGATGGAGGCGACGACCACGGTGAGTACTGCACCTAGCACACAGGGGAGGGGGTAGGAAAAAGAGAGTGACACACACACGCAAAACCCCCACCCCCACCCACAACACCATACACACAAACACATGCAGCAACATTACATATACACACGGTAACCCCCTGGAAGAACGCAAGGAAAAAAGGAATTGAGTTAAACAGTGATATTTTAGAAATAGCCCGATATACGTAGAGATTCAAAACACAGTATTTACAAAAATATACAATAGGTACATAAGGTTGTACATTGTCCTTTGCAAATGTCCGTGGGCCACTGGGCCAAAAATCATGGGCCAAGCCCACGCATGATACCTGACTCAAAATGGAGAAAACACTGCAGGGGCATCAGGTCGATAAAAAAGCAGGCACCTCAGGGAGAAGGGGGGCACCTCAGCCGGATGATGGTACGATGCCACTGCTCCTCGAGGGGGCTCCATGCCCACTGCTTAGTCCTGAGGAGTGCAAAGCCACAGTCTCTCAAGTCTCTCAAGTGGGTGGGTTGCCCACAGCCTGGTCCTGGGGAGTGCAAAGCCACAGTTTCTTAAGTCTCTCAAGTGGGTGGTTTGCCCACTGCTTGGTACTGGGGAGTGCAAAGCCATAGTCAATCAAGTTGGTGGCATGTTCCACTGGTTCTGGAGGGAGCTTTGTGCCCAGAGTGCTTCATCCTGCCAAGGACTGTGTTAGTGGATGCTTTCCTCCACTGGTTCTGGAGGGGGCTTTGTGCCCAGTGATGCTGCACCTGGGGTGTGGCATGTTGACTTTGTCTCACCTGGGTGTCACAGCCACGCAATGTACCTGGAACAGGTAGCATGATACTCCATGGAGGCAGACCCACACTCCATCCTGCGGTGACTTAGGCTGCCAATTGCTGGTTCGTGTCAGTGCTGGAAGTGGTGTCTCAGGTGGCGTGTCTAGGGTCCAGGACGTCGCCTGCAGACTCTGACGGCTGCACATTGGGGAAGGGGCTGACGTCCGACAGAGTGGCATTGGCTGTGCACGTGGCGGCGATGGCTGCGGCGGAGATGCTGTCAGTGCTGGCCGTGGTGCAAGTGACTGTTGGGGTGGATGTAGACACCATACCATCTCCGGCAGCCTCAGATGGCTGATCCTTGAGGAGGAGGATGCAGACTGACGTTGTGGCAGTGGCGGTGCAGGTGGCGGTCGGAGCGGCGGTGGTGACTGTGGTGCATGTGGCTGCCATCCCTGATGATTTGGTGGTCACCAGCCCCTCCCTAGGTGACATTGTGCCCAGAACTTGTGGCCCTTCCCCATCTTGACAGCCTCTGCAGGGACCTTGGCACTGTCCAGTCTGTGTTTGTGCGAGGCCTTACTGGGTGGGTGGTGTGACTGTACCCTGCTGGAAACCGGTCCCTTTTTGAGCTTTGCAGGTGGTGGAATAGGGTGCTCCTTCTTTTCTGTCGGTGGCACACTGGCAGCTCTGATGGGTTCCCCCTTTGACCGTACTGGAGTAGCAGGGACCACAGCGGATGCAGATTTGGTGGCTGAGGTGCTGGGCTGGGATCTAGACATCCTGGCCCTATGAGAATGACAGGGGGGGGGGTGTAGGAAGAGGCCCAGGTTAGCTAGGTAAATTGTTTTGGATACACTGGGACAGGAAGATGGAGGGGGTTTGGGAGTGGAGGAAGAGGTAGTGGTTGTAGGATGTGTACGTCTGCTGAGTTTGGGTGAAGGTGCATGGGTTGGAGGTTGTTGTGAGGTGGATGGGTGTTGAGTGGGTGTGTGCCTGCGTTTGTGTACTTTGGGAGGAGGGCTCACAGACACACTGGGAGAGGACACAGGGGATGTGTGAATGGTAGTCCGGGTGGTGATTGCACGTGAGGGATGTAGGGATTGTGTGTAGGGATGGGCGTGCAGATGATGGAGGTAGTGGCTGAGGATGTAGTGCATGCAGGTGTGAGTGGAGACGAGACTGGGAGAGAGGTGGAGGACGTGGACGAGGGGGACACAATGGAGGCAGTGGATGTTGGTGTGTATGCATGGGTATGGTGCTTGTGTGAGTGCCTGTGGGAGGTATGGTGCTTATGTTTTCCTGAGCCACTTTTGTGTGTTGATGTGTGTGCATGCTGGTTTGATGGTGTGCTTGGGATAGGCTGAGGTAGTGGAAGTTGGAGGGGGGGAGGCTGGACACAGGGACAATGGCTGCCATCAGTGCTGAGGCCAGAGCCTGAAATGTTCTCTGTTGGGCCACCACGCCAGAATGAATGCACTCCAGGTATGCATTAGTTTGCTGCAAATGCCTCTCGACACCCTGGATGGCATTCAGAATGGTTGACTGCCCAACAGTGAGGGATTTCAGGAGGTCAATAGCCTCCTCACTGAGGGCAGCAGGGCTGACTGGGGCAGGGCCTGAGGTGCCTGGGGCGAAGGAGATGCCCAACCTCCTGAGTGAGTGGGCACGGAAAACATGCTGAGGGGCTGCTGGGAGGGCGGTGCTGGTGGGGGGGTGGCGGCTGTACCTGTTGATGCTGTAGGCACAAAGGTGCCCGCCACCGCAAGGGCACTCCCATCAGTGGAGGAGTCCTTGTCGCTGGTGTCCCTTCCTGTGGCCGTCGTGGGGCTCCCCTCGCCCTCCATCCCACTGGTGACTTCACCCTCCGTCGATTCACCCTCCTGGGCCATGTGGGATGCAGCTCCCTCTGTCGCCGGTGCCTCTGCTCCTCCGCCAGATAATGCTAGTGCACACAAGGAGAGGGTGACAAAACAAGAAGGGGGGAAAGACAGAGGAGACACATGGTCAATGCCAGCAACATCACTGTCGTTGGCGGACACAACACACAGGGAGCAGCCCTATGCACTAGGCCATGCACTAGCAGTTAGTAGGAAATCACCTGCCCATGGGGGACTATGCCTAACACCATTTTCTGCACACCTGGAACCCACAGGAGCCTGACTAGTTGTAGATGCCCACTACCACTATTGGGGTTGGAGTGCCGCAGAGCCTGCTTAACAAGGCACCTACCCTACCAAGTTCACCTTGGCCTACGGGAACCCACAGCTCACATCCCCCACCCAGACACCTCGTAAAGCGTACAGAGTCAGCTGAATGAGACTGTACTCAGCCCCTTGTGGCTGCTGTCATGCCCTCAAGCACCCATCCATCTCCGGATATGCCCCCGCCAGGATCCGGAACATCAGGGGGGTCATGGTGCGACAGGCACACCTTCCACATTGGGAGGCCATCCACAGCTGGGCCTCCGCCATCTTTTTGTTCCAGCGGCACAGGTCCTCCCATCTCTTGCGGCAGTGGGTGCTCCGGCTATGATAGACCCCCTGGGTCCGCACTTTCTTGCCGATGGCATGCCAAAAACCCTTCTTCTGGTGGGGGCTGACCTAGAGGAAAGGTACAGGATGAAAAGAAATTACTCTCCCGTCCGGACCGTCATGCTCATTGCCCACCAGTTCCCACCCATGCCCTGATGCACATACACTCGCCATCCTCTCATGCAGGCCTCAGCACCCCCCTCACATGTATCATCCATCCACACCACTACATACATTCATGGCCCACCCATCATGCTCACAGTGTACTCACATGTTTGTCTGGAGGACCGTAGGGTAGCGTTTACTGGGGGAGGACCCCATCCACCAGTTTGTCCAACTCCTCCTCTGTGAAGGCAGGGCCCCTTTCCCCAGACACATGAGCCATTATCACTTCCAGACAGGTCACAGCAGCACTTGCAGTGTAGGGCCTCTCCTTTTGAAGGTCAGGTATCAAGTGAGTGAACAGATAGAAAATGGCGGTCACGTCCGTGGCGGTGCGTATCGTCACCGCCGGCGTACCTCATCATTGGCTCCTGGAACCCATAGGGCCCAATGATAACCAATGCTAAATTGTGCGGTGGTCTTCGCTCGCCTCCCACGATGCTGCACAATGCCAGCGCAGTTACCTCATTTCCCCTTGTCCCTCCTTACAGGTCAGGCAGCCGCCATTTCAGGGGTGCACATGGCATGGCACCTAACTGCGTCACAGCACATTTTGGTAGAAATACGGACAAAGTACGCCACACACGGATTTACTCACATTACAGCAAAAACACTTGTGCAGCCTATGTGGTACATGACCCTCTGCTCACCATTCTTCTCCATAGGGCACATCCGCTGGGGCAGATGATGAGATGACGTCATCGCCCGGTGTACAGACTCCTGGTGGACCTGTCGACAATGGAAGACAGACACATCATTATCACCTGCAGACTTGATCGTGCCACAATCCAAGAACTGTGTGCCCAATTGGAGCCAGACCTGATGTCAGCTATACGCCATCCCACAGGAATTCCCCCTCTAGTGCAGGTCCTGTCAGTGCTCCATTTCCTGGCAAGTGGCTCCTTTCAAGCTACAGTGGCCATGGCATCAGGGATGTCTCAGCCAATGTTTTCTAACGTGTTGACCAGAGTGTTGTCAGCCCTCCTGAAACACATGCACAGTTACATCGTATTCCCCTAGGTGGAGGATTTGCCCACAGTGAAAGCTGACTTCTATGCCCTGGGACATATCCCCAACATAATTGGTGCCATTGATGGTACACATGTGGCATTTGTCCCACCCCCCGCAGAAATGAACAGGTGTACAGAAATCGAAAAAGCTACCATTCTATGAATGTGCAGATGGTGTGTTTGGCAGACCAGTACATCCCTCATGTGAATGCCAAGTATCCTGGCTCTGTGCATGACCCTTACATTTTGAGGAATAGCAGCTTCCCTTATGAGATGGGCCAACTCCAGAGGCACGGGTGTGGCTAATAGGTGAGGCCAAGGTCCCCACACAGTATGAATAGGTGTCTGGGCATGGGGTAGTCACTAAGGGTTAGTGTGTGTCTAACAGATTTCCCTTGACATTTGCAGGTGACTCTGGTTATCCCAGCCTCTCATGGCTACTGACCCCAGTGAGGAATGCCAGGACAAGGGCAGAGGAACACTACAATGAGGCACTTGGTCGAACTAGGTGTATTATTGAGCGGACTTTTGGCCTCCTGAAGGCCAGATTCTGGTGCTCCATCTAACAGGTGGCTCCCTATACTACTCACCGAAGAAGGTGTGCCAGATAATCGTGGCATGCTGCATGTTGCACAACCTGGCTTTGCGACGCCAGGTGCCTTTTCTGCAGGAGGAGGGGCTTGATGATGGTATTGTGGCAGCTGTGGAGCCTGTGGACAGTGAGGAAGAGGAGGAAGAGGAAGAAGATATTGACAACCGAAACAACATCATCATGCAGTACTTCCAGTGAGACACATGTAAGAGACTGACACTGCTCATCTCATATCTGACTACCTTAGGACGTTGTATAAGTCAGCCTCTTCACCTCTGTGTATGGACACTGACAGTTCACTTTGGCTTTACATTTCACAGATCTGGATACCTCATTCTGCCTTCTGCTATATTTACTGCTGCCCAACAACTGTCATATATTGGTAGGTGCAAATGAACATTTACATTGATATTCGTGGATGAAGTTGTAATTATACATTTGTGAAAGTACAGACTGACTCCAGATTGGTTTGTGACTCAAGGGTGTTTATTTATGGGCTAATGTGTCTAGGTGTATGTGGAAGGGGCTGGGGTGATGGTGGAGGAAGGTCCATAGTAGGGTCCAGTCTCTCCGTATCACAGGCGCATTGTCCAATGGGGCATAGGAAATGGAGCAATGTCAGTTAAAAGTGGACAGGGTGACAGAGTAGGACACAAGGGTGACAATCAGGAGAGTCTTATTTCCTGGCGGTGGTCTTGGCAATGTTCTCTGTCTTCTGCCTGGATCGCAGGTACTGTTTGCGGGATGGTTCTCCTTCTGCAGGGGGCGGGGTGATGGTGGCCTGTTGGTCCTGTGGCAGGACCTCCTGTCCACTAGCGCCGGCGGACGTGGAAGGCTGTTCATCGTTCGGGCTGCTGTCAGGTGCCCTGTGGTATGCCACTGTCTCCCTCATGGTGTTGGCCATGTGTCCATGCCATCCCACTCAAGTTCACCCCACTCTAGTCCACTCCAGTCCAATCCACCCCACTCCAGTCCAATCCACTGGATCCAATGCACCACACTCCAGTCCATTTCACCTCATTCCAGTCCAATTCACAACCCACCCCAATCCAAACTACCCTACCCCAATCCAACCCACCCTACCCCAATCCAATCCAATCCACCCCACTCCAGTCAACCCCACTCCAATCCACCTCACTTCAATTCAGTCCACTCTAATTCAATCAACCCCACTCTACCCAATCCAATCCACCCTACCCCACTCCATTACAATCCATTCACTCAACTCCAGTCCAATTCACTCCAAATTCCACTCCAATCCACCCTACTCAAGTCAACCACACACTAAATAAATGTAATCCACCCAACTCCAGTCCACTCAAATCCTCCCCACTTCAGTCCAGTCTAATCTGTCACACTCTAATTCACCCCACCCAAAACCACCCCAGTCCAATCCACCCTACCCTGATCCAATCCATCCCACCGTAATCCTATCACTTCAGGTCAATGCAGCCCACTTAATTCAGTCCACACCTCTCTACTCCAGCCCAATCCACCCACTCTACTCCAATCCAGTCCACCTCATTCTATTCCAATCCACCCCACTCACCTCAGTCCACTTTAGCCCACTCCATCATATTCAACCCCATGCAATGACACTCCCTGCCACTGAAATGTAGTTTTGTCCCTTAAACTCTACAACACTCCACTCCCCCTACTGCACTCTACTCTTCCACTCCAGTGTACGACACTCCACGCCACTAACTTTTAGCCATGCTGCACAGCACACTGCCAAAGCCAATAGTTCTTGTATAGACAAGACCTATTGGCTTTGTCAATGCTTGTTGTGTTTGTTGGGAAGAGACAGCATGCTTCCTTCAGGCAGGTTCTTGCCGCTAGCCTACATTTCCCAAATTAGATAGATCTGAAGGGTCTGGGCCCGGAAAAGAGGACTGAAGCTGCTTCTACACTGGTCCGTACCCCCTTAGACAGAACAATTGGTCTTAGCAGAGTTGGAAAACAGTATAAGAGATGCAGTAAGGACTTCTTTCTGTAGTTCCATATTCTGTGTCCTATGTCGTGTGATGGAGATTTAATTATTTTATCTGAAGAGGCACCAGTTCTGCCCATGAGATCTCTTTTAAAGCATTCCTATCACAAGGCTTGGCTCGGATATGGCTGTGTTTTGTAGGCCTTGTAGGATAGCATAAAGACTGTGTGCTTTGTTTTAACTCATATCCAGCAATGTCAGCTTCTCCCGATAACTGATGTACAGCCGTGTAACTTATTCATTCTCTTTTCCAATTCTCAAAGGCCAAATTTAGAGTCCCCACCAATATATTTAAATAACTGCTCCAGGGGTTGCTCTTTTCTGTTTATATTGGCTTTATCACCTCCTTCATGAAGCCTACTGGAGCGTTCAAGACCCGGAAGGAGTACTTGTCATCCCTGCTCAATCATTCATACTTTTCCCTTCTAAGGGCGAACTCCTGTCATATCAGACTGTTACTTGTGTATGGTGGTAGGCGGAAGATGTGCTTAGAAACCTGACATTGGGTTTTCTCTAAGAAAGGTTTGCATCACCCTGATAATGATAGCCTGCTGTAGACAACAATGTTGCCTTAATAACCTTCCTAATTGCTGGAGTCATTGAGCTATATAGCCTTGCATTAAGTTCGCACAGGGAACATATGGTTGCCTGGGCATTCATTTTCATGTTATGCTGGTGTACTGTCGCTTTCCCCATGTCACTGAACCATACCCCGAGATAGTTATAATATCTTACAGTAGACATGGTCTGGGGGCCTCGTCTCCATCTTTGCAATGTCTTTCTTGCATGGCACTTTGGTCTTATTTGCATTAACAACCAAGCTGTTGCATTCTTTATAGATGTGTAATGCAGCCCTTTTTAGAGACCTATTTTTGATTGGTCAAGAAGTAGCAAGCCGTCTTCATGCTGCATTAAGTACGCTTTCTTCTGGCCTATCTTTGGGGTAGCTAAATTAGATGTTTGCAGCACCTTGCCCAGATCCGCCATATATAAATTAAAAAGTGTTGGGGCAAAGACGCATCCTTGTTTTAAACCCTGATCTGTGTAGAGTTTTGAGGATACCATGCCCATACAAGTTTTACTTACACCCAAGTTCCACTGCAGAGGGAAAGTATGTTGTTCTTGAGGCTGCCCCGAATTTTCCAATCTTGGGACTTCTTCCAAAGACTGTTGTGCACCCAGTGAAACGCGGCAGAGTAGGCTACAAAGCGGCGAACAGCTGCATGTTGTTTCTGACGTCGGCTTGCTGTACAAGAGGGAAGTATATTTTCTTCTTCAATACATTTTGTTTACTCAGTTAATAGTTGTTGGACTTTTGGCCATACGCATGGTCATCCCTAGTCTTTTTGCCTCCTTCCTCCTGGTTTTTCTGACCTTTCGCTGTTGGCTCTAGGACTCTGAGCACTTTATCACTGCTGACCAGTGTTAAAGTGCAGGTGCTCTCCCATCTAAAGTTGGTATGATTGGCTTATACCTGATTGGCATATTTAATTTACCTATAAGTCCCTTGTACAGTGGTATCTCTATACCCAGGGCCTGTAAATTAAATACTACTAGTGGGCCTGCAGCGCTGCTTGCGCCACCCACTGAAGTAGACTTTCAAACCTGTCTCAGGCCTGCTAGCGCAGGGCCTGTGTGCGCAGTTTTCTGCCACAGGGACCTGGCATCTAAATTTACTTGCCAGGCCCAGGACTCCCCTTTTACTACATGTAAGTCACCCCTAAAGTACGCCCTGTGGGCAGGGTGCCATGTATGTAGAAAGGCAGGACATGTGCCATATTGCATGGCCTGTCCTGGTAGTGACAAACAGCCTAACTTGGTGTCTCACTGCTGTGAGTGCTGCCTTCTCATAGGATTGCATTAGAAATGCCCTGCCTTATGTGTAGGGGTATTGTCTGATTTATGAGGGCTAGCGTAGGCGTGTTTGGTATGGTTGTGATGGTGATAATAAATACTGCTTACTGGTGTGGGTGTATTTTTTATTACTATCACAGAAATGCCACTTCTAGAAAGTGCGCATTTATCTGTGCTTATGATTCTGGTGTTTTGCAGCTTGACTCCAATCCACGTCTGGGCAGAGTGACAGTTGGGGCTTTGTGCATACTTTTCAGACAGCCTGTACACAGGGAGGGTGGAGGTGTCACTGAGGTGCATCTACATACTGAATAGTCTTCCTGGGCTGAGAGAAGGGAGAGGCGGGGCACACCTACATTTGTAAAGGCTGTGCCCTGGCCTCACACAATAGGGTCGTTAACCCCCCACTGATGTTTGGAGCCTGTGCTGAAAGGAGAGAGGGGGCACTCCCAGAACCAGTTGTAACTGGCTGGAACCTCCTCTCCCTACCACTGTAAAACACTGTAAGAACTGACTATAAGTACAGGGGAATTTTCCCCACAATTTGAACATTCTTGGAACTTGAAACTGGACACAGAACGCTGATGAATGGACTCACCAGGAAACCGCCATGGACTGCTGCTGCTGTGCTGACCTGTGACCTGCCTGGTCACTAGGAGGAACTGCCACCATCTGCACCCCTTGTGCTGGCCTGTAGCTGGGCCCACCAGCCCTGTACCTTTTCCTTGATTATTGTTCCCAGGGGCAGGGTGCTGTGGCCCCTGACCCCTGCACCGATCTTCTATAATATTGCCTTAGCGCTTAGGGGAAAAGCGCTCTTGTGGAAATGCTGCAGAAGATCACCGCCGCAGCCCAGGCTACATAATCTTCCTAGCGCTGTGAAAAGCGCTTCGTTAAGATCACCGCCGCAGCCCAGGCTGCATAATCTTTCTAGCGCTGTGAAAAGCGCTCCGTTCGGATCACCGCCGCAGCCCGGAGAAGTTAATTGGTATAACGCGAGCATTGCGTGTTTACCAGTGCCCCCAGGGCACGAAGACAACCTTCTCTGTGTTTTTAGGAGCCAGCGCGCTCCTCGCGGTGCCCCCGGGGTAGGGATCGCTCCGAGGAGCGCCCCCGGGGCACCAACAGGCCCCACCTTGGGCCGCGACGTCATCTGGACGCAGAGGGAGAGGAGGACGCCTCTCCCTCGCGTGCAGGAGTCCCGGAGGACTCTCCTGCCATTCCGGGCCGGGCGGCAGCCTCACCGGAGGCTCGCCCTGGCCCCCGGCTCTATTGTTGGCCCCCTCGCGGGCCAGGAGTATTTTCTCTAGGGGTCTCCCGTAGTGGCAGGGCCACGGAGGTCCAGGGAGACCCCAGGAGTTAGCGGGTCCCCAGAGGGGCCTGCGTTTCAGCGAGGAGGGAGCGCGAGGCGCCCCCCTCCCCCTTTGAAGTATTGGGTAACCTTGGCCCCCCTGGAGAGAGCCGGTGGATGCCCGGGGGGCCCCCCAGTGATCACGGGTCCCAGAAGGGGCCCGTCAAGGAGTCAGAGAGGGTGCGTGCCGCCCCTCTCTATCTGCCATGTTTAGGGAGGCCCCCGTTTTTGCGCAGAAGAGCGCCGGGGGCCCCATTATTCGTTTTGGGCACTGGAGGTGCCTTTTCATCATTTTTCAGGTACTTTAAAACGGACTAATGTAACGTTGATTTAAAGTTCTTTTTACAGACTTTGTAATTATGTTATATTGCCTACCTGTTCTTTGATGTGTTTACATATGTGTGCACATGTTCCTTTTATGGGCATGACTTGCTAATATGTTTGCCTAACTTGCCATAGGTTTTCTAATGTTCCTACTATGGGCGTTTTATGATATGCTTATGACAAGTGTTCTAATGTGATAACGTGTTTCCTGACTACTGCTTATGTTGCAGAATACTGAGTAACCTGTGTGTTATGTGTGACTACTGCTAGTTTGCAGAGTAATTAATGTGTAACGTGTTCTGACAACTGCTAAGGTAGCAGGATAGTACTGTTATGTGATGTTGGTCTAATAATTACGTTGTGTACAATACAGTGTATTTTCATATAATCTGGTGTTGTGTTTCCTTTGTGGTGGGGATATTGCGTCACATGTATGTGTGTGTTGTGCAAACGCTTTACGCATTGCCTCCGGGTTAAGCCTGACTGCTCGTGCCAAGCTACCAAGGGGGTGAGCAGGGGTTATCTTGGACGTGTAACTCCCTTGCCCTGACTAGAGTGGGTAAGTTCTGCCTGGCTGAGGTGCATACCCTAGCCAACCAGAAACCCCATTTCTAACATTGGAAGTCAGCGGTGAGGATAGGACTTGCGCTTGCACAATACCATTGTGACTCATTATTTCACTACAAGGATTGCGTTTAGACCATCACATGTTTGGCTTCTCTTAACTTTCTCTCTTTGGTCATTTTTCCTGTTTTCAGTTCTCACGCTTGGGTATTGTGGTTGTCACAGTTGAGTTATTTGTACCTTTTCAAGATGGGGCTTACCTTTGATTTAGAGGACCTGCCGTTTTACACGCAGGGGGAATTAGAGGGGTTCTGTAAAGAGAGAGGGCTGCCTGTAGAAGGGGACCTCAGGAGATCTCTGAATTTCTTTGAAAGGTTTGTGACATTTACCCAGGGAGGGAGTGTGCGTAGGGGGTACCCAGAGGATCCTGAGTGTAGCGAGGGTTCCCAATGGGAGGGCTCCCAGACCTCATCCCTAGAGAGTGGTAGAGAGACTGATCAGGAGGGTGAGAATGACCGGTTGGGGACGCCAGTTGACAGGGAAGGCCCCAGTGATAGGGAGTCCCTTGCTGGGTCCAGTGTAAGAAGCAGGGCTACCTCTCATTCCTTGACGCCTGATGAGCTAAGAGATAGGCGGGAAGAGAGGGACCTGAAGTTGCAGTTAGCGCGCCTAGCTGTTGAGGAGAGAAGGGCTGAGGTAGAGAAGGCCTTAGTACAGGAGAGAATGGCAGAGGCAGAGAGGGCCTTTGCCAGAGAAAGACTCGCTCTAGAGCGCAGTCTGAAGGTTCTGGACTCACCAGCGCTGCAGGTGGAGTCCAGTGGTGGCAGCAATGTACAGTGCTGTAGCAAAGATGTTCCTCACATACCCATAGATCTGGTACCTAGGTTCCAAGAGGGGGGTGACATACGTCAGTGGTTAAAGGAATATGAGAGGGCTCTGGTAGAGCGCAGGATCCCTGAGAAGGATTGGGGAACTGGCCTAGGGAGTTTTATTCCTGAGGAGGGGAGGGATGCCCTACTGACTCTAGAAGAGAGTGACAGGGAGGGGTACTCCGCTGTGAAGAACGCACTGATTGTGAAGTATGGTTTTTCCCCTGAGGAATACAGAAAAAGGTTTAGGGGTGGTAAGAAACTGTCCCACCAGTCTTGGGAGGAGTTTGTGGAGGATTGCTGCATTGCACTAGATGGATGGGTGAAGGGTAGCACAGTAAACAATTTTGAAGGGCTGTTTAATCTGATTCTCAGAGAGCACCTGTTTCGTTGTTGTTTTTCAGAGTTACGCCAACACTTGTCAGTGTGTGAGCTCTCTGACTCCAGGGAGCTTGCAAAGGAGGCAGACTTCTGGTTGCGTACCAGAGGGTCTGGTGTGACATTAGGGGGTGTTCCTAATGAGAGTGGTCTAGGTGTTTCCCAACAAGGTGTGGTGGGAAAGGAATGGAGTGTCCCAGGTAGGTCCCAGTGGACTGGGATGGGTGAGGGACCCCATGTCCCGTCTCTGAGGAGAGGGAATGGGGCTGGGCTGAGGCCCAAGGTGCCCAAGATACCGTCCCAGGCCCCTGAAGGTTCCATGAGTGAACGCCAGGAGGTGAGCCTAACCTGTGCCGTAGGGCCAGCTGTTCAGAAGGATCCCATTTTGTCATTAGGATTTAGGCGGGTGGCTGGTGATAGCGTTCCGCCGGTCCTGGTGTCTGGTAGTCTCGCTCTACAGCGGAGGAGGCGGAAATCCAGACATAGGGTTGAGAGGGGGCTGCGGGCCCCAGTGGAGAACCTGGAGGGTCAGGGGTCAGCTCTGAGTGCAGAGCCCCCCGGGAATGACCTTGGTGAGACCATTTCTGGGCTGGGGGGAATCCAGACTCTGTCCGATGGGCAGAGGTCAGGAGACCTGCGCCAGCCAGACTCTTGTGTGGCCCTTGGGGAAAGTGTTTCCCTGATGGGGGGTAGGTGTGCCCCCCAGGAAGTCCTGGTGCGCCAGGCAATGATTCAACCGCAGGGTGGTGACTCTGGGTTGGATGATCAGGTTCAGGGGGTAAACTCTGACCTGATGGGGAGTACGTGTGCTCCCAAGGAAGTCCTGGTGCGCCAGGCAGTGGTTCAACCGCAGGGTAGTGACTCTGGGTTGGATTGCCAGATTCAGGGGGTAAGCTCTGATCTGGTAGGGGGTAGGTGTGCTCCCAAGGAAGTCCTGGTTCGCTGGGCAATGGTCCAGTCTAAGGGTGTCGTCCCTGGACTAGATAGACAGGTTCAGGGGGTAAACTCTGACCTGGTTGGGGGGGCGGTTAGTGTGCTCACCCCCCTGTGTGAAACTTCTGGTGGCTTCTCCCGAGGTGGGGAGACGCAGGACTCTGGAAGTGGGGTTCAGGGAGGGGGAAGCCCGCCCCGGACCCCGGTGCAACCCAAGGGTGTCGTCCCTGGGTTGGGTGGTCAGTCGCCAGGTAGTGATCCTGGGCTGGCGAGAAAGTTGTGCAGGGCTGCTGTACCCAGCACCCTGGCAAGTGTGGATTCTGGTGATACCCCTCCTAGGAGAGGAGGGCGGGATCCTAGAAGGAGGGGTAGAGGGAGGAGAGCCTCGCCTCTAGCCCCTGTAGAACCTATGGGTGCGGACCCTAGGTTGGTGGATCAGTGGCAGGGTAGAGCCCCTGAACTGATCAAAAATGGAGTGGAGACAGGTTGCTTTGCACCTGGGGCTACCGCCCCCCACTCATTATGGTTTCAGAGACCAGAGGCTCCTAGATGGCCTGGGGCCTGGTTCTGGCCATTGGCAGCTAGAGAATCCCCGTGGGTTGGTCTAGGCTGCCTGGGACGCATTGACAGAGAGATCCCAGTGGAGTCAGGAAGGCGTAGAACTGGAACATGCCCCTGCTGTTGTGGGCCTGGGTCCTTGTTCTATCGCCCCAATCAGGAAAGTACATCAAGGTATTGATTGTTCTCCCCTGGATTTTGGCTGGTAGGGGGTTGTGTTGGACTTTTGGCCATACGCATGGTCATCCCTAGTCTTTTTGCCTCCTTCCTCCTGGTTTTTCTGACCTTTCGCTGTTGGCTCTAGGACTCTGAGCACTTTATCACTGCTGACCAGTGTTAAAGTGCAGGTGCTCTCCCATCTAAAGTTGGTATGATTGGCTTATACCTGATTGGCATATTTAATTTACCTATAAGTCCCTTGTACAGTGGTATCTCTATACCCAGGGCCTGTAAATTAAATACTACTAGTGGGCCTGCAGCGCTGCTTGCGCCACCCACTGAAGTAGACTTTCAAACCTGTCTCAGGCCTGCTAGCGCAGGGCCTGTGTGCGCAGTTTTCTGCCACAGGGACCTGGCATCTAAATTTACTTGCCAGGCCCAGGACTCCCCTTTTACTACATGTAAGTCACCCCTAAAGTACGCCCTGTGGGCAGGGTGCCATGTATGTAGAAAGGCAGGACATGTGCCATATTGCATGGCCTGTCCTGGTAGTGACAAACAGCCTAACTTGGTGTCTCACTGCTGTGAGTGCTGCCTTCTCATAGGATTGCATTAGAAATGCCCTGCCTTATGTGTAGGGGTATTGTCTGATTTATGAGGGCTAGCGTAGGCGTGTTTGGTATGGTTGTGATGGTGATAATAAATACTGCTTACTGGTGTGGGTGTATTTTTTATTACTATCACAGAAATGCCACTTCTAGAAAGTGCGCATTTATCTGTGCTTATGATTCTGGTGTTTTGCAGCTTGACTCCAATCCACGTCTGGGCAGAGTGACAGTTGGGGCTTTGTGCATACTTTTCAGACAGCCTGTACACAGGGAGGGTGGAGGTGTCACTGAGGTGCATCTACATACTGAATAGTCTTCCTGGGCTGAGAGAAGGGAGAGGCGGGGCACACCTACATTTGTAAAGGCTGTGCCCTGGCCTCACACAATAGGGTCGTTAACCCCCCACTGATGTTTGGAGCCTGTGCTGAAAGGAGAGAGGGGGCACTCCCAGAACCAGTTGTAACTGGCTGGAACCTCCTCTCCCTACCACTGTAAAACACTGTAAGAACTGACTATAAGTACAGGGGAATTTTCCCCACAATTTGAACATTCTTGGAACTTGAAACTGGACACAGAACGCTGATGAATGGACTCACCAGGAAACCGCCATGGACTGCTGCTGCTGTGCTGACCTGTGACCTGCCTGGTCACTAGGAGGAACTGCCACCATCTGCACCCCTTGTGCTGGCCTGTAGCTGGGCCCACCAGCCCTGTACCTTTTCCTTGATTATTGTTCCCAGGGGCAGGGTGCTGTGGCCCCTGACCCCTGCACCGATCTTCTATAATATTGCCTTAGCGCTTAGGGGAAAAGCGCTCTTGTGGAAATGCTGCAGAAGATCACCGCCGCAGCCCAGGCTACATAATCTTCCTAGCGCTGTGAAAAGCGCTTCGTTAAGATCACCGCCGCAGCCCAGGCTGCATAATCTTTCTAGCGCTGTGAAAAGCGCTCCGTTCGGATCACCGCCGCAGCCCGGAGAAGTTAATTGGTATAACGCGAGCATTGCGTGTTTACCAGTGCCCCCAGGGCACGAAGACAACCTTCTCTGTGTTTTTAGGAGCCAGCGCGCTCCTCGCGGTGCCCCCGGGGTAGGGATCGCTCCGAGGAGCGCCCCCGGGGCACCAACAGGCCCCACCTTGGGCCGCGACGTCATCTGGACGCAGAGGGAGAGGAGGACGCCTCTCCCTCGCGTGCAGGAGTCCCGGAGGACTCTCCTGCCATTCCGGGCCGGGCGGCAGCCTCACCGGAGGCTCGCCCTGGCCCCCGGCTCTATTGTTGGCCCCCTCGCGGGCCAGGAGTATTTTCTCTAGGGGTCTCCCGTAGTGGCAGGGCCACGGAGGTCCAGGGAGACCCCAGGAGTTAGCGGGTCCCCAGAGGGGCCTGCGTTTCAGCGAGGAGGGAGCGCGAGGCGCCCCCCTCCCCCTTTGAAGTATTGGGTAACCTTGGCCCCCCTGGAGAGAGCCGGTGGATGCCCGGGGGGCCCCCCAGTGATCACGGGTCCCAGAAGGGGCCCGTCAAGGAGACAGAGAGGGTGCGTGCCGCCCCTCTCTATCTGCCATGTTTAGGGAGGCCCCCGTTTTTGCGCAGAAGAGCGCCGGGGGCCCCATTATTCGTTTTGGGCACTGGAGGTGCCTTTTCATCATTTTTCAGGTACTTTAAAACGGACTAATGTAACGTTGATTTAAAGTTCTTTTTACAGACTTTGTAATTATGTTATATTGCCTACCTGTTCTTTGATGTGTTTACATATGTGTGCACATGTTCCTTTTATGGGCATGACTTGCTAATATGTTTGCCTAACTTGCCATAGGTTTTCTAATGTTCCTACTATGGGCGTTTTATGATATGCTTATGACAAGTGTTCTAATGTGATAACGTGTTTCCTGACTACTGCTTATGTTGCAGAATACTGAGTAACCTGTGTGTTATGTGTGACTACTGCTAGTTTGCAGAGTAATTAATGTGTAACGTGTTCTGACAACTGCTAAGGTAGCAGGATAGTACTGTTATGTGATGTTGGTCTAATAATTACGTTGTGTACAATACAGTGTATTTTCATATAATCTGGTGTTGTGTTTCCTTTGTGGTGGGGATATTGCGTCACATGTATGTGTGTGTTGTGCAAACGCTTTACGCATTGCCTCCGGGTTAAGCCTGACTGCTCGTGCCAAGCTACCAAGGGGGTGAGCAGGGGTTATCTTGGACGTGTAACTCCCTTGCCCTGACTAGAGTGGGTAAGTTCTGCCTGGCTGAGGTGCATACCCTAGCCAACCAGAAACCCCATTTCTAACAATAGTTTATTCGCGTATGCATTCCCTCGAGGTCTAGGAGGGTAAATCTGTCATTTTTTGGGTCAGTATTGTTGCTTTTCTTTAATATTGAATATTGGTACAGCAAGGACCATTGCCATGAACCAAATGTCTGTGTTTAGTCTACATGCTGAAAGCAATGGGAGGAGGACCCCAGCCCAGAACATCAGGTCCTCCCTAAACATTCCTCCTGGGAGTCCATTAGGGCCCACAGCCCCTTCTTTTCTTATCTTTTTTACTGGTTTTAATACTAACTGCTTGTCCAGCGATGCACCGCCCTGGTTTGTAGGGGGTGTACCTTCATCACTGGTCCTTGTTAAAAGTGTGTCATGCTTTTTTCCAGTTAGTAGCTTTCCTGACTTCTCAATGTATAAGTTCTCTACATGAGTTAGCCACAGAGCTGCGTTTCGCAGTAATTTTCATTTTCCAACTTGGTTATGTATTCCCAGAATTGCTGCTGTTTATTAATTAATATTAAACCGTAGATTTTAATCCATTCTTCTTCATAGTGCTTTTGCTTTAAGTTCCAAGTAAGGGTTTGGTGTTCATGTTTTACATCTTTTAACTTACTCTTTGAAGCAGTGGTTCCTGATCTGTGGTGGTCTTGCGTGGCCCGCCGTAGCTTGCGGGTGCAATCCTTCAGCTTGCGGTTGCAACCAAACCTGCATGTTGTTTGTTGGAATCTCTTTGCTTTATTCCTGTTACCTTCCCCTTAAGGTAGCTCGTAGGTCCGTAATCCAGGCAGCCAAGTATTGATAACCACTGTTAAGTTTGTATCTGCTACCTGCCTTCCCATCCGCTCTTCTAGTCCTCTAGTTTGACTGCGTTGCAAGCTTTCCATTTCATACTTCTAACCAGTGGGTGTTCTTCAACTCTTTTTGTGTGAGTGATAGTCACTATGTGATCTCAGAGTATTCCAAAAAGGTTGAGGACTGCTCTAAGCATTGCATGGTCACTTGCTTGATGCCAGATCATCCTGAAATGTGTCAAGATTTTTATAAAGTTTGGGCTTCAGAAGATGTAGTCAATCAATGAGCTGTTGTTAAGGGAATGAACACAAGATACAATTGGATGGTCTCTTCTTGTTGTTATCTCCATGGAGGCAAGGTTATTGGTCTGGAGGAGGTTGCTGAATCTACTTTGTGCTGGGTTACTGACCCCGTTATTTATAACAT
The DNA here is from genome assembly GCF_031143425.1 of Pleurodeles waltl. NCBI lineage: Eukaryota > Metazoa > Chordata > Amphibia > Caudata > Salamandridae > Pleurodeles > Pleurodeles waltl. The sequence continues at coordinate 1,029,593,032 of NC_090443.1, read as the reverse complement.
CTGCAGCAAGATTATGTACATTGAAATCGCCTGTTATAACTGTGTCTAAAGTTAAATGTTCACACAATAGCTCTTCCAACTGGGCTATCACATTTTCTATTTCCATTTTCTTCAGGTCAGGCACAATGAGGTACGTTTATTAGCAGAAGTGCCACATTGCCTAATTCACTTGAGTAGCCTTCCACTATGCTCACCTGCATCATGTCAGAGCCCACTTTAATTTCCCTAATAATTAATTCTGTTAAATGATTTATCAAAATGATTTATGTACACTGATATTCCTCCCGATGGTGTTCCAAAAAGATGAAGTTTTCTGGCTAATTTGTGCAACTCCAAGAATCCCTCGAAGTGAGTTGGTGTTACCGCCCAGGTTTCTTAGAAACAAATAATATCCACTTCCTGCAGGTTTTTAATTGTTGACTCACTTTTCAGGACTATGGGTAGGGTGGCGACATCCCAAGATATGTTTTATGATAATATTTTTAGATGATAGAGCTGTGTTTTTTTATGTAATAGCAGGCACAGTGGGGGGAATCGTATAATGTGCCAACTGGTGGGCAGCTTTTGTGCTCGGTATTTCTATTAGTCCTGTCACCCAGATTAGATGCTAGCCAGCACCAGCCCTCCTCGTGCTTGTTGACCATTTCCACCAGGTGGATTATCCTCCTTCGGGATTGACCCTCATTTGGCCTGTAATGTATGCATAGTTTTTTGTAGTTGGAATGTAGTTGGACCCTCGGTGTTCCCCTTAGCAGGTCTTTCCTTATTTCTCGATCATTCAAAGAGGGCAGGCTGTGGTCTGGCTTGTGAGGACAGCACATATGGATATTTTGCTTCCTTTTTCTCTTGCACCATAATACCCCAGTTCACAAACCTTTCCTCCTCTGACAGGACTGTCTTCGACAGGGCTGCATTTTTCTGTGTTTTTATTGTGTACACCTGGCTGTTGTCCTTGCCACTTGCTTCAAACTGGATGCTGAGAATGCCCTCATTAGTTATTTCAGCTAGTGAAGGGATATGGTGTATTATTTGCCTGACTGAGTATGTCTTGCCTGCCCCTTGAGATGTACTGCAGCAGGAATGTTATTTTATATAGTATTGCTTCCTCTACCAGGCTGCCATCCTCCTTTTTAGGTCGAGCTTAAGCATACGGCCTCTTGTACACTTAAGTATACTTATACTTACTATGGGCTTAAAGTGATTTTATTTGTTCGTTTCAGTGTAATTAAAAAATCCTTCTTTGCTAGTGGTCATCATACCTGTTAGTCCCTCCCTTTTCTCTTTGGGTGCAGAGACCAACTACTGTACATTACACTTTGCCCTGTTTATCTGGTCTTTAGGGGACTTTTTCTCTTTTGTTTCATGCCCCTCTTCAGCGAAGCTTCCCTTTTTATTTGTAGAGCAACCTCCCTCTCAGTTTAGCTTAGCTGTAAACAAGGCTATAAATCAGGCTGCTATCTTGGTCACATTTGTTTTTTGTGGGCTTTCTGTGCCCTCTCTCACTCAGTTGCCTGGCTCCCGCCCTTCCTGGGCTTGGATTTTCTTTACCAAATGTGCCTGCCTGCAGTCTCTAGCGGTGAGCGCGAGGGCACGGGCCAGGTTGTTTATTTAATTACTTGTTTATTTAATTATTTTTTTTAACTGAACATATTCATTTTTTTGAGGCATGGGGAGATTAAGTGATGTTGAACTGATGCCACACCTTCTCCCTGTTCTTATTTAATTATTTTATCTGGAGCACTTGAAAGGAAGGCTTGTCATTTTCGAGCTCTACTGTAAACAGGTCACTTTTGCTGGGCATTCAAAGACCGAGATCGTGTTGCTGGCCTCTCACTTCCTCTGTTACAGTGCGTAATAAGCAAAGGTATTTCACTTTTTTTTTTTCTTTAAACCTAACTCGATTGTAATAAATATTTCTCTGGAAAACTGATGTGCGCTTGTGATTTAACACTCTGTTACTGTTTCCTTTTTCCCACAAGGGTACAAAATATCTCTTTATGGAACTGTGTTTGCAGATGTGCGATTGTGTTATCAATTGGTTTATGTGTGTTTGTTTCTTTTCAGTGGCTTCGTACTTGCTGTTATTTTGGGTTTTCAACTGGTTTATGTATCTGTGTGTGTGTTTTCAGTGGCTTCGTATGTGCTGTTATTTTTATTTTGTTACAGTGTTAATCATTTTGTAAGTGTAAGTGAAAGCATCCGTTTATTTTTGTGTTTATATTTGTTTTTGTGTGCTTTATGCGGCAAAGTGCATTTGTGTTTTGAAATGGTTTATGCATGTTTGTTTTGATAGTGGCTTCATAGTTGCCGCTATATTTATTTTGTTACTTTATTAATCATTTTGTAAGCATAAGTAAAAACATCCATTTACTTTTGTTTATACATTTATTTTCTGTTTTTGTCTTTTTGGTTCAAAGTAAAAAATGACAATACCACCAGCTGTTGCTTTGCAGTTGTATCAAACATTCAGCAACTTTGGAAACTATTCTCCGGTCTCGGGTGGAAGATTTTTCAGCTCTATTGTCGGAAAAGTTAGTTAATGTCTGAGTGTGTACATCTGGTCACAAAAAAGATAGCTACCTTTATTGTTCCTTTTGCCAGTTCCCTTCACACTCTTTTGTTGTGCAGGCATCTTGGTTCGATCAAGAGGGAGGTGTGAGCACATTTCAATCATTTGTCTGCCCAAAGTAGCCTTTTATAATATGGGTCACGAAATGTGAGAAAAGCAATCTTTACTCTTCAAGCATCCTGGAAAATGCACAGTGCAGTTAATGGTAGATGAGTGAATATTGCTAAATTACAAAACTTTTAAAAACACATGCATTATTTCTTAAATGCATCTTGGCAATTTTAGTTATCTTAAACTAAACAAAAGATGAGGCACTTAGCAGTTGTTTTAAAAAGAAAGTACTTTTATCAAATCGACTCCTTATAGAAAAAACAGCTTCCAATATATTTATGTTGCTAACAGCAACAAATTGTATATATGTAGCTGCAATGCTGTGGTTTAAAAAATGCAGTCAACCCCTAAATCAATTAGTTTCTTTCATATTACAGATGTATTTAATTTTGTATGGGACTTTGGCCCTTGTTACGACCTTGACGGAGGGGTTTCCTCCATCACAAATGTGACAGATATCCCATCCTCCGTTTTTATGATCTCCATTGAATATAATGGGATCGTAATACGGCGGACGAGATATCCGTCACATTTGTGATGGCGGAACCCCCTCCGTCAAGGTTGTAATAAGGCCCTTTGTTTTTAGTGGATTTATATGTGTGTTTGTTTTAAGTGGCTTTGTGTGTGCCTTTCCTTTTATTTTGTTACAGTGTTTCTCGTCGTAGAAGTGTAAGTGAGAGCACCCGTTCATTTATTTACTTCTATTTGTTTGTGTATGTGCGTTTTTGAGTTTTAAACTTTTGGTTTTCTTTAGTGCGAGCCTTTATGTTCAGTGGCAAAACTAATAAAAATATGGGGCATTCTGCTATTGTTTGAAAAATAAACTTCTTATACAAAACTGGTTCCTTGTAGGAAAACAGCCTCCATTGTTTAAGAGCTGCTTCATGTAACTGCAATGGTGTAATCTTAAAAATGCAGTCCACGCCAAAAACTATTTTTCATTTTATATTACATATATATTGAATTTTTTATGCAGCTTTATTTTCAGTAGCTTCGTGTTTGTTTTAAGTGACTTTGTGCGTACCTTTCTGTTTATTTTGTTACAGTATTTATCGTCCTCTAAGTGCAAGTGAGTATACCCATTTATTCATTTAGATTGGTTTCGCACAGCGGTCCAACTGATGTCAGCTATAAATACAAGTCCCGGAACGCACCAGGACAATATGAAAGCCCATGACTACCATAGGGGAGTTGTAGGTGTTAAAGAGTTAAAACATATGGGGCCAGATGTATCAAGCTTTTTTGCATTCGCAAACAGTGCGAATTGCAAAATTCGTCTGTTTGCAAATGCGAAAATGCCTTTCAGAATGTATGAAAGGCATTCGCAGTGCAATTTTAAGGAATCGCTAAAATAGCGATTCCTTAAAATTGCGACACCTTTTAGAGAATTACAAATTGCGATTCTCTAAATTGGAAATTGCAAATAGTGAATTCCTATTTGCGATTTCCAAAGCACATGTATCAAGCATTTCCCATATGCGAATTGGGCATTCAGGAAATGCAATTACCACAAACTAAAGTTTGGTGGTAACCATGTGCAAATTTTAAAAATGCATTATAAATGCATCTTTAAAATTGACATGTAGCGCACACATGCCCTAAGGCATATGTGAGCTTCACATGTCTGATAAAATATTTTTGGGGTGCAGCAGAGGGAGCCTTAGGTGCCCAGCATCCTGGGATTTGCATTTCTAATTATCAAATTCCTAACTAGAATTCCCAATTTGGGAAATGCAAAAACATTTGCAAGAGGCCCATCAGTGCGAATGGGGTCGGATTCTCTATTTGTGATTCAGTAATAGCATTTGTGAATTTTAAGAAATTGCTATTACTGAATCACAAAAATCATGCATACCATTTTGCATTTCTTAAATTGCAATTTATTAAAATTTGCTATTTAAGAAACGCATCGTTTTTTTGATACATCTGGCCCATGGTATTTTACAAAGTTTGGCTGAAGCCCTGGGGTTATTTTGGTCCTTGTTTGAGGGGTACACCACACATTATATACCATTTGTGGATATTTAATATATCACAACTGAAGGGCTTTTGGCCAAGTACAGTGGGCAGAATCTCAGCCTGTGCAGCTGACTCTAGCTGCTGTGCCTTTAAAGAGCCAAAAAACAACAATCTGATTAGTTTACGCCACATTTGCTTTATGTTAATATTCCTTTCAAATAACAAACTATTACAATGGAAAATTGTGTTTCTGGTCCTGAATGCGAATGTCAGCAGATTCTGGCTGTGCCTGCACACATAAGCAAAAATTGCCTTTCACACTCATTTGTTTTATTTAGCTGAGAAGATATTCTTAAAATGCGATAGAGAAGTGCTGGTTTTAATGCTTTGGTACTCTTTTACATAGCTTGTGAGTTGGAACACTGTATCAGCCAGCCAGCAACTCTGATGGTGGGGCGGTGAAAGTGGTATTCTATTGGAATTAGCACTGCAAATTTAAATTAAAATGCTAAATGGAAACATTTTCATTTTTTGCTGCAGATACAGGAAGAAGGTAAGTAGAAGTGCATTAGTTATATGTAGGGCCACTAGAATTATATGGCAGGAAAATACAAAATTATGGCACACGGTTAACCACTTTATATGGCAAAAAAGTCCAGTTATAAATTTACAATGCTAATGGCTCTAACTGCTTGTTTACACAGAGGTGAATGGGTAACACAAAGTGTGCTTTACATTGCCAAAAGGCTTGCTGCCACACAATGATCACATGCAACTTCCTGCTCCATCTTTCTTCCCCTCTTAGGTAGTGTTTAATTAATTTCTCTCTTATAAAACACAAGTGTCGTTTTTTGATCTTCTGTTTGCTGCTGCCTTTTCCACCCCCATTCTACTGCTTAACTCTTTGTAGAGCATGGAATCAAGTTATCCTCAGGACATTACCCTAGGAGAGCTTTGCGAAATGCTTTATTTTTGCCTGCCCTCCAGGCTCACATCAGTGTGCGTTTTTTGCTCTGAATCACAATTTGCTTCCTGTCTTAAAAGTAGACACTCGCCCTGAGTTTGCTTTTCGAACTTTTTATTTTTGATAAAAATACAGCAATTTGTAAATAATTGTTGCCTTATATTGTGACCAAAAAGCGTTCTCCTGACATGAACTTGGAATTATTTTTATTTTTGCAGTGAGTACATGCTCATGTTGGGTGTGCAATTTGTGGTCTGATATGTTTTCGTCAGTCACTCGACCACACAGCAAATAAATCAGAATTAATACTAATTTGCAGGGGGGCTTTTGTTTGTTTATGACATCCAAAATGCATCATTTATCCGCAAACCATTAAAGCCTATTTTATTGTCAAAACATACAATCTACACTTACTATAAACATGCACTACTGTAGAACAAATAAAAGAAAACCTCTCGCAAAGGTGATCCCTATTGGCTCGGCTCAAACGTCATAATGCAAATCACAGTTGGCAAAACACATGGGTAAAAGACATTGGTGGGCATTATGACAATGGCGGTCAGGTTACCGCCACGCCGGCGATGGCGGTAGTACTGTTGCCAGGCCGGCGGTAATGACTGCCAAATAATGACCATGGCGGTGATCCCTCCCATAGACAGCCAATGTACCACGCCAACTGCCAGCACGGTACGAACATGGAACACGGCGGTAGCCACCTACAGGCAGGCGGAAGACATGGATCTGCGCACCATATTATGACATAGCAGACCACCAGGATTTCCAGGGTGATAGCAACGACACCAAAGGCCTGGTGGAAACACACCATTTAAAAGGAAACACTCACCTCCAGGGACACAGAGGAGTCCACAGCCGCCATGGAACCAGAACTGCAAGTTTTCCCGATGCTGTACCACGCCATGGCCATCCTGGAGCACCACGCCGACGAAGACGATGACGGTGAGTACAGCCGCCTAGCACACATGGGAGGGAGAGAGGGTGGGGAGAGTGACACACACATGCACAACACACACCATACACACACACACACACCCATAACCAGCCTCAGAGTAAATCGACAGTAACAAGACCCACGAGCAAAGAAAGCTTGGACATATATTTATGTTCCAACCACTGTAATCATGTTGGATGACAAATCAAATTCAAAGAATATACAACTGCATATGTACATGCAGGCACAAAGGCCAGTTCAAAATCACGAATGCCCACAGGGCAAAGTCCAAGCCTACATCAGGACTCCACTGTTCAGGGACATCATGTTGGAAATGGGCAGGCACCTCGGGGACAGGGGTGGGGTGTGCATCTCATTGTGAGGGGGCTCCAAGCCCACTGGTTCTGGAGGGGCTCTTTGCCCACTGGATACTGGGGGGGGGGCTCCTTGCCCACTGGATACTGAGGGGGCTCCTAGCCCATCCTTGGCTACTGGTTCTGGAGTGTTGTCCTTGGCCACTGGTTCTTGAGGGGTGTCATTGGCCACTGGTTCTTGAGGGGTGTCCTTGGCCACTGATTCTGGAGGGCTGTCCTTGGTCACTGGTTCTTGAGGGGTGTCCTTGGCCACTGGTTTTTGAGGGCTGTACTTGGCCACTGGTTCCGGAGGGCTGTCCTTGGCCACTAGCTCTGGAGGGCTGTCCTTGGCCACTAGCTCTGGAGGGCTGTCCTTGGCCACTAGCTCTGGAGGGCTGTCCTTGGCCACTAGTTCTTGAGGGATGTCCTTGGCCACTGGTTCTGGAGGGATGTCCTTGGGCTTAGTCTTTGTTGGTGCCTCCTTGGGATTTGTCTTTGTTGGGACCTCCTTGTGCTTTATCTTTGTTGGTGCCTCCTTGGGCTTTCTCTTGGTTGGGGCCGCCTTGGGCTCTGTTTTTGTTGGGGCCTCCTTAGTCTCTGTTTTTGTTGGGGCCTCCTTGCCCTTGGTCTTGGAGGAGTCTTCTTGGCCCTAGGTTTTTTAGCTGGCTCCATGCTCTTGGTTGTCGGTTTAAGGGGGGCGACACTTTAGCTCTCTGTTTTGTGGGTGGAGGAGTGTTCTTTGGGCGGAGGGGCCTGCGTCGCAATCATGTGCCCCTTAGTGGTTGCTGGAGACTTAGTGGGTGGTACAATGTCAGACTGTGTACTTGAGGTACTGTCCTAGGGGGGTGGGACCTTTCTCTTACGGGCAGGACGGGGGGGAGAGAAGAGGTCAAGGCGGGCAAGGAAAAGCTTTTTAGGGCCAATGGGGCGAGATGTGGGAGGAGGGATGGGAATGGAGGTAGAGGGAGTGGTTGTAGGAGGAGTAGGTGTGCTGGACTTGGGTGCAGGTGCATGGACAGTGTGCGTTTGGGAGGTGAATGGCTGTTAGGGGTCTGAGTGCGAGCGTTTGTGTGTCTTTGGAGGGGGCAGACAGGGTGGGGGAGGACAAACATGACGTGTAGATGGATGTTGTGGTGGTGTCTGCAAGTAAGGTGGGTGTGCTGCATGATGTGGAGATGGTGGTGGTGGTAACTGGTGGTGGGGGTGCAAGTCTGCTGTTGTGGTGACTGTGGGAAAGGCTATGTAGGTGGCAGGTTCAGGGACTATTGATGCAGTGCATGCAGGTGTGAGTGCGGATGTGATTTTGAGGGAGGTAGAGGAGGCAGACAGTGGAGGCAGTGGATGATGATGTGTGTGCATCTGTCTGTTGGCTGGGTGAGTGCTTGTGGACTGAAGTGCGCTGCCTGTGTTTGTCTGTGCACGTCTTGTGTGATGTTTTGTGTGCATGCTTGTGTGAATGTGTGTGTGGGATGGGTTGGGGATTAGGAGACTGGGACTAGGAAGTGGTAGTTGGAGGGGGGACGGAAGAAACAGGGACACTGGCTGTCGTCAGAAAGGAGGCCAGAGCCTGAAACGATCTCTGTAGGGCCGCCAAGCCACAGTGAATGCCCTCCAGGAAGGCATTGCGTTGCTGGATGGCAGTCACTATGGTAGACTGCCCTACAGAGATGGATCTCAGGAGGTCAATAGCCTCCTCACTGAGGGCAGCAGGGCTGACTGGTGCAGGGCCTGAGGTGCCTGGGGTGAAGGAGATGCCCACCCTCCTGGGTGAGCGGGCAAGGTCAACTCGGTGGGGGGATACTGGGAGGGCGGTGCTGGTACAGGGGGACATGGTAGAACCTGTAGCCGGGGCAGTCCCAGAGGGGTACGCCACCAACAGGGAGCTCCCATCAGAGGAGGAATCAGAGTCAGTGGTATCACGTCCTGTCCCTGCTGTGGTGCTCCCCTCACCCTCACCCTCCGTCCCACTAGTCCCCTCAGCGTCGGTGGATTCTGCCTCCTGGGTCCCGTGTGCTGCAGCTCCCTCACTCGCCGGATGATGCTAATACACACATGGACAGGATGACAAAAGGAGAGGGGGGAGAAAGAAATGGAGTACAGAGTCAACCACAGTACCACAATCACAGCACAGATGGCATACATATCACTGTCACACACAGAGACTGAGAATGGGCAGTATGGACCACACTGGCATTCCACTGGCTAAGTACCACAGCAGGTAGGAGCCAAACACTGCCAGCTACACACCCACTGGGACCAACTAAGCCCTGTCTGCCATGGAAAGCCAGCTACCTAGCTATCAAAAACATGCATTTTACCCTATTTACCTAAGCTGGACCACACAGCAATGTCTAAACTGGAATATTGGGGCATCCACTGACTAGTACCCTGCACCCAAATCCCATGCCAGGCAACAGAGATGGTTGTCTAACATACTGTACTCACCCCCTTGTGGCTGCTGTAATGCACTCAAGTGCCAATCCAACTCAGAATTGGCCACTACCAGTATGTGGGCCATCAGGGAGGTGAGGTTCCGATGGGCACCCGTCCCTCGTTGGGAGGCCGTCCTCAGCTGAGCCTCCGCAGTCTTCCGGGCCCAGCGTATCAGGTCTTCCAACCATTTCCTGCAGTGGGTGCACTGCCTGTAGTAGACCCACAGGGTCTGCACTTCCTTGGCGATGGCACGCCACAACCCCTTCTTCTGATGGGCGCTGACCGGCAGAAGAAACACAAACAGTGTGACACCATGAACAAGACAATCTAGCCTGCTACACATATGGCCTACAAACTGCATTAGCCCCTCATCAGGCACACACATGACCCGGACCCCTGCATTAACGCTGCCACCAGCCATACCCCCCAAACGGGACACTGCTGGCGCACTCATACATCTTCTATGCATCCATGTCGCATTCAACGTACCCATGATGTACTCACCTGTTGGTCTGGAGGCCCATTCAACTGCCCATACAGGGGTCAGACCCCATCCACGAGCCTCTCCAACTCTTCTGACGTGAAGGCTGGGGCCCTTTCCCCTGTCGCATGTGCCACAGCAGGCTTCAGACACATAGCACAGCAGCACATGCAGTGGAGATGTCGTCCTGTGAAAAGTCAGGACTCAAGTGAAGTGGTAGAAAGACAATGACGACCATCTCCATGGCAGTGAATACCGTCACTGCCGGCGTTGATCATCATTGGTTCCCATACACCATAGAGGGCCATGTTAGCCAATGAGGAATTGCACGGCGGTGCAGACCGCCTCCCCCCATGTCACGAACGCCAGCGGAGTGAAGTCACTTCCACCTGTCCCTGCATACAGGACAGGCGGGTGCCATTTTCTAATCCTAGTACACATGTACAGATTTAAAAGTGTGTCATTGTAGTCAAATGTACTCACCTATACAATTCCAGTGTCCAACATACAAGCATGCACTTTGTACACTGCTGAAGTGAGTTCATGGTTCCTGTTGTCACTCCCTTCTTACTTTTGGGTCCCTTAGGTACCGACCTCTGTGGAGGAATAGGATGAGGAGGCAAGCACCCGTGTACAGACCCTTTGTGGAATTAGCTACACTAGAGGACAGGCACATCATACTCACCTATCGTCTGGACAGGGCCACAATCACATAGCTGTGTGCACAAATGGAGCCTGATCTGCTACCTGCTATCCGTTGCACCACAGTAATATCCCCTCTTGTGCAGGTACTCTCAGTGCTCAATTTCTTGGCAACTGGCTCTTTCCAGGTGACAGTGGGCTTGGCTGCAGGAATGTCACAGCCAATGTTCTCTATTGTGCTTGCAAGGGTTTTGTCTGCCATGCTCAAACACATGTGCAGCTACATCGCATTCCCCCAGGTAGATGAGTTACCCACTGTGAAGGCTGGATACTATGTGATGAGACATATACCACATGTAATTGATGCCACTGACCGGACCCATATTGGCTTAGTACCCCCCAGGATCAATGAACCGGTGTACAGGAATCGGAAGAGTTTCCACTCCCTTTATGTCCAGATGGTGTGCCTTGCTGAGCAGTACAGCTCCCACGTCACTTACAAGAATCCTGGGTCGGTGCATGATGCCTTTGTCCTGAAAAATAGCAGCATCCCACAGCTGATGGCACAACCACAGAGGCACAACGTGTGGCTTATAGTGGTGGTGCACTGTGTGGGATGGGGTGGGGTGAAGGGAGTCAGGGTGAGGAGTCAAGATGGCATGCAGGCATGGGGGGGTGATAGGTTGTAAATGTTGACTCACCAGTGTCCAGTCCTCCGGCTACTTCAGTGATTCCCTCAGGATGTAGGATTGCCAAGACTTGCTCCTCCCATGCTGTCAGCTGTGGGGGAGGAGCGGGGGTCCGCCGCCAGTCCTCTGGGTGGCGAGCTGGTGCCTTGTTGCAATGGAACGCACCTTCCCCCGTAGGTCGTTCCACCTCTTCCTTATGCCATCCCTTATGCATGGATGTAGTCCCACACCGTTCAACCTGTCCACGATCCTGTGCCATAGCTCCATCTTCCTGGCAATAGATATCTGCTATACCTGTGCTCCAAACAGCTGTGGCTCTACAGTGAATATTTCCTCAACCATGGCCCCCAACTCCTCATCAGTGAAACAGGGGTGCCTTTTTGGGACATGGGTGTTATGTGGTGTGTGTAGGTTGTGCAGAGGGTGATGTGTGATGTGGTGGGGTGTGTGGTGCGTGTGGAATGAACAGATAGTTGTGATCTATGTGTGCAGTTCTCTTTTGTGTTAGCGTCGCTAAGTGTATCTGTCTTGTCGTGTTAGCAAAGGATTCTGGGTGATGTGGTATGTGTTTTTTAGGTCTGTGATTGTCAGGTGTGGGTTATTTGTTCTGGCCAATGTTGTCTTGTTTTGTATTTGGGTGGCCTTATCCGCCGTGGCGATGTGCACCACCAATGGTGTATCGCTGTTGAATGTCTGCTGTGGTGACTCGTGGGTCAATATTTGGAGGGCGTAGTATTGGTGGCGTAACGGTATAGGTGGTAGTTCCGACAGTTTATCACGTTCATTGGGTCTGGCGGATTTGTAGTTGTGGCTCGTTTCTGTTGCTTTTGCCTGTATGTGTCATAATCTGGTGGATGGATGTTCGCCTCCATGGCGGTATGTTGGCGGCAGTCACCAGGGCGGTATTTACTGCCAATATCATAGTGAGTGCCATTGTCATTTACAATGCCAATAGCTCTAACTCTCGCAAATGCGAGACCTACTGCATTGCAAATGCTTGTTATTTTTTGAGGGGGAGGTGGATCTTGGATAACTGACCCCTAATTCCATTGTTGGCTGATATGTTTGTGCTCAGGATTGTGGTTTCCTGTACCATAATTCCTGCATTGACTTTCTTGTGGTGCTCTTTTTGTGGTAGTGATCTTTCAGTTTTTCCTCAGGACCATCTAAAGGCAGTTCTCCATGTCTTGGTTGGGCATTATCCAGGGTATTTTGCGGTTGGGCTTGTGTGTGAATCTGAATAATTGAGTTTGCCAGTATGGTTTAATCCTTGGGCTCTGTGGATTCCTGTTCATTAGTTTGAACCTTATTTGTGCAATATATTGGACAAAGATTATTGTTTAATTTGGCTTCATCCTTTGGTATTGAGGCGCCTACATGTCCGGGGAATCTGTCCCCAGCTTCTTCTCCTTATTTGCATCTTTAGCTGCTTTTTAACATGCCTTGTTAGTGGTTTGGTGCCCAGATTTGCTACACCATCTACATTTGGTGAGAGCTTCATCTTTTCCTGTATCAGCTCTCTTGTATTTTCCATGCTGCCAGCTGTGTTAGTGGGATTATCTTGGGCTTTCTCTGTTTCCGGCTGCTTTAGTTCTGCCCCCCTTTCTTTCAACCCTAATGGAGTTTGTCGGGCTACTTTTAACCTTAGCTCTTCGGTTTGTGTTTCAAGGCTGACCTTCTTTGTCTCTGTGTTTATTGCTCCATGCTGTTCGATGCTTTTCAAATCTATTACCATTATTGTCAGAACTTCAGATAGGCATGACAGTGTCTCCACAATCTCTGAGCAGTGGCACTCATTAGATGTATCACTTTTGTCAATATTATCTAGTTTCCTGGCCATGTTTGCTATGCTAAGGGCTATGGTTTGTATGGTGTCGATTTGAATCTCAAGTTTGTACGACAGCCATATGACTGCATTTATCGCAGCCATTAGGAAGGAGTTTATGGAACTAAGTGATTGGTCTTGGTGAAATGTAAGATCATAGTTTGGTGCGATGTTATAGTCATGTAAATGTTCTTATGGCTTACCCTCTGCATGTCCCATATTGAGCTGGCCTTGGACTCGGTGTTGAACCTCTGCCCTCCTTGACCGTTGGCTTCCCAGAGATTCTTCTTGCTGGCAGTCCTGGTTTCATCTACTTCTAGTAGTTCTTTTTCCATCACTGTATCTTTCAAGTGCTCCATGTGTACTTATGCAAGCGTCACCCCCATCATTAGCGTGGGGGCAGCTATATGCATAGGAACAACTGTCTCAGGCCCATCTCGGGATTGTTTCTGGTGGACTGTGATGCCAGAGCAATCTATAGAGGTAGACGACAGCTCAATAATTGTGGATACTTCCCCCAACTTTGGGCTTGAGTGGGCCCACCTTCTTCTACCCACATTTTGGGGCGCTAGGAGGCTAGCTGCAATTAGATTCTTAAATTAGCGGGGAGATAGGTGAGATTGATGCAAAGTCCATACTGACCCTGTGAAGATTTCCCCCAGATACTCTAGGAAAGTACTCAGTCATGGATTTAGTTACCTGCCCCCCTGCTTGTACCCATCCAAAGACACCAATACAGTAAATAAGTGAGACACAACACACAATAAAAATCCCACAACAATCCCACAACAATTTATAAGAATATGTTATATTTTTATACGTAAATAGACACCAAAATGACAAAAATCCAATGTAGGGAACCGGAGATATGAATTTTTAAATAATTAACACTTTCTAGTGCTTAAAAACACATAGGCCAACTTTACCAAATGTCTCCAAACTTCAGGATGTATGTCCTGAAGTTCTCCTTGCAGGTCCAAAACACAAAACCAAGGGTCTGGAATCTCCTGGATAGTCCTTGGAAAGTTAGACCACAATTCCCACAATGCACCTGGCCAAATCCTTAAAAGTCCACTAGATGCACTCCAGGCTGACGACTCCTGCTGGAGATGATGCAGGTGAAGCTCTGTTAGCATGTAGCTGCAGGAAGTCCACTCTTGAGTCCTTCTTGAAGCAAGGCACAGTCCCCAGGGCTTTAGTATCAGATCGTGCAGCAGGCGCAGTTCACTCAGAAGTGCTGACTAAGGGTGCAGATCCAGAATTAAGCAGGGCAGTCCTTTTCCCTCTTGTAGTTTCAGGCAGCATGTCTAAGAGGCTATGCACCTCTCACATATTTATTACCAGCTCCTGGACATCAGGAAGGGGGCACCCAGACCAATAGAATCCAGAGAGACACCCAGATGCATGACCACATCCTCCAAAGTGTGGCATATTCCTGTCCCAGCAAGCACTATTCTTTCAAAATCCATGATGGCTGAAATTTCAGCAGAGCAGTAAGTGCTGACCAAACCATCCCCCAGTGTGGCTCATTTCCATAGCTCCCCTCCTTCTAACATTTGCAAATTCCTTCCTTAAGCCTGGTATCTGGCCGAGGGGTCCACAAGGTGGGGGTTAGGTGATCTGGATTCCCTTCTGTCCTGCTGTCCTTTGTGGCTGTATGTTTCATTACCCCTCCCCCTGCTCTGGTACTCCTGTGTAGCCCCAGAGCTGCCCTTCAGCAGAAAGGCTCTCCCCTGGACAGCCACTTACCACTTAATCAAGCAGCTCCGCTAATCCTGTTAGCACTGACCAATCAGAGGGGACCTTCAGAAGGCTGAAGTAAAGCCTTATAACTTATTTACTGTACAAGTTGTGATAAATTCACAAATGTCAAATTGCTGGATTTATCAAAACAAATTGTTTAAGTTCTTGAATGACTTTTCTATGCCTTTTCTTACTATATTTAAAATAAAATACAATATTGCAATGATAGCCTGTGAAGCCCAGTATCTACAATGGGGGGAAATAAAATGATATTTTTTTTCCCTCACCAGGGTTTATAAAACATCTTTCATAAGGCCTTTGCTTATAGTTGCATTACCTACAACCCCCGGGACACCCAGGGGAAACCTTAGGGTACCTAATATGTGAAAATAAGGTAGATCATCACATTTAAAGTGTCCAAAGCACTTAAACAAAGTCGAATTGGGACACAATTTCCATTTAAATACAGTTTCCAGAAGGACTACTGGCTTGGGCTGGTGTGAGAAATTAGGTTGTTGGTTGAGGGCAGAGTGACCCCGGTTCAAGCAACAGCCACAATCCCTGTCACAGTGAACCACAAAAGTTGCTAAATTAACCTGTGCTTAACCCTCTGCTAGCTTGACACAAAGCAGTCAGGCTTAACTTAGATGCAATTTGCAAAGCATTTTTGCAGCACACAAACAGAAAAAAAGTGAAAACACAACACAAGAAAAATCCCAAAGCAAATCGGCAATATAGAGTCAATTTTAATAAACTATTTGACACTAAAATCACAAAAAATCCACCCAAAAAAACAGAGTTATGATTTTTTTAAAGCTTTTAGTAAAATCTAGCTCAAAGCACCAACACAGACATCTAGTTGCACAAGACAGGGTCAATGTCGAAAAATATGCTGATTGCAATGGAGCACGAGTCGGATACAAAGAGTGAATCAGGCCCAGCTAGTACTCACATTTAGACTTAGAAATGACTTGAAAAAAATGTTTTGATAAGGTACAATTTAATGGGCCAAGGCCCCAGGCGGAGTCTGAGGAGGGAGCATCATTGTCGGGGAGCTGCTGGCTGAAGTAGAGGTGAAGATTTCTACGTTCCAACTTAAGGCACACAAAATGTGGCACATAAGTGGGCTATAATCAAACTTTTTAAGGCACTGTATTCCAACATAACAACACAAAGTGGAAAAATACGTTTTTTCCAAACTGCAGAACCAAAAACATCATTTATGGAGTCATCTGCCCATGTAACAAGTTGTACATCGGTGTGCCGTTGATAAAGATATACTCCTTGGTAGGGAAGGACAACCAGGAAATTAGTTTCTATTTATGCCTGTTTTATTGCATTCATGGGCTTTAACCCCTTCTGTGCCGCGGACGTAGTGGTTACGTCCTGCGGCACAGTGCTGCTGTGCCGAGGACGTAACCACTACGTCCTCGGCACACAGCCCAGAGGGAGCGCTCTCACTCCCTCTGTGTGCTTCCCCCCAACCCCCCAAAGTCAGGGATGGAAGGGGAAGCCCTTCCCCTTCCACCCCCGACCCCCCCAACTCCCCCTGTGACGTCAGCACGCGAGCGCGCGCTGATTAGTCACAGGGTCTCCCCCATCGCGCTGGAAGCAGAGCTTCCAGCGCGATTGAAAGAGAAATGCTTTTGCATTTCTCTTTCAATCACTGGGGGAGGCCCCGAGAGGCTTCAAAGGGAAGGAAATGTATTTCCTTCCCTTTGAAGTCTCTCACAGGTTTCAAAAGCCGGATTGCTTGCAATCCGGCTTTTGAAACCCCACTAGACACCAGGGATTTTTTGTTTTTGGAATGAAACTTTCAAAAGGGAGTGACCCCTTGGGCAAGGGTCGCTCCCAGGGGGGGCAGAAACCTCTAGGCACCAGGGAGTTTTTTTTTTTTTTTCGTTTTTTTTTGTGATATTTTCTTTTTTTTAGGTGGGGAGCGACCCCTTAGGCAAGGGTCGCTCCCCTAGGGGGCAATATATATTTAGGCCTTTTCTGCCCCCCTTGGGGGCAGATTGGCCTACTTTGATGAGGATAATCTGCCCCCAAGGGGGGCAGAAACCATTAGACACCAGGGAGTTTTTTTTTTTCGCGAATTTTTCGCAACGGGAGAGACCCCTTGGGTAAGGGTCGCTCCCAGGGGGGGCATTTTTTTGGGAAGGCCTTTTCTGCCCCCCCTGGAGGCAGATCGGCCTATTATTAGGCCGATCTGCCCCCAGGGGGGACAGAAACCTCTAGGCACCAGGGATCATTTCTTTTTTTTTTCTTTTTGTTATGTTTTCTTTTTTTTTTAGGTGGGGAGCGACCCCTTAGGCAAGGGTCGCTCCCCTAGGGGGCAAATTATATTTAGGCCATTTCTGCCCCCCTTGGGGGCAGATTGGTCTATTTTGATGAGGCCAATCTGCCCCCAAGGGGGGCAGATACCATTAGACGCCAGGGAGTTTTTTTTTTTGCATGAATTTCACGCAAGGGGAGCGACCCCTTAGGCAAGGGTCGCTCCCTGGGGGGGGATTATTTTAGGCCATTTCTGCCCCCCTGGGGGGTAGATCAGCCTATTTTGATTCGGCTGATCTGCCCCCAAGGGGGGCAGAAACCACTAGGCACCAGGGATTTTTTTGTTTTTTTGTTTTACAGATGGGGAGCGACCCCTTGGACAAGGGTCGCTCCCCTGGAGGGGCAAAATGTATTTAGGCCATTTCTGCCCACTTTGGGGGCAGATCGGCCGATTTTAGGTCAATCTGCCCCCAAGGGGGCAGAAACCACTAGGCACCGGGGATTTGTTTTTTGGTGTCAATGTCACGCAGGGGGAGCGACCCCGTAGGCAAGGGTCGCTCCCGGGGGGCCTATTATTAGGCCGATCTGCTACCAGGGGGGGGGGGCAGAAACCTCTAGGCGCCAGGGCAATTTTTTTTTGTGTTTTTTTTTTTTAATGTTTGGTTTTTTTGAGATGGGGAGTGACCCATCAGGCAAGGGTCGCTCCCCTGGGGGGCAAACTGTATTTAGACCATTTCTGCCCCCCTTGGGGGCAGATTGGTCGATTTTAGGTCAATCTGCCCCCTTGCCACTAGGCACCGGGGATTTGTTTTTTTGGCGCCAATGTCACGCAGGGGGAGCGACCCCATAGGCGAGGGTCGCTCCTGGTGGGGGGGTGGAGGTTGGGGATGCAAATTTATTTTAGGCCATTTCTGTCCCCCCTGGAGGCAGATCGGCCTATTATTAGGCCGATCTGCCACCGGGGGAGGGGCAGAAACCTCTAGGCGCCAGGGCAAATTTTTTTTGTGTTTTTTTTTTGTATGTTTGTTTTTTTAGAGATGGGGAGTGACCCATCAGGCAAGGGTCGCTCCCCTGGGGGGCAAACTGTATTTAGACCATTTCTGCCCCCCTTGGGGGCAGATTGGTCGATTTTAGGTAAATCTGCCCCAAGGGGGCAGAAACCACTAGGCACCGGGGATTTGTTTTTTGGCGACAATGTCACGCAGGGGGAGCGACCCTGTAGGCAAGGGTCGCTCCCGGGAGGGGGGGGGGGGGGTTTGGGGGGCAAATTTATTTTAGGCTATTTCTGCCCCCCCTGGGGGCAGATCGGTCTATTATTAGGCCGATCTGCCCCCAGGGGGGGCAGAAACCTGTAGGCGCCAGGGCAGATTTTTTTTGGGTGTTTTTTTTTTGTTGTATGTTTGTTTTTTTAGAGATGGGGAGTGACCCATCAGGCAAGGGTCGCTCCCCTGGGGGGCAAACTGTATTTAGACCATTTCTGCCCCCCTTGGGGGCAGATTGGTCGATTTTAGGTCAATCTGCCCCAAGAAGGCAGAAACCACTAGGCACCGGGGATTTGTTTTTTGGCGACAATGTCACGCAGGGGGAGCGACCTCGTAGGAGAGGGTCGCTACTGGTGGGGGGGTGGGGGTTGGGGATGCAAATTTATTTTAGGCCATTTCTGCCCCCCCCGGGGGCAGATCGGCCTATTATTCGGCCGATCTGCCACCAGGGGGGGCAGAAACCTGTAGGCGCCAGGGCAGATTTTTTTTTTTTGTTTTTTTTTTGTATGTTTGTTTTTTTAGAGATGGGGAGTGGCCCATCAGGCAAGGGTCGCTCCCCTGGGGGGCAAACTGTATTTAGACCATTTCTGCCCCCCTTGGGGGCAGATTGGTCGATTTTAGGTCAATCTGCCCCCAAGGGGGCAGAAACCACTAGGCACCGGGGATTTGTTTTTTTGGCGCCAATGTCACGCAGGGGGAGCGACCCCATAGGCGAGGGTCGCTCCTGGTGGGGGGTTCGGGGTTCGGGATGCAAATTTATTTTAGGCCATTTCTGCCCCCCCTGGGGGCAGATCGGCCTATTATTAGGCCGATCTGGCACCAGGGGGGGGGGCAGAAACCTCTAGGCGCCAGGGCAACTTTTTTTTATGTGTTTTCTTTTTGTATGTTTGTTTTTTTTAGAGATGGGGAGTGGTCCATCAGGCAAGGGCCGCTCCCCTGGGGGGCAAACTGTATTTAGACCATTTCTGCCCCCCTTGGGGGCAGATTGGTCGATTTTAGGTCAATCTGCCCCCAAGGGGGCAGAAACCACTAGGCACCAGGGATTTGTTTTTTTGGCGCCAATGTCACGCAGGGGGAGCGACTCCGTAGGCAAGGGTCGCTCCTGGGCAGGGGGGGTTTGGGGGAGTGGGGGGGATCAAATTTATTTTAGGGCATTTCCTCCCCCCCCCCTCCCCCCCCCCCCCAGGGCCGGCTGAGCTAGAGGTCAAAATCCACAGGTAGGCACTTTGCATAAAACACCTCTGTTTTCTGTGAAAAAATATGTTGTGTCCACGTTGTGTTTTGGGCCGTTTCCTTTCGTGGGCGCTAGGCCTACCCACACAAGTGAGGTACCATTTTTATGGAGAGACTTAGGGGAACGCTGGGTGGAAGGAAATTTGTGGCTCCTCTCAGATTCCAGAACTTTCTGTCACCGAAATGAGAGGAAAAAGTGTTTTTTGGCCAAATTTTGATGTTTGCAAATGATTCTGGGTAACAGAACCTGGTCAGAGCCCCGCAAATCACCCCATCTTGGATTCCCCTAGGTCTCTAGTTTTCAAAAATGCGCTGGTTTGCTAGGTTTCCCCAGGTGCCGGCTGAGCTAGAGGCCAAAATCCACAGGTAGGCACTGTTTTCTATGAAAAAATGTGATGTGTCCACGTTGTGTTTTGGGCCATTTCCTGTCGCGAGCGCTAGGCCTACCCACACAAGTGAGGTATCATTTTTATCGGGAGACGTGGGGGAACGCTGGGTGGAAGGACATTTGTGGCTCCTCTCAGATTCCAGAACTTTCTGCCACAGAAATGTGAGGAACATGTGTTTTTTTAGCCAAATTTTGAGGTTTGCAAAGGATTCTGGGTAACAGAACCTGGTCCCAGCCACACAAGTCACCCCATCTTGGATTCCCCTAGGTCGCTAGTTTTCAGAAATGCACAGGTTTGGTAGGTTTCCCTAGGTGGCGGCTGAGCTACAGGCCAAAATCTACAGGTAGGCACTTTGCTAAAAACAGGTCTGTTTTCTGTGATGTGTCCACGTTGCGCTTTGGGGCGTTTCCTGTCGCGGGCGCAAGGCCTACCCACACAAGTGAGGTATCATTTTTATCGGGAGACGTGGGGGAACGCTGGGTGGAAGGAAATTTGTGGCTCCTCTCAGATTCCAGAACTTTCTGCCACAGAAATGTGAGGAACATGTGTTTTTTTAGCCAAATTTTGAGGTTTGCAAAGAATTCTGGGTAACAGAACCTGGTCCCAGCCGCACAAGTCACCATCTTGGATTCCCCTAGGTCTCTAGTTTTCAGAAATGCACAGGTTTGGTAGGTTTCCCTAGGTGGCGGCTGAGCTACAGGCCAAAATCTACAGGTAGGCACTTTGCTAAAAACAGGTCTGTTTTCTGTGATGTGTCCACGTTGCGCTTTGGGGCGTTTCCTGTCGCGGGCGCTAGGCCTACCCACACAAGTGAGGTATCATTTTTATCGGGAGACGTGGGGGAACGCTGGGTGGAAGGAAATTTGTGGCTCCTCTCAGATTCCAGAACTTTCTGCCACAGAAATGTGAGGAACATGTGTTTTTTTAGCCAAATTTTTAGGTGTGCAAAGGATTCTGGGTAACAGAACCTGGTCCCAGCCGCACAAGTCACCATCTTGGATTCCCCTAGGTCTCTAGTTTTCAGAAATGCACAGGTTTGGTAGGTTTCCCTAGGTGGCGGCTGAGCTAGAGGCCAAAATCTACAGGTAGGCACTTTGCAAAAAACACCTCTGTTTTCCTTCAAAAATGTGGCTGTGTCCACGTTGCGCTTTGGGGCGTTTCCTGTCGCGGGCGCTAGGCCTACCCACACAAGTGAGGTATCATTTTTATCGGGAGACGTGGGGGAACGCTGGGTGGAAGGAAATTTGTGGCTCCTCTCAGATTCCAGAACTTTCTGCCACAGAAATGTGAGGAACATGTGTTTTTTTAGCCAAATTTTGAGGTTTGCAAAGGATTCTGGGTAACAGAACCTGGTCCCAGCCACACAAGTCACCCCATCTTGGATTCCCCTAGGTCTCTAGTTTTCAGAAATGCACAGGTTTGGTAGGTTTCCCTAGGTGGCGGCTGAGCTACAGGCCAAAATCTACAGGTAGGCACTTTGCTAAAAACAGGTCTGTTTTCTGTGATGTGTCCACGTTGCGCTTTGGGGCGTTTCCTGTCGCGGGCGCAAGGCCTACCCACACAAGTGAGGTATCATTTTTATCGGGAGACGTGGGGGAACGCTGGGTGGAAGGAAATTTGTGGCTCCTCTCAGATTCCAGAACTTTCTGCCACAGAAATGTGAGGAACATGTGTTTTTTTAGCCAAATTTTGAGGTTTACAAAGGATTCTGGGTAACAGAACCTGGTCCCAGCCGCACAAGTCACCCCATCTTGGATTCCCCTAGGTCTCTAGTTTTCAGAAATGCACAGGTTTGGTAGGTTTCCCTAGGTGGCGGCTGAGCTACAGGCCAAAATCTACAGGTAGGCACTTTGCTAAAAACAGGTCTGTTTTCTGTGATGTGTCCACGTTGCGCTTTGGGGCGTTTCCTGTCACGGGCGCTAGGCCTACCCACACAAGTGAGGTATCATTTTTATCGGGAGACGTGGGGGAACGCTGGGTGGAAGGAAATTTGTGGCTCCTCTCAGATTCCAGAACTTTCTGCCACAGAAATGTGAGGAACATGTGTTTTTTTAGCCCAATTTTGAGGTTTGCAAAGGATTCTGGGTAACAGAACCTGGTCCCAGCCGCACAAGTCACCCCATCTTGGATTCCCCTAGGTCTCTAGTTTTCAGAAATGCACAGGTTTGGTAGGTTTCCCTAGGTGGCGGCTGAGCTACAGGCCAAAATCTACAGGTAGGCACTTTGCTAAAAACAGGTCTGTTTTCTGTGATGTGTCCACGTTGCGCTTTGGGGCGTTTCCTGTCGCGGGCGCTAGGCCTACCCACACAAGTGAGGTATCATTTTTATCGGGAGACGTGGGGGAACGCTGGGTGGAAGGAAATTTGTGGCTCCTCTCAGATTCCAGAACTTTCTGCCACAGAAATGTGAGGAACATGTGTTTGTTTAGCCAAATTTTGAGGTTTGCAAAGGATTCTGGGTAACAGAACCTGGTCCGAGCCACACAAGTCACCCCATCGTGGATTTCCCTAGGTCTCTAGTTTTCAGAAATGCACAGGTTTGGTAGGTTTCCCTAGGTGGTGGCTGAGCTACAGGCCAAAATCTACAGTTAGGCACTTTGCAAAAAACACCTCTGTTTTCCTTCAAAAATTTGGCTGTATCCACGTTGCGCTTTGGGCCGTTTCCTGTCGCGGGCGCTAGGCCTACCCACACAAGTGAGGTATCATTTTTATCGGGAGACGTGGGGAAACGCTGGGTGGAAGGAAATTTGTGGCTCCTCTCAGATTCTAGAACTTTCTGCCACAGAAATGTGAGGAACATGTGTTTTTTTAGCCACATTTTGAGGTTTGCGAAGGATTCTGGGTAACAGAACCTGGTCCGAGCCACACAAGTCACCCCATCTTGGATTCCCCTAGGACTCTAGTTTTCAGAAATGCACAGGTTTGGTAGGATTCCCTAGGTGGCGGCTGAGCTACAGGCCAAAATCTACAGGTAGGCACTTTGCAAAAAACACCTCTGTTTTCCTTCAAAAATTTGGCTGTGTCCACGTTGCGCTTTGGGGCGTTTCCTGTCGCGGGCGCTAGGCCTACCCACACAAGTGAGGTATCATTTTTATCGGGAGACGTGGGGGAACGCTGGGTGGAAGGAAATTTGTGGCTCCTCTCAGATTCCAGAACTTTCTGCCACAGAAATGTGAGGAACATGTGTTTTTTTAGCCAAATATTGAGGTTTGCAAAGGATTCTGGGTAACAGAACCTGGTCCCAGCCACACAAGTCACCCCATCTTTGATTCCCCTAGGTCTCTAGTTTTCAGAAATGCACAGGTTTGGTAGGTTTCCCTAGGTGGCGGCTGAGCTACAGGCCAAAATCTACAGGTAGGCACTTTGCAAAAAACACCTCTGTTTTCCTTCAAAAATTTGGCTGTGTCCACGTTGCGCTTTGGGGCGTTTCCTGTCGTGGGCGCTAGGCCTACCCACACAAGTGAGGTATCATTTTTATCGGGAGACGTGGGGGAACGCTGGGTGGAAGGAAATTTGTGGCTCCTCTCAGATTCCAGAACTTTCTGCCACAGAAATGTGAGGAACATGTGTTTTTTTATCCAAATTTTGAGGTTTGCAAAGGATTCTGGGTAACAGAACCTGGTCCCAGCCGCACAAGTCACCATCTTGGATTCCCCTAGGTCTCTAGTTTTCAGAAATGCACAGGTTTGGTAGGTTTCCCTAGGTGGCGGCTGAGCTAGAGGCCAAAATCTACAGGTAGGCACTTTGCTAAAAACAGGTCTGTTTTCTGTGATGTGTCCACGTTGTGTTTTGGGGCATATCCTGTCGCGGGCGCTAGGCCTACCCACACAAGTGAGGTATCATTTTTATCGGGAGACTTGGGGGAACATAGGATAGCAAAACAAGTGTTATTGCCCCTTGTCTTTCTCTACATTTTTCCCTTCCAAATGTAAGACAGTGTGTAAAAAAGACGTCTATTTGAGAAATGCCCTGTAATTCACATGCTAGTATGGGCACCCCGGAATTCAGAGATGTGCAAATAACCACTGCTTCTCAACACCTTATCTTGTGCCCATTTTGGAAATACAAAGGTTTTCTTGATAGCTATTTTTTACTCTTTATATTTCAGCAAATGAATTGCTGTATACCCGGCATAGAATGAAAACCCACTGCAGGGTGCAGGTCATTTATTGGCTCTGGGTACCTAGAGTTCTTGATGAACCTACAAGCCCTATATATCCTCGCAACCAGAAGAGTCCAGCAGACGTAATGGTATATTGCTTTCGAAAATCTGACATTGCAGGAAAAAGTTACAGAGTAAAACTTAGAGAAAAATTGATGTTTTTTTCACCTCAATTTCAATATTTTTCTTTTTCAGTTGTTATTTTCTGTAGAAAACCCTTGTAGGATCTACACAAATTACCCCTTGCTGAATTCAGAATTTTGTCTACTTTTCAGAAATGTTGCGGTTTCTGGGATCCAGCGTTGGTTTCATGCCCATTTCTGTCACTGACTGGAATAAGGCTGAAAGCACAAAAAATCGTAAAAATGGGGTATGTCCCAGTAAAATGCCAAAATTGTGTTGAAAAATTGGGTTTTCTGATTCAAGTCTGCCTGTTCCTGAAAGCTGGGAAGCTGGTGATTTTATCACCGCAAACCCTTTGTTGATGCCCTTTTCAGGGAAAAAACCACAAGCCTTCTTCTGCAGACCATTTTTCCATTTTTTTTAAAAAAAACGAAATTTTCACTGTTTTTTGGCTAATTTCTTGGCCTCCTTCTGGGGAACCCACAAAGTCTGGGTACCTCTAGAATCCCTAGGATGTTGGAAAAAAAGGACGCAAATTTGGCATGGGTAGCTTACGTGAACAAAAAGTTATGAGGGCCTAAGCGCGAACTGCTCCAAATAGCCAAAAAAAGGCTCGGCACAAGAGGGGGAAAAGGCCTGGCAGCGAAGGGGTTAAAGAATACAGTATACGATTTGTTCAGGGTGTTTTTCCACACCCTGTCTGTCCAGTTTCTAATGGCATTTGCTTTCCTTTTTTTTCTCCTTTGTCTGTGTATTCTCTGGCCAGGAGCGTCTGGGTCCATTTTGGGGGATTTCGCCAGACCTCCGAAAATACAGTAGACAGGAAACAGGAATCAGGGAAGTGGTTCTCTCTTTCTGGTTGGGGGAAAGGGAGGGTAAGTGCCAGTGAAGGTCTGAGGATTCTTAATTAACCAGTGCCAGGCTTAGGTGTCAATCAGTGATGGGCAATCCCAGTGTTCACCCCTGTCTGTGTTGTCCCCACAAGCAATAAAACAAGCAAGTTATGGCACTCCAATGCAAGGCCCCAAATCACCACTGCAGGCCCTTGGTCACAACCTTTCCTCATTCCCCTCCTCTGGTGCGCCAGTCCCAACCCATCCCCAGTGTCTGTGTAATCGTTCCTGTACTTTTGTGAGCCACGTCTCTCCTGGGATATGGCCGGCATGTGCATCCTAAAGCTGCTTTTGGGCTGCTGGCATGTAATCTTTCGGCTCTCCCCTCAGGATTTGCAGGCACTGCGCTCCCTGAAGTTCTGTCGACATCTTCTCCTGTCAGGCTTCTCGGAGTCTCCCTCGCTTCTTCCTCTGTCTCCGTCGTCTCTCTGCTTCTTGGTTCCACCCACTTTTCCATCATGACAGGGAGGCATCACGGTGAAGTTGGTTCCTCCTTTCTTCTTCAGGCCGTGCCCCCGGAGACTGAGTCAGGGATCACTGACTCTGCAGAGCTCGTATCACAGGGGGCATCACAATCGGCAAAATGAACCAGGGGGTCAGATAAACAGTTATTCAACATAAATCTAGAATACTTCGGAAAGTCATGACAGCACATCTGTTCAACCACTTTATAGAAACACATCAAACAGAAGACGACTTCCACTGGACAGTGTTAATAGTCATCAAACCAAAAATTAACTGATGATTATGTGTGTCCCAACTAGGACCCTCAAAGGGATCACCCTAACCCTAGCAAATAAGTTTGCAGAGTAGAGAGGCATTGGTGGGTGTAAGGAATCTGCAGCTAGATAAAGTCTGTACCAGATAATGCGTTACGGAACGTAAGTAATTTGTTCATCTGATAGAGAATTCTAGCTGCAGATTCCTTACCTTCGAATAGATACCCGAGCCACATCCTCTTGGCGGTGGGCTGGGGACAAATTATCTTACACTGGGATGTCCTGCAGGTCCTAGCGGGCAAAATGCTGTTGAGGCAGTAGTGCTTTGCAAACGTGTGCAGTGACGCACACGTTGCTGCCTGACAGATGTCCAGGTCTGGGACTCCACGAGCTAACACCATGGTCGCAGCTTTTCCACTGGTGGAATGAGCCCGTAAGCCCCCAACAGTCTGCTTCTTAGTCAGGGCTTAGTAGATCTTGATACAGAGAATGACCCAGTGTGAAATGGTTTGTTTCTGTACTGCTGGACCCTTCTTTACTCCCACGTAACCCACAGTTGCTCGTCCACCTGGAACTCTTTTGTGCAGTGAAGGTAGAACAATGCTTTTTTTGGGTCCAGCCGGTGGAGTCACTCCTCTTCCTTAGAGGGATGCGGGTAAGGAAAAAAGGTGGGCAGAGTGACAGTTTGTCCCAAATGAAATGGGGTCACTACCTTTGGGTAGAAATAGGCACAGGTGTGAAGCACCACTTTAACAGGAAACACTGTGAAGATACAGAGGCTTGGATGACAAGGCCTGCTGCTCACTCTCCCTCCGGAAGATGTTATGGCCATGAAAAAGGCTGCTTTGATGGTGAGCTTCCTGAGAGGACAGTTGTGAAGTTGCTCAAATGGAGCACACATGAGGTATGTGAGAACTCTGTTTGGGTCCCACTGCGGCATAATGAAGGGCGAAGGGGGAAACATATGTACAAGCCCTTTGAGAAATCTATTTACAGTAGGGGACTAAAACAAAGATGGTTGGTCAGGCAGCCACAGAAAAGCTAATAAAGCAGACAGATAGCCCTAAAGATTGATCAGAGCAGAGTCCTGCTGGACAGGAAACAAAATGAAAAGAAGAACATCAGAGAGAGAAAAAGAATGATGATCTAAAGACTTCTCTGTACAATATTTTAGAATTTCTTTCCAATGGCAGTCATATATCGTTTTGGTGGAGGTATGCCTGACTGCCAGAATAACATTACAGACTTCAGGAGGAAAGTCAAAGGCTGGCAACTGCTGCTGCTCAGTCTCTACGTATGAAGGTGCAAAGTTGACAGGTTTGGGTGGAGGACCCTCCCTTGCTCCTGCAACAGAAGATCCTCCCGAAAGGGCAGCCTGATTGGGGTATTGATGCTCATTTTCAGAAGCTCTGGATACCAGATTCTCCTTGCCCAATCCAGAGCAACAAGGGTTACTTGGGCCCAGTCGTTATTGACCTTCTTGAGAACTCTGGGCAGAAGTGGTATGGCCGGAAAAGCATACAGGAGGCCTAAACTCCACTGGCGACAAAAAGTGTCACTGAGCAAGTGCCACCTTTTAAATTCCAACACGCAATACTGCTGACATTGCACATTTCCTTACATAGGCAAACAGATCTAACCAAGGCTCTCCCCACTGCTGAAAGAGTCCTTGCGTCACCTCTGGATGGAGTCATCACTCATGATCCATTAGGCATTGAAGGCTAAGTTTGTCCGCCCTCGCATTTAGAGAACCTGGCAGGTGTTGAACCACCAGGGAAATGCTCTGCTGTTCCAGCCATGACCAGAGACGCAGGGCCTCTTGACAAAGGGTCAACAACCCCAAACCGCCCTGCTTGTTGCAGTACCACATTGCAGTAGTGATGTCCGCGAACACCTGCACTAACTTCCCATTGACAGAGGGAAGAAATGCTTTTAACGCTAGCCGGACTGCTTGAAGCTCCATCATTTTGGTCTGGAGTCTGGATTCCACCGGAGACCAGGGTCCTCAGATCTCTACCTCTCCCAGATGGTGGCCCCATCCCAGGAGCGACGCTTCTGTCACTACTGGGAGGTCTGGTTGGGGAAGGGAAAGGAATCTGCCTTTGACCCAATCATGGCTCATAACCCACCACTGCAGGTCTTTCGCATTTCCCTCCGAGATCTGAACCATGTCGGAGAGATTTCCCTGATGCTGCACCCACTGGAACTTCAGTTCCCACTGCAGAGTCTGCATATGCTATCTGGCATGATTCACCAGCAGGATGCATGAGGCCATGAGGCCCAGCAGCCTCAGAGTCATTCTCACTGAAATCCAGGATAGAGGCTGAAACATCGGAATCATAACCTGATTATCCTGGACTCGCTGCTCGGGAGAATAAGCCCGAAACTGCACTGTGTCCAGAACAGCTCAAATGAAAGGGAGCCCAGACAAAAGCACATAGGAAGCAAGTCATAGGATATGGGCGCTCACAGTGAGTCCATAAAATCACATTAACAATCCAAATGTGGCACGGTGCTCCTGGCAAGAGGATCTTCCTTAATCCTCCAATGTTTCAAGGGAAACTAACAATGAACTGGACAGTTGTCAGGGCACTCATGATCGTATAATTGAAGGTTAGTAATTATTAGAATCTTCAGTGTGGAGTAACACCATAGAGAGTTCATATATTATTTATTTCTTGACATACAAAGTCCACCTTGATACAAGAAAAGCGTCCTTGAATTTCAATAATGTATACAGCAAACAAAGCCAACACGTGTTTCGTCTTATGAGAATGTATTCTCACAGACTTCATCAGGGCTGCAAAAAATATGTAAGAAGAAAAACCATGGCTGTAGTACATATTTAGACGTTCAGAGCAGATCTTAAACTAACTTATTGTGATATTTGTGAGAATCAAACCATGCCATATGCAAGTTAGAGTGCCAAATAATACAATAGAAACTGTTCTATTTATAACTAATGACCCATTAGAAAGTTATCCAAACTGTGGGATAATCGTTTGTTTTCAATAGTGAGAAAGTAGGATTTGAAACAAAAAGTGAAGTTTCCATGCGTAAAAAACTATCCTAACCCGAGTGTGAAATTATCCCAAGTAAAAGAATAGAAAAATAGACAGAAAAGGAGAAATTACCCCAAAGTCTAAGAGTATACGAAACTATCAAAAAAACAAAATAAATGTGAAAGACGGGGGATATCTCCAACTATGCCCCCATGCCAGTGGAACAACCTAAGTACCAATATTGTAGCACATCTAAAACAAAACAGCATACCTTCAATCAAGTATGTCTTATATGACAACTACTCATTTCCAAGCATTATCTAGTAGAATCTGCAGAAATAACCATAAAATATATTAAGTAGTGATTAAAGTGTTTTTGCAAAGTCAGAAAGTGAAACTACTCAATGACTGACTAACATAATAACAGAATAAGTATAGCCCTCGGGGCAAGACTGACCTTAATTAAGTGTATATAGTCCTACATTAAGTCATCTAATTAAGGAATCTTCTTGTATTCCCTATATGCGAGAATGCGGGGAAAAAAGAGTAATTAAATAAACTGAGTATACGTATGCATTCTTAACAAATGCCCATAATATCCTAAGGTAATCTCCGTAAATTCAGCCCAACCGCAACACTCACCTATCAACCAGAAAGTCTAAGAATCCAAAGGAGAACTCCGTGGTGCGAATGTATCCACGGCGTTCCCAGTATCTGAAAGTCTAATCGTTCGAAGAACGTCCGGCGCAGATGCAATTTAAAACGTCTTCCCATCCGATGTGCGGAAATAAAAGACGGACTACGCGTCAATTAACGGGCGCCATCTTGGAAATCCCTGATACAATATTCCCAAGACCAAAACTGAACCGATCCAAAGCAATATTGGAAAAATATCTATATATGCATCATCAAGCCAGTCAAACCATAAAACACAGGGACAATGTTCCAATAGGTCCAAGCCTAAGTATCAAAGCGAGGTACTGACCAACAGGAGCGAAAAAACAGCATCTAGATTACATAAATCCCTAATAAACCAAATTGTAACAAATCTGCGAATATGTCACGAAACCGTACGTAAATGAAAAGTCCACTATGTGTAAAAAAAAAAAAAGGAGAAAATTAGCAAGAGCTATTGAGAAAGAAAAAAGAGTAACATTCTGTTGAAATGCAGAAGAGAAAACATAGAAAGAGGTATATAGTAAATACATTGAAGAAAAGCACTGAATTGTAATGTAAATTATTACTATTTCATCAGAAGATAAATAATGGTGGATTGATACAAAGTTGCGAGTAATACATCCAGTAGCAAATCAATAGTCACTATACATTCAAGAATTGTACATCCTTAAGTTCAGTGACAGTTAAGCGGTTCGCACAAATCCCAAAATAGCCAACACACTAATACAATTGAGTCAATATCATATATGAAAGCCAATTAAAAATAAGCTATTGAATAGTGCTGTGTCGTCGAACATAGTCAGTTAATAAAAGTTGAAGACAATTTATACAAACGGTCTAGTGTACATATGTCAGGCCAAATAGAGGTTATATTAATCTCCCAAATAGTATTCCATTTCGAAATTTGTGTTGAGACCATCCTCTACCGCTCTGAGTTTAAGGATCCAGTAGCATTCTCTTTTTCTGAGGGCTAACTCCCTGTTTCCCCCTCTCGGATCTCTGATGATGTGATCAAAACCAAAGAATTCGAAGCCACAGGTGTTATTTTGTTTAGGGCAGTGTAACATATGGTTTACTATGGGGTATCTCTCATCTTCCTGTCTTAAGGCTCTGAAATGTTCACTTGCCCTAATTCTGAGTGGTCTAATAGTGCTACCTATATAGTATAGGCCACATCTGCAAATAATCATATAGATGACAAACTTACTTTCACATGTAATGTTCAAATTAATGTTGTACTGTACACCCGACGAGCTCTTGAATGAGGAGATGCCCGACCTGGTCCATCTACACATTCCACAATGTCCACACTTAAAAAAACCTTTTCCTCGGTTAGTCAGCCAGTTATCCTGGTTTAATTTGCTGCGAAAATTTGGACATAGAAAGTTCTTAAGAGTTTTACCTCTTCTGTAGGTGAAAAACGGGGTATCTGGAATCACTTTTCCAAGAATAGGATCTGATGTCAAAATATGCCAATGTCTGTACATACATTTATGAAGCAAAGTGGCGGTTTTTGTGTAATCAACAATACAACGAATCATTGTGTCGCCAGGTCGGGATTTTTTAGACAATGTGTCTGACCTTTTAAGATGCATAGCCCTAGTACGGGCTCTATCTATCACCCGAGTAGAATATCCCCGAGCTTTAAATCTCTTGCTCATGTCATCTATGCATACACCAAAATCTTCCTCAAGACTACAATTACGTCTTGCCCTCACCATCTCACCATATGGTATTGCATTGATTTGATGAACCGGATGTGCACTCTTTGCATGTAAAATAGAGTTACAGGAGGTACTTTTCCTATATAACCGACTCTCTATTTTATTATTGTAAATGAAAAGTTCTACGTCCAGAAAGGGAATGTTAGTAGTACTATGTTCTGAAGTGAAATGGATATTGTACTCATTTCTGTTTAGATAGTTAATAAAGTTGTCGAGTTCTTGTAAATCACCTGTCCAGATCATCAAGCAGTCATCGATGTATCTACCCCAATAGAGTATATCAGCGATCCACTTACTGCCATCCTTGCTCCAGATCTTATTTTGTTCAAACAATCCCATAAAGAGATTAGCATAAGCTGGTGAAAATTTGGATCCCATAGCTACGCCTTGTTTTTGGCGATACCAATCATTTTTAAACAGAAAGACATTGTTGTGTAAAATCAAATCCACCATGTCAATTAACATCTGAGTATGTCCGTAAAGGCTTGCCGGTCTTTTGTAAAGAAAGTGCCGTAATGCTTCCTTTCCTTGTTCGTGGTTTATGCTAGTGTACAGAGAGGTAACATCTAGTGTGACTAGGATCATCCCTGGTTCCCAAGCAATGTCCGTTAATATGCTAAGAATGTGTTTGGTATCTTTAATGTAAGATGGTAAGTTACCCACCATAGGTTGTAAAAAAATGTCAACATACTCCGAAAGTTTCTCATTGGGACCACCAATGCCTGAAACAATGGGCCTACCAGGAGGGGAAGTAGGACTTTTGTGTATTTTAGGAAGTATATATATACATGGATTTCTCGGTCTGTGCACACGTAGATATATATATTCCTCCTCTTTTAGAAGTAAGCGATCCAAACAATCGTGTAGGAATCTATTGATTTTATTCGCAAGTACAGGGATGGGATCTGTCAAAATCTTGGTCATAGTCTGAAGTGTTCATAATCACAATGTTCCCCCCTTTATCTGCCTCTCTGATAGTAATCTCCTTATTAGTACGTAAAAGTCTCAAATTGGTCTTTTCTGCTTGGGTAAGGTTCTGATGCCAAACATGTTGTCGATTCTCATTTTTTAACTCCAATTTGTTTAAATCTCGCCAGACAACCTTAAAAAAAGTATCTATACAGTTATCTTTTGTTAAGGTAGGTGTCCAAGATGATTTTCTCCTCAAGCCACTTTGGAGTGAGTCAGTTGGGATGTCAAGATCAGATAAGATGCGAGTTACAGTGGTAGGATCCTGTTCACAGTCCGTGATTGACAAAAGAGTAGCCGTATTGTGAATGTCCATAATGGACAACTGTTGATCCTCGTTGTGAACGTCAAATAAGGTACTAGTGTCCCTATTATCCAGGTGATTAACAAAGTACTTTTTTAACTTTAAGCGTCTAATAAATTTGAAAAAATCAATCTTAGTTTTCTGAAAGTCTCCAAAATCTCCTGGACAGAATCCTAGTCCCTTACTAAGAAGAGTAAAGTCATGATTAGTGAGTTCCAAGCTGGAGAGATTAATGACATTGATAGAGTCAATATCAGAATTAACTATTTCCCCCTGTTCCATGATCTTGTCTTCATTCCTTTCCTTGTGTCTGTGTGTTCTTCCTCTGCCCTATCAATCATGCACAATGAAAACTGGGTACCGAAAAATGGAGTGAGCGGAGGATCTCAATGGCAGGATGATAAGAAGTCACCAGTTCTTGTATATAATGGGGGCCAAGGCCAGCTTTAGCTCTAAACATATAGCATAAAGCTTTGAAAGTAATCTGTTTAGAAATTGGAAGCCAATGCAGCTCGTGAAGCAAGTGAGAGACAGAAACAAAATTCGAAAAGCGGAAAAGCAGTGTGGCGGCCAAATTCTGTACCAATTGCAAACGACGCGTAGATGCCTTGTCTGTGCCCAAGTATAGAACATTATCGTAGTCCAAAGTGGACAATACCAGTGCCAAAATCACTGTTCTTAGGGCAGAGAGAGAGAAAACATCCATCTTGTTTTCCGGAGCCATTTAAGCACCAAAAAGCATGGTGAATTTGTCATCCATTAAGAAACATAAGTTTTTAACTTGCGAGGAAGGGATTGGAAGAAGCCTAAGAGAAGTCGGCCAGTATTGTGGGCCCCATGACGAGTGGTGCTCACCCAGGATCACAACCTCCGTGTTGTCCCCATTAAGCATATTCATATTCATCCAGTGAGCTATACAACTTACCACAAGGTAAAGATCAGAGGGAACCTGAAACTGTATTATGGACAGTGAAAAAATGGTCTGAGTATCGTCGGTGTAGCTAACAGCATCAACCTGCAGCTCTTCACTACTTCTGCTAGAGGACGGATGTAGATGTTAAGTAAGAGTTGACTTATAATTGAGCCTTGTGGTACACCAGATGTTAGAGCTTGCGAGCTGGATTTGGCATCTGCAGAGAAATCTTGGAATGAGCCTCCTTTTAAAAAGGAGCGAAACCATGTCAGTGATGAACCTGTAAACCCAAAGATGCCAATCTATTCAGCAGAATGGCGTGGGTGATGGTGGCAACTGCCACACTCAGATCAAGCAGCACCAGAGGGGCAGACTCACCTTCATTCAAGCGTTGCCTCAGATCTTCTGTCATTCCCAAAAGGGCAGACTCTGTGCTGTAACCAGTCTGAAAACCCAACTGAGAGGCATGCAGCACATTATGGGCTTCTATAAAGGCAGTAAGCTGCACATGAACATGCTTCTCCAAACTTTTGGAGAAAGAAGATAGCATGGAAATGGGACGCTGGTTATAGCAAACAGAAGAATCCAAGTGGGCTTTTTTTTAGCAGAGGGAGAACCATAGCGTGTTTCCTCTTCGGCGGACTATATCCCTCATGCAAGGAGGAGTTAATGCGTCCAGGATGATATTTAATAAACTGGGTTCCAGTAATCCCCGCATTGTAAGAGGAAGGGGATCTTCCTGGGACCCTGATCTGATGGATTTCAGAATAGTCATAAAATGTTCTATATCTAATGGAGCCGAAGCTTCAATAGAAAACACTGAGGCAACAAATGAGGAAGTAGCACTAATGTCCCTAGGAGAGGGGTTAGAATCAACAACCACCAGTCCTATAATGGTAATGTGCACTCCACACAGATGCTAATTTTCCAGTTGAGCATAGACATCAACTTTAGAAGGATGCCAATTCCTCACATTAAGATTGGGACAAAGTGTGAGGGTGAGAAAGCGTGTAGGATCCGACAGTTCCCGTACCACCTTAAAAAGTGTTTTGGGGCAGTTCTGGCCGGTAGAAATTTTGTTCGAGTAAAATGCGGAGTGTGCTAATTTGCACAACCCATGATATCTGTTGAGCTCAAATTTGTAAGTGGCTTCATACGTTTCCAGCTACTTATTTCTTCAATGTCGCTCTAGCACTTTGCACAGTTTTTTAACTCTTTCAAAGACTCTTCAAACCAAGAAGCAGATGGATGACAACGGGTAATCATTTTTCAGTAAACCGGAGGACCGCCTTTGTAAGTCAGGCATGAACACTCTCCTAGTCTTCTAGATTTTTTGGAAAATGTGTTTATTGGAACATAGGAAAAGTGAGGTCAGAATGTCACCTATGGCCCAAATGTGTTTTTGCAAAGGTTATCCTACTATGGATTGCTGCTTAATACTAAATCTTTTGGCTGAAGAATTTGCCCTGAAAAATAAATAGGGCCTTTATGTGTCTTACATAGATTTGCCAACAGCTTTTGACACTATAAATAGGGATTTACTCTGGGAAAAGATGTCTAGCTGGAATTGCCAACCAGGTTTATCAAAGTTGATAATTCAACTACATGACGGCTTGTGAACTAGAGTGGAACTCAGGGGCAATGGAACTCTATCCAAAACGATTGGTACTCCAAAAGACCTTGGGCAAGGCTGTATCCTGGCACCCCTCCTGTTTTAAAATTTATTGTGGACGCTATGGTGGGACTGGTCCAGGTTCAATCTTTTCTGCCAAAACTAAGAGCTGAGGATATATCAGCATTGTTTTAAGCTGATGATACAGTGTTATTGGACCTGACAACGGTTGGCCTGCTGAGGCAACTGGATGCTTGCACCCCTCCTGTTTTAAAATGTATTGTGGATCCTATGGTAGGACTAGTCCAGGTTCGATCCTTTCTGCCAAAACTAAGAGCTGAGGATATGTCAGCATTGTTTTAAGCTGATGATACAGTGTTATTGGACCTGACATCGGTTGGTCTGTAGAGGAAACTGGATGCTTTTCACAATAGTCTAAGGTGAATTATTAGACTATAAATAGGGCTAAAACAGAGGTCATGGCCTTTTTGAAAGGAAAGAGGCAGCCCATTAGGGTTAGGTGGTGGTTGAGAGGTGTTCAAGTTGAGGTGGTAAAAAGATATAGATATTTAGGCCTTTTCAGTTCTAATCTAAATTTTAAATCTCACATCGAACTCCAGGAAGAGCGTGCCAAGGCTACCGCTGGTGTTTTACAAAGACTGGACTTAGCCTTGGTGCATAAGTCTGTTGAAATCTTAAGAGAGACATACAACGTGAGAATTATAAATCTACTGTTATATGGGTGGGAGGTTATGACAGCCAAGAATATCAAGCATTTGAAAATCATTTAAACTAATACTTGAAAAAGATGGCTTAGGTTACCTAGAGGCTCTGTGAACAGTGCCTTGAGGCTAAGGATGGACCTTTTAAATATAAACAGCAGATCCTTAGTTATTGGGTGAGACTTTTAAAATCATAAATGGATGGTGGCGCAGCTGTCTCCACACTCCCAACTTTAGCCCTGGGAGCGGCTTTGGTGGCTGATTTCTTTCCTCTCTCCCGCCGGGCACTGGCCATCTTTTTGTGCTTTACAGGTGGGGGACTGTCCGTGCTCTGGCTCCTTGTCACACTGGCTGCCCTGCTGCCGGGCGCACTCCAGAAGCCGGTTTCTACTGGCACCACTGGTCCCACAGATGTTGTGGCTGAGCTGCTGGATTGAGACCTGGAGAGTCGGGCCCTAGGAGACTGAAGGGGTGGGGGAGGTGAAGGGAAGAGGTCAAGGTTGGACAGGAAAAGTTTTTTGGGAACACTGGGACGGGTAGATGGAGGGGGTTTGGGAGTGGAGGAAGAGGTAGTGGTTGTAGGAGGTGTACGTTTGGTGACTTTGGGTGAAGGTGCATGGGCTGTAGGCTGTCGTGAGGTGGATGGATGCTGGGTGGGTGTGTGGCTGCGTTTGTGGGCTCACAGACACACTGGGAGAGGACACAGGGGATGTGTGAATGGTAGTGGGGTGGTGACTGCACGTGAGAGGGGTATGGTGGTGGGTGTGCTGGTGATAGGCGTAGTGGCTAAGGATGTAGTGCATGCAGGTGTGAGTGGAGACGATACAGGGAGGGAGGAGGGAGTCGAGGAGGAGGGGGACACAGTGGAGGAAATGGATGTTGGTGTGTCTACATGTGTATGATGCTTGCATGAGTGCCTGTTGGATGTGTGGTGCTTATGTTTGCCAGAGCTTCCCTTGTGTGTTGAGGTGTGTGCATGCTGGTCTGATGGTGTGATTGGGATGGGCTGAGGTACAGGGGTTTGGGTCTGGGTGGAGGAAGTTGGAGGGGGGAGGCTAGAGACAGGGACTATAGCTGCCATCAGTGCTGATGTCAGAGTCTGAAAAGCTAGCTGATGGACTGCCTGACCAGAATGAATGCCCTCCAGGTATGCATTGGTTTGTTGCAACTGCCTCTCTACACCCTGGATGGACCCTGGAGCTCCCCTTGCCCTCTGTCCCACTGGTGAATGCAGACTCTGTTGTGTCGCCCTCCAGGGCCATGTGGGATGCAGCTCCCTCCTGCTCCGGTGCCACTGCTCCTCCGCCTGATGATGCTAATGCACACAAGAACAGGGAGACCACAATAAGGGGGGGGGGGGAGATAGAAAAAAGACATATTGAGTGCATGCAATACCACTACAGTTGGCGGACACTACAGACACAGAAGCCCCCTGCACTACGCCGTGCACTTGGAGTTCCCTAATCAATCCCAGGGACATGGTTTACAAGGCTATGCCCGATTGCTGCACACATGGATGTCACAGGAGCCTGACTAGGTGTAGTTGGCACTGTACACAGGTGGGGTGGGGTGCCACAGGGCCTACCTTAAGAAGGGACCTTGCCTACTAAACTCGCCCTGGCCTAGGGGAACCCACAGCCCTCCTCCCCCACCCAGACACCTCCAATGCACGCTGAATCAGCGGAATGAGAGTGTACTCATCCTCTTGTGGCTGCTGTGATGCCCTGAAGCGCCCATCCAACTCCAGGTACGCCACCGCCAGGATCCTGAACTTCAGGGGGGTCATGGTGCGACGGGCACCCCTTCCACGTTGGGAGGCCATCCCCAGCTGGGCCTCCACCGTCTTCTTGCTCCAGCGGCGAATGTCCTCCCATCTTTTACGGCAGTGGGTGCTCCGTCTGTGGTAGAGCCACAGGATCCGGACTTCCTTTGCGATGGAACACCAAATGTCCTTCTTCTGGTGGGCGCCGATCTACATGAATAGTACAGGGGAAAAGGAGAAGATATTACCATCCGCACCGTCACAGTCATTGGCCCGCATCCCTACCCTTGCCATGACGCACATGTACTCACCGTCGTTTCATGCACACCTCATTCTCATCCGCCCCCTATCTTTCATCCACACCACTCCATACAGGCATTGCCCATACAGCATGCTCACAGTGTACTTACCTGTTTGTCTGGAGGACCATAGAGTAGCGTGTACTGGGGGAGGACCCCATCCACTAGTTTCTCCAACTCCTCCGTGCTGAAGGCAGGGGCCCTTTCCCCAGACACACGAGCCATTGTCTCTTCCAGAATGAGGTCAAAACAGCACTTGCAGTGTAGGTCCTCTCCTGTCGAAGATCAGGTATCAAGTGATTGAACAGAGAGAAAATGACGGTCACGTCCGCGGCGGTGCATACGGTCACGGCCGGCGTACATCGTCATTGGCTCCTGGGACCCGTAGGGTCCAATGTTAACCAATGCAGGATAGTGCTGCGGTCTTCAACCACCTACCGCAACGTTGTACAACGCCAGCGCAGTTACCTCATATCCCCTTGTCCCACTTTACAGGTCAGGCAGCCGCCATTTCATGGGCCCACATGGCATTATTATGAACTGCATCACACATATCTAGGCCTTGCTTAAACACTAATACAGGCATATGTTGATTTGCTAATATTTTCCGATTAAGCTGTGTTTACGTACCTCAGAGTTGGTTGACGCTCTGCTCGCTGTTCTCCTCCATAGGCACCGTCCGCTGGGCCAGGTGAGGAGATGGCGGCATCCTCCGGTGTACAGACCGCTGGTGGACCTGTCGACAATGGAGGAGCGACATGTGATCATCACCTACAGACTTGATCGTACCAGAATCCTGGAACTGTGTGCCCAGTTGGAGCTAGACCTGATGTCAGCTATCGGCCATCCCACAGGAATCCCCCCTCAAGTGCAGGTGCTGTCAGTACTCCATTTCCTAGAAAGTGGGTCTTTTTTAAACTACAGTGGCCATAGCATCAGGGATGTCCCAGCCTATGTTTTCCAACATGTTGTCCAGAGTGTTGTCTGCCCTGCTGAAACACATGCGGAGCTACATCGTTTTCCCTCAGGTGGAGGATTTGCCTACAGTGAAAGGTGATTTCTATGCCCTGGGACATATCCCCAACATCATAGGTGCCATTGATGGGACACATGTGGCCTTGGTCCCCCCGCAGGAGTGAACAGGTGTACAGAAACAGGAAGAGTTACCATTCGATGAATATGCGGATGGTGTGTTTGGCAGACCAATACATCTCCCATGTGAATGCCAAATTTCCTATCTCAGTGCATGACGCTTATATTCTACGGAATAGCAGCATCCCTTATGTGATGGGGCAACTCCAGAGGCACTGTGTGTGGCTATTAGGTGAGGACATGGACCCAATACAGTGTGACTAGGTGTCTGGGGATGTCCTATGCGTTAGTGTGTGTCTAACAGTTGTCCCTCGACATTTGCAGGTGACTCTGGTTACCCCAACCTGTCATGGCTACTGACCCTAGTGAGGAATCCCAGGACAAGGGCAGAGGAACGCTACAATGAGGCCCATGGGAGAACTAGGAGGATTATAGAGCGGACCTTTGGCCTCCTGAAGGCCAGGTTCCGGTGCCTCCATATGACAGGTGGTTCCCTATTCTCCTCACCAAAGAAGGTGTGCCAGATCATCGTGGCCTGCTGTATGCTTTACAACTTGGCTTTGCAACGACAGGTGTCTTTTCTGCAGGAGGATGGCCCAGATGGAGGTGTTGTGGCAGCTGTGGAGCCTGTGGACAGTGAAGATGAGGAAGCAGAAGAAGAGGACAAGGACAACAGGAACACAGTGATCCTGGAATACTTCCAGTGAGACACAGGTAAGAAGACAACACTGCCTGCTACATCTGATGTAATTCTATTACCTCTCATCTGTCTGTCATTTTCACCCAGTGTATGGTCACTGAGTTGTCACTTTCCCTTACGATTTTACAGATGTGGGTCCCACTGTGTGACATCTGCTTTGTTTCCGCATAGACTAGAGCTGTGTGACATAGGTATGTTGACATTACATTTGATATAGCATTTTGCCACTGTTATTGCTAATACACATTTTCGAAAGCACAGACAGACTCCTGATTGTTTTGTGATTTAAGGGTGTTTATTTAAGTGCTCAATAGTGAAGGGGGTTGTAAAATGGTCAGGGGTGATGGTGGAGGAATGTCCATGGCAGAGTCCAGTTTATTAGTCTCACAGGTGCATTGTCCTAAGAGGCATAGGAAGTGGAGATGGGGCAGTTTGAGGATGGACAGAGTGACAAAGTGGGACAAAAAGATGACATTCAGAGCGGTCTGATTTCTTGGCGGGGGTCTTGGCATCGTTCTCTGTCTTTGTCCTGGATCTCCGTTTGCGGGGTGGTTCTCCCTCTGCAGGGGGTGGGGTGCTGGTGTGGTGGTCCTGTGGCGGTGCCTCCTGTCCACTAGCGCCGACGGAGGTGGTGGGCAGTTCATCGTCCAGGCTAGTGTCAGGGGCCCCTTGTTATGCCACAGTGTCCCTCCTGGTGTTCACGAGTTCCTTCAGCTCCCCTACAATGGTGCCCAGGGTGGAATTGATGGATTTGAGTTCCTCCCTGAAGCCCAAAAACTGTCCCTCCTGCAGCCGCTGGGCCTCCTAAAACTTGGCCAGTACAGTTGCCATCGTCTCCTGGGAATGTTGGTAGGCTCCCATGATGTTGGAGAGAGCCTCGTGGAGAGTGGGTTCCCTGGGCCTGTCCTCCCCGTGTCGCACAGCAGCCCTCCCAGTTCCCCTGTGTTCCTGTGCCTCTGTCCCCTGAACCGTGTGCCCACTACCACTGCCCCCAGGTCCCTGGTGTTGTTGGGGTGGTGGGTTAGCCTGGGTTCCCTGTAGTGGTGAACACACTGCTGATTGATGTGTCCTGGGGACAGAGGTATGGGTTGCTGGGTGGGTGATGTGCTGGTGTTTCCAGAGTGGGGAAGCTCTCTAGTGGCCTGTGCCAGTGTGAGGGGAACTGACTGTCCCAAGGTCTCAGATGGGCCGGTCTGGTCATCTTGATCCAATTGGACAGAGCTGCTGTCATCTCTGTGGGCCTCTTCTGTGGGTGGAGTGGACATATCTGGACCCTCCTGTCCGGTGACATTGGGTAGGGGTCCTGCAGGGGTGTAAAGGCATGATTATTGCATCTGTGTGTGCCATGGTGTGAAATGGGTGGGTGCCCGTGTACCCCAGTGCTGGAATTCCTGTGTAGGACCTTGTGTGATAATGGTTTAGTGGGGTGTATGGGCATGTGCAGTTGCCATGCTTTGGTGATGGGTGTCCATGCTTTGCTGTTACATACAGGGCTTAGGTTTGGGATGTGTGGTTTGTGATATTGAGACATACGTGAGGAGTTGGAGTGATGGGGGTGAGGGCGAGGGTGGGGTTATGTGATAGCATGCAGGTGGGTGGGGGATGAAGTAGTTAAAGGTTTGACTTACCAGAGTCCATTCCTCCTGCTACTCCTGCGAGGCCCTCAGGATGCAGTATA
Organism: Pleurodeles waltl; assembly: GCF_031143425.1. Taxonomy (NCBI): domain Eukaryota; kingdom Metazoa; phylum Chordata; class Amphibia; order Caudata; family Salamandridae; genus Pleurodeles; species Pleurodeles waltl. The sequence continues at coordinate 1,029,551,805 of NC_090443.1, read as the reverse complement.
GCCAAGACCTGCTCCTCCCATGTTGTGAGTTCTGGGGAAGGGGTGAGGGTCCGCCGCCAGTCCTCTGACCCAAAGGTGGTGTCTTGAGACCACGGAACGCACCTTCCCCCGTAGGTCGTTCCACCTCTTCCTGATGTCATCCCGTGTTCTTGGGTGCTGTCCCACTGTGTTGACCCTGTCCACGATTCTTCGCCATAGCTCCATCTTCCTAGTTATGGTGGTGTGCTGCACCTGTGATCCGAATAGCTGTGGTTCTACCCGGATGATTTCCTCCACCATGACCCTGAACTCCTCCTCAGAGAACCTGGGGTGTCTTTGCGGGGCCATGGGGTGGTGTGGGTGATGTGTGGGGTGGTGTGTGTTGTGATGTGTGGGGTAATATTTATAGGTGTGTTGTGTGAGCTGCGTGGATGTTGTGTGAGTGATGGTGTTGTGTGCCTGTGGATGCTAGTTTGTAGATGGTGGTGTCTCTCTCTGGCCTTCAGTCGCAATTGTTGACGTAAGGGTTTGTGGGTGATGTGGGTGTGTGCTTTATATTGTATTGGGTGTGTGGGAGTGGTGTGTGTATGTGTATCAGGTGTGTGTATTTGGAATTGTCCAATGTGGTAGTGTTTTGTAAATGTGTGTGTATTTTGAGTGCGGCGGTGTGTACCGCCAATGGAATACCGCTGTTGAAAGACCGCAGCGTGGATTCGTGGGTCGTGATAGTGTGGGCGTATTCCTGTTGGCGTGACGATGGAGGTTTTGTTATTGCCAGTTTATCCCTGACCTTTGGTGTGGCAGGCTTGTGTGGGTGTCTGGATTTTGGCGGATTCCGAGCTGTGGGTCATAATGACCGTGGCGGAATTCTGCGTCGACAGAGGTGTGCTGGCAGTCTTCTGCACAGCGGTAAGCGGCTTTTACCGCCAATGTTGTAATGAACCCCATAGTCTTTTAAGAAGAGCCTTGTCCGGTATTTGTGACCGGTCTTGTTCTGTACTTACCTTTCACAAACGTACTTGCCCTACCCCTTTTAACAAGGATTCAAGGCCTGTCATCGCCTTGTTATAATTGTTTTTAGCTTTTGGTTGATTGCATTTTGCACAACAGGCAAGGAAAAGGGCCATACAGATGGCAAAGTTTGGCAGTATAAGTATTCATGAAAATAATGTATGTCTTGATTGGTGAGCTTATGAATTTTGCTGTACCTTAATTGTATTGATAAGTTGAGACAAGAATGGCTTGTTTTGTCTTAATGGCATGATATAAAACTAAAAAACAAAAACAAATTAAATGAATTAAAAAAATGTACATGCTAATTAGTTGTATGCCAATTTTACCATGGTTAAAGGAGAAAGCACAAGCACTTTAGCACTGGTTAGCAGTGGTAAAGTTTTCAAAGTCCTAAAGCCAACAAAAATAAATTTAGCAACAATAGGAGGGGTGAAGGCAGAAAGTTTGAGGGAAAACCGCCTTAACGCTAACATTTAACAGCTTGCCTCTAGCTTGGCTAGGCCTCCAGGTTTTGTGTCCTGCACTCTGCTTTTGTTATTTAACATAAATGGTCACGGATAGAAAAACGCTTGCAGGAATCAAGGTAGGAAACAACACTGGCATGAATATGAGGAGGTTAAGGTAGATGTGTTTTATGGAGTTTTGTAGTCCCTTTTTCAGCTTCCCTAAAATAGATTGAAGGATAAAAGGATAATTAGCTAAAGAATATACACTTGCAAGCATGTGCATGCCTCAAAAAGTTATTTATTCGGTAACTGCGCAAATGTCACTAAGTAAACCAGTCCTGAGTCTATAGCTGCCACCGAGCATGCTGCGATTTGAAGTAACCTTACCTGCATTTACAATTTATCTGTTTGCCAGTCCAGGCCTTTAAGATTCTGTCACATGGTTTGCTTCGTACACAAAATCAGTTAGACCAGTGGAGTCACATTTGAAGCATTAGGGGCCAGTTGTATGTGGCTTAGGGTTTGCCATTACCAAATAGTGATTTTTTGCGATTTATTATTTGGTAATCGCAAACACAAATGTACTAATGTGTGTTTCACACATTGTGTGAGTCCAAGGGGGTCGCAAATAGATCTAACTCATAAATATTCATGAGGTAGGTCTCGGTTTGTGACCCATTGGGAATCGCTAAAATCACAGGGATGGTGGCCAGCTGGGGAAATGGGATGTGTTTCAAAATGAAAAATGAAATGATTTCTTTTCATTTTTTAAGAGTAGGCAGTAGTAATGTTTTTACAACCATTCACAAAGGGGAAGGGGCTTTATTGCAAATCGGTTACCACCAACTTAAAGCTGGTGTTAAAATGTGAATGTTTTGCGGCCACATTTTAGTTGCAAAACATTCATACATACCACTGCAATTCGTCATTAGGAAGAGATGCCTTAAACACGCCCCTTCCTAATACCAAATCACAAACTCAAGTTACCTTTCAGTAACAGGTTACCAAATGGCGATTTGGCCTTGGTACATTAAAAATGTTTTTTGTGGTCGCAAACAGCACGATACTGTAAAGCAAACCATTTGTAACTTAAAAACCACTTTTTACATCTGGCCTCTATGATCGTGGATAAACACCCTCTCCCGTAAAGCAAAGATGACCTTCTAGATTATCCCATACAGCAGATGAACTGTAGTTTGCTTTTTTGTGGGAGGATGGTAGGCAGGAAGGATTAGTCAGGAGAGGATGAAGGATAAGGGAGAGATCAAAAAGATAACGAAAAGGAATGACTGAAAAAGGAAAATGTGAAAGAAAGGAGAGAGAAATGTGACAGAAATGGAAAAGAAGATAAGGACAAGCAAAAGGGGTCAGGGAAGAGGGAGGGGCCAGAAAAATTATCTCAGTGAAAAAATGGGCAGAAGTAGATTGAAGATAGAGAAAGGAGCAAAAGCAAGATATAAATATGAGAGAAAGGGTAGACGGAGATGGCAAGAATAGTTAGCTTAAGTGGATGCAAAGAGAGAGAAAAGTAAGATGCAAACAGAAGAGCGCATACAGGAAAAGTGGGGGAGAGGGGAAAAGGAAATGGGTTTAAAGGGATTAGGGTGAGAAGAAGACAATAAGGACAAGTGAGAGACCGGGAAGGAAAAGTGGCAAAGGAAGGGAAAAGAAGGGAAAATGATAAAAGGACGACAGAGATTAGAACAGGATGGAGATTGCAAGGAGAGAGCGAAAGCTAGGTAGAATTTTAGATACCATTAGTACAGTGGGAGTAGTGACACCTGGGTCAACTGTTGTGAGGGGCACAATGCACTCCATTTGTGAATGGATAGTACAGCTGGGTTGCAGTGTTTGCATTTAGTTTTCTTCAATTAGGACCTATGGCACCCTCGCTACACAACTGTTCGGAATGCAATGTTTTAGGCTGCATTTGAAAGCACAAAAGAATATGATTCACTTTTCAGACAAGAAAAACATAGAAGAAAGAAAAGGAATGTACAGTGACACAGAAACCTTCGGCCAGGAACTCTGCTTAGGCTGTGTGAGATGCCATACTACAGGTTAAGGGCCATATTTATACTTTTTGACGCAAAACTGCGCTAACGATGATCTCAGCGGTTTTAACCGCCAAGATCCGCGCTGGCGGTCAATAGAAGACCACCAGCGCAATTACCCTCCCCCCCTCCAGCCGGCCGCATAATGTTTTCCCCGCTGGCCCAGCAGGGAAAAGGGCCGTAACATTGACAGTGGCCGCTGCCAATGTTGGTGTGCAGCGGGGGCAGCTGCACCCGTCGCGCAGATCACTGCCCATAAACCGGGCAGTGACCTGTACGATGGGGCACTGCACAGGGGCCCCTGCACTGCCCATGCCAAGTGCATGGGCAGTGCAGGGGCCCCCAGGGGGGGGCACCAGAACACCCCTTCCCCCAGCCTTTTCCCCCACCAGGGAAAGGCTGGTGGCAAAGGGATCATTATCCGAGGGAAATGATTCCCTCCACCGTCAGGCTGCCTGTGTTCATTATATGGCGGTTCATACTGACCCCCATAATGTTTAATTAAATAAACTGTTTCTGTTTTGCCAGACCCCTCTCTTTGTTTTTTTAAGGTAAATTCTTATTTGATCAATGTTTCAACCTACAAAGAGGTTTTAGCCTAAGCTAACAGTAGGCATCGGCATGGGTTTAGTCTATTTTACTTTAAATGAGTTAGTTTATCGCTGTTACGAGGAGGGCACAAAAGTCATCTGTTAGAAATGGGGTTTCTGGTTGGCTAGGGTATGTACCTCAGCCAGGCAGAGGTGGTTACCTCCTGGTAGCTTGGCACATAGCAGTCAGGCTTATCCTCAGAGGTCACGTGCAAACCTTTTGTGCAACACACACACTAGTGACACAATAAATATATCACAAAAGAGACTTCACATAGGATTATATAAAAATAGCTTTTTCTATTGTGAGGTATGCCACAGACCCAGATAGGAGGTAAATTATAAATACTATACACATAGGCTAATTACTTACAGGTGATACTTGTTACCATAACACAATAAACACCAGTGACATACAGCACCTTATTTAGAGATACCTTCAGGGCATGAGATGTAACCCCCTAGAAAATACACACATGGAACACGCAGAAACCCGCCTCAGGGACTTGGTGTCCCAGGATCCAGTCACGGGACTCACTGTCCTATAACGCCTTGTGGAGGGGGTGGAGCCAGAGGAGGAAGGAAGCGCTACATCTACGCCGCTGCATGGGCCGCACCCAGGCAAAGCCTGGGCCAAGGGCGGGCCCGTCCCTTGCCTGTCATTGGCCTGAAGAGGCCGGGCTGGGCCCCCCCTCTTAGTTCCAGCAGAGGGGGTAAGTGACTGGGCCTCAGATCTCATATGGATTGTATACATGGTTTTATTTATTGGAGTTAACTTTTATGGTGGAAGAAAGTCTTTGTCTCACCAGCAATTCAAATAGTGGCTGCTCCCTGTGATTGACCTGAGAGGCATCTGGGGCACCTGTGGCCTCAGTGGAATTCCATGAAGATGGGCAAGAGAAAGCCATTGCCAAATGGGGATCAGGGAGGAGGGGAAAAGGGTAAATCAAACTCAAACTCAACATTGGATTCCTTTTTAGTATGTGCTGTTGGGGTAGTCACGAGAAAGATTGATCTGGCAGAGAGGAGACTCTCGCTGGATTTGGGTGACTGGCAACAAACCTCCACTGAGGATGGGGGTTTTAGGGATCATTGAAGGTGAGGATGGACAGTCTCGGGTCAGCCAGGGGGATTTGCCCAAAACCCCAGAGCAAGCTGAACCAGAGGGGTCCGAGGCAAAGGGTTTGGGAGGAGGAATGAGGAAGAGCAAGAGGCTTTGGTTGGTCTCTCCGCCGGGCAATAGCAGTCCTCCTCCGAAAAAGAATAAGACTGCAAACAGACCGGGGAAGAAAATTAAATTGCCCCCACCTGCCTACCCTAACTTGACCCCTTTGGGCCCTATGGATCAGTGCCCTGGTTTCTGCTTTGAAAATGTATTGCCAAAATTTAAAGAAATGATCAAGTCTTGCTTGGCCACTGCCATGGAGAAACTGCAGGTGCTTGAAACAGCAGTTTCTCAGATGAGTGGAAAAGAGAGGCCAAGGCCGGTTCCTGATAAAGGGGGCCTTTTGGATCTTAGGTGGCAAAGTAGTTTGCCCGAGAGGATACCTCAGCAAAAAGAAAAGATTAGCCCCCTGTTGGGAGAGATGCAAAAACCTCCAAGCTATCCCATCTTGAGGGCTGCTGCTCGTCACGCAGAGACTGTGATGGGGGATTCCTCAGTAACCCCTGAGACAAACTGCAGGAGGGAGGGTGGCAGGATATTTGGTAGTGGGTATAGGGAAAGCGTGGGTGTGACTCAGGATAGGAGTGAGACTCAAAACTCTCTTGGGGTAAATTGTCCTCCCCTTGTCTGTCTAGATCTTCCTCCAGCCTGCGCACCTTATGTGGTGGTGCTTACTGGTGTTCCCCCCTTAGCACCGGGTATAAGTGAATCCAAGGCCCAATTAAAGAACAAGACCTGCCATTGGTTGAGTAAAAATCGTGACTTTGTCTGTAAGGACTGTGACGATATCCTGTTTGTCAGAAGAATTGACTGGGTCGGGCCCCGGGTAAAGGTTGGCCATGGGGACTATGTGACTGTAAATTGTAGATATCCAGGCCTGGCCCAGGGGATCCTTTTGTCACAACGTTTTCCATTACAGCTGAAGAATAAGATTGGCGTGGTCCCCTTGGGTTTTTTCTATAACCACACCCAGCTGAGAGATTATATTTTAACTACGAATCCCAGCCCAGGGCAGGGTGCCCTACAGCCAATTAATATTGGTCATGACTTTTCTCCCCCCACTGAGCTGGAGAGGGTGGATTGACGCTATGCACAGAGCAACACAGGGGGGGTGAATAATAATAATTCTCCTTTTGCTGCCTTGATCAAGGGCGGGGGTTTCAAATATGAAGTGCTGCCTTATCTCATGGAATGTAGCAGGGTATGATTCTAAGTTTTTGGATAGCAACTGGTTGAAGTTTGTGGCGCATTACGATTTTATCTTATTACAAGAAACCTGGTCGGATGGTATGGCAGTATGGGATGTTTTTTAAAATTTTACTGACCCGGCCGTAAGGTCTCAATGCGGGCGCCCAAATGGTGGTTGAGTCACCTTAATTCGATTCTCCAAAATAGCAAGAGCTTATCAAATTACGTGTAATTATCAGAGCTTTTTAATTACCTGGGTAGTTTTCTCAAACAAATGTGATGTTGTATTGGTCAACTTTTACAATGCTGTTTGGGATTCAGGTTGCCAAATTGAAGTGCTCTTTTCTGTTTTGCAGAAACTGAAGTGCAGACTGGAGGGGTTTGGGCTGGCTTTCTGTGCCGTGGTGGCAGGGGATTTTAACGCTAAAATAGGGAGCTATATTACTATGGAGAACCTTTTTGAACAGGATTACAAGACAAAGGCGGTCATTATGAACTTGGCGGTTCGGCCCGCTACGCTGGCAGTGGCAGCTAAAGCTGCTAGCTGGCATTGTGGGCCGAACCGCCACATAATGAAGAGGGTGACGCCCGCCAGCGGCAGCCGTCACCCACCGCAATGCTCCCGCCACCAGGCAGCCTGGCGGCGGAATGAAACACCATCCGCCAGGGTAGCTGCGATACCCTGCGGATAATGTTTCATATGCCGCCAGCCTTTTCCTGGTGGGATATCCCGCCAGGAAAAGGCTGTCGCAGGGGGTGCCCCGGGGCACCCCTGGGGGCCCCTGCACTGCCCATGCACTTTGCATGGGCAGTGCAGGGGCCCCCATGCAGGCCCCCATCGCACATGTCACTGCCTAATTTAAGGGCAGTGACATGCGCGACGGGTGCTGCTGCACCCGCCGCACACCAACATTGGCGACGGCTCCTAATGGAGCCGCCCTGAATGTTGCGGCAGTGTTCCCTGCCAGGCCGGCGGGCGGAGACACTGTCTCCGCCCGCTGGCCTGGCGGGGAAAACATTATACGGCCGGCAGGTTTTCCAGGAGGCTGCAGTCGATGAAAAGACCGCCAGCCTGAACACGGCGGGAAATCACACTGTGTTCAAAATGAGGGCCAAAGTCAGTAGAGGGGACACATGATGTGAGGGGTGGGGTTCTGATTAAAGGCCTAAGGAGTTTGGGTCTCTTGAACCTCTGCGACCTGGGAGTGGTAGGTACACATCAGGCCCCCACTTTTGTAGGGAGGGGGTTTGGAACAACAATTGATTACATTTTTGTGTCCCCCCCTTTAAAGAACATGGTCAGGGATGGTGAAGTAGTAGTGCAGCCTTTCAGTGACCACAATCCTCTCAGGAATTCTTTTAATTTCCCTGACAAAATGCGGAAATCAGTGTGGGGTAGGCCAGTCTCAGTGAGACCTAAAGACCAGGGGAGATGACTCAGCTGGAAACAAGTTAATATTCAGCAATTAACAGAGAGGGTAGTGGGCAAAAATGTAAACATGTTTTTAGGAACTCTCCTGGCCAATTCTCCCAGCCCAGGGGAAGTCATGGATGCTATATCCAAAGTAAATAGAGCTTTTAAAGAAAGCATGACTGCAGCTGCCCAGACTCCATGTAAGGTACAGGGGGGGGGGTTGGTTCACCAAGCCCTGTTACGAGGCCAAGCAATCTCTGTGGAAGGTCTTAAAGGAACAACCAAGAGATATAACACTGGTAAGAGATGCAACGGCCCACTATAAATCAGTCCTGAGGACCAGGAAGCAACAACTTAAGGAGCAGGCCTGGGAGGAGCTGGAAGGTGCAGCATTACAAAAGAATCCCAGCATGTTCTGGAAGGTGGTCAACAGGGGCTCTATTGAGACGGAAACTTCTGAGGGTTTGGGTTGCAACATCACCCCTGAGACCTGGATGGCCCACTTTTGTGGAATTTTCTCTGGGTGCCCTATAGGAGACATAAGGGCCGATCAGCAGGGACACCCCCCAGATTTAGCTATTAGGTTTAACCTAGAAGAGGTAAAGGAGGTGCTGCAATGCAGTGTTAGCCACAAAACCCCGATACTACTGTATACCAATGGTGTTATACAAATATTGTCCACAGCTGTGGGCACCCATTTTGCTTAATGTCCTCAATGCAGCAGTTACTGTAGGAATTCCAGCTACTTGGAGAACGGCATGTATTGTTCCTGTGTATAAAAAGGGCAATCGTAATGACCCGAACTCGTATCACCTGATCTCACTACTTGATTCTTCAGCAAAAATTCTGGGCCGGATCATCCTAAGACGTATTGAGGATTGGATGTTTGAAAATACAATCTTGTGCAGGGTTCAGTACGGCTTCAGGGAAGGGTTAGGTACCCTAGAGCAGTGCTTAAATCTGCTTATGCTGATTGGCAAGTATACACAAGCCATGAGGGGCACCTTGTACCTTGCCTTTCTGGACTTAAGTTGAGCCTTAGATAAGGTTAATCGGAGCAAGCTTTGGGATAGGCTTACCCAGATGGGCATGGATTCTCACATTGTGGAGCTGCTCCGTTAGCTCCATTCAGGTACTAATGCTAATGTGAGGGTTGGGCTGCATGGTGAAAGTACAGAGCTGTTTGAATTAAATAGGGGCGTGCGACAGGGGTGTGTTTTGGTCCCTACCTTTTTTTTGTTATATACAAATAGGTTGTTCGATTTTTTTGCTGAAAGATGTAAGGGCGCTCCTAAAATGAATGACAAGAGTATTCCTGTACTGATATATGCGGATGATGCGGTTCTTATGGCCCGTACTATGAATGGTCTATGTGAGGCAGTTAAAGCATATGAAACTTTCATGACATCCTCAGACTTGGAGATAAACTGTAGTAAATCACATTTTATGGTCTATGGTAAACCTCTGAGCAAGGTGGGCGCACTAAAATGAAAGGAACAGGTAACTGGAAAGGTGCAGGATTTTCCCTATCTTGGAGTGATTTTTGATGATAAGGGCACTTGGAAATCCTGTATTGCCAAAAGAGGGAGGCTCTTTAACTCCACTGTAGGTGCCAGTTTGAATTCGCTGCCAGGGTAGGTAACAAACCTATAAAGCCCCTGCTTGAGGTATACAGGCGCAAATGTCTTCCAGTTTTGTTGTATGGGGCCCCACTCTGGGGCTACATGGAAAATAGGGTCCCTGCGACTGAGGAAAACCGTTTTTGTAGAAGGCTATTAGAGGTGGGACAAAACACTTCTGGGTTTAGTTTGCATTTTGAGCTGGATCTGGATTTTATAGAAGACACCATTAAATTAGCTCCCATTTTATTGTGGGTTTCAATTTGGTCGAATAAATTTGCGTCCCTTAACAGGGAAATCCTGCGGGATTGTCTGTGATGCGATCACGCTAAGGAAATTCCCTGGTTGGCTTATGTAAGAAAGGTAGCTAATGAATTGGGACGCTTAGACATCTTTGATGCACCAGAGGGTCTATCGAGTGTGGACAAAAGGTGGGAAAAGGAGAATTTCCTAAAAATGGCAATGGCCAAGAGGGAGAAGGTGGAGCTAAGGAAGAAATCAGTGAGGGATTTTATTATGATAACGATGGGGGGTGGGCCCTGAGACCTACCTCTTGGAGGTTAAAAACGTATAGGAAAGGACCCTCATTACGTGATTTTGTTTGGGGGTGATTAGAACTAATGTGTGTTTCCTGTTAGGGCAGTTTGACCAGAACACCATAAAATTGTGTCCGTGTGATGGTGTTTCCCCGCAGACCCTAATGCATTTTACTATGTTTTGTGAGCTATATGCACCTTTTAGGAAAATATATTTAGTCCCTCTTTTGAGGGACAGGGGTTTTGTGCAATACCGTCCAGCTTTTATGTGGTTATGTATGACTTCTGATGTATTGATGTGGCGTGGGATTGGCTCCTTCTTAAAGGGAGGTATAACTTGGCGGAACAGTGTAAATTCTTAATCCTGGTTTAGTGTTTATATACATTTTTAGCTTACTTTGGAACCATCAATTTGAACAATGTAATCTTAAAAGCAATTTTCTTTTAATTGATTTTAAAATGCAATTGGGGCTATAAGGTCCAAGAGATTGTGATGTGTTGGGTATTTATATATTTTTATGGTTGAAAATTTTTAAACCAAATAAAGTAATATGATGATGACACATGGAACATTATAACATTATGGGGGTCATTCTGACCCCGGCGTCCAGGGTCGGCGGGAGCACCGCCGACAGGCCGGCGGTGCCCCGCAGGGCATTCTGACCGCGGCGGTTCGGCCGCGGTCAGAAGAGGCAAACCGGCGGTCTCCCGCCGGTTTACCGCTGCCCTTAGAATCCCCCATGGCGGCGCAGCTTGCTGCGCCGCCATGGGGGATTCTGACACCCCCTACCGCCATCCTGTTCCTGGCGGTTCGCCCGCCAGGAACAGGATGGCGGTAGGGGGTGCCGCAGGGGCCCCCGTAAGAGGGCCCCGCAAAGTATTTCAGTGTCTGCTAAGCAGACACTGAAATACGCGACGGGTGCAACTGCACCCGTCGCACCCCTGCAACTCCGCCGGCTCAATTCTGAGCCGGCGTCCTCGTTGCAGGGGAATTTCCTCTGGGCCGGCGGGCGCTCTTTTGGAGAGCGCCCGCCGGCCCAGAGGAAATGTCTAAATGGCCGCCGCGGTCTTTTGACCGCGGTGCAGTCATTCAGCGGCAGTACCTTGGCGGACGGCCTCCGCCGTCCGCCAGGGTCATAATCAGGCCCAATATGTCACCCTAAATACTTGAAGTATGATGAGAAAGCTCATTACGCAATCACTGTGGCCCTGACTGAGTAGGCATCAGAACAAGATTCATAATAGCCAAAAAGCTTGCAACAGTAAGCAGGAGGGCAACATTCATAATGGCCTTAGGTTATAACATTCACGGATTATATTAGCAGTCCAGGCGAGGTAGACTCATTTAGAGAGACACATAAATCATAATACCTATGACCATGAAAACACAAGCAATCCCGCTCCTGTGGTCCAATTAGGCTGACTACAGTAATTTTTGGTGGGTCTCTTCTGAATCAGGCCCACTGAACAGAGTGCAAAAGCACTGGCACTCCTAGATGTATAAGTAGGGTATCCCCTTGTTGTTCCTAATGACGTTGCATTCCGCAAGGCCAGGAACCAAACAAGTGTCCCCAAGGTGAGTCCTAACAAGGGGGGCAGACACACATAGTGAAATTTAGTGGGACACCTCCACTGAGTCCACTCGCACTCTCAGTGTCTTTTCACGTGGGCTCTGCTTTAGTCCTCGGGAGAGGGCCACTAAGATTGCCCCACACCGCTCCTTGTGAGAGAGGCTGGTGCTTCAGCTCCTCTTCTTCTTGCCAAGGCCCAACCGCTTGCAAATGCCCACCAGAGAGAGAGCTGCTGACTTCCACTGAAAAGGCAGCAACCTTCTTCTCTACACTGCAGCCCCACAGGGGAAGGGCCCCACCAGGGTGAAGTCTTCCCTCATGTCTCCTGCACCCACTCTCCTTTTCCACAGCGCGTTCATGCTAGCGTCACACGGGGCACGGGGGCTCCTTGTTGCGCTCACCTGCCCTCAAAGTGAAGGGAACAGAGTACTTTCTAAGTAATGAGAGCCCCCAGTGGTGCACGTGGCACGGGGGCTCCTCGTTGCACTCACCTGCCCTGAAAGTGAAGGGAACTGAGTACTTTCTAGGTAATGCAGAAGGGGCCGTGCTCCCTCCGCACTAAGCCTCCCTAGTAAAATGGGCATACAGGGAAAGGGGCATGCCCATCAGGCACAGCTCGATAATGGAAAGCAGCGCTCCTCAGGAGCTAAGTTCAAATAAGGCAAAACACAAGCGCCAAGGAAACAAGAATGAATGCGCTATTCATGCGCTAATTTTAAGCAAGCCAAGGAGCAAGAAACCATGCTCCCCCCTGCGCTGGGCTCCTTGAGAGGCACTTGGTGGGGCACAAAGTAGGCAACAGTGGTGAGGGAGACCAGCACAGTAAAACCAGCAGCTCCAATGGTGATCTCTCCTGACAACACTACAGCGCTTTGGCAGTTCAACATCAGGGTACAGCTGGCAGCAGGGCAATCTGCAGAAATGCAGTCAAGATGAGTCCTTTGTGCAGTCCAGCAGTCCTTTTGACAGAGGTTCAGTCCCAGTTCCAAAAGTGCTCCAAGAAACTTGGGGCCAGAGCCCCTGTACTTATACTCCAAAAATGCCTTTGTCTAGGGGGTAACTTTAAAAGAATGCTTTCAAGTGAAGCACAACACCCTTGTACCCCAGCCCTGTCTCCAGATATCAGTAGGGGGTAATCAGTCCATTGTGCAAGGGCAGGACACAGCCTATTCACAATTAAGGTGTGAACGACCCTCCCACTCCCCAGCCCAGGAAGACTATCAGTATGCAGATGCTTTTTCTGTCACACCCAGTCCCTCCTGGGTGACGGCTGTCTGGAAGGTATGCACCAAGTGGAGCTGTCACTCTCCACCAGATGTGGATTGGGGTCAGGCCTCAAAGTACTAGAGTTATAAGCACAGAGAAATGCCCACTTTCTAAAAGTGTCATTTCTAAAAGAGTAATGTAAAATCCTTCTACACCAGTAAGCAGTATTTCTCACTACCATTCTAAACATACCAAACATGCCCACTCTACTCCCCCGATCAGAAATGACCACTTAGACATATATAAGGCAATTCTCACTGCAAACCTATGAGAGGATCAGCACTCACTGTACTGGTAAAGAAAACAGGCTGTTTGTCACTACTAGCACATGTAACAAATAAGAATATTTGTCCTACCTTTTACACACAGAGCACCCTGCCCATAAGGTTATCTAGGGCCTACCTTAGGGGTGAAATAGGTGTAGTAAAAATGGAGTTAAGGCCTTGGCAAGTAGTTTGACTTGCCAAGTCAATGTGGCAGTAATATGCACATGCAAGCACTGCAGTGGCAGGCCTGAGACAAGTTTGAAAGGCTACTTCTGTGGGTGGCGCAATCAGTGCTGCGGGGACGCTAGTAGCATTTTATTACCAGGTACAGGGCATATGGTATACCACTTAACAAGGGACTTACAGGTAAATTAAATCAGCCAAACAAGTGTGAGCCAAGTTTTAGGGGTTAGAGCACATGCACTTTAGCACTGATTAGCAGTGTGAAGTGCCCAGAGACCTAAGGCCAGCAAAAAGAGTGTAAGAAAAATTGGAGGAGAAAGGCAAAAGATTTGGGGGTAGCCCTGCAGAAATGGCCATTTCCAGCATCATCCAACAAAAAAGGTATGAATTCATGGTGGTCATGATCTCATGAAACCTAACAGCTGGGAGGAAAAACACTAAAGACAGACTTTCCCCAGGAGTGGAACTTCACTGGAGGCTTCTGGGATGTGGTCAAACAACTGTGTTCCATAGTATGACATTATCTGTCCCTGGGGCAGTGTGAGAAGGAAACAGCATAGGTAGACTGAAGGATGCCCCCCCTAGATCTACAGCTATTCAGAATGGGATATAGTTCAGGGAAGGTGGCAGGATCAGTGTAAGTAGAAAGACATTTGCAGGTAGCCCCCCAATAAAAGACCAGTCTAGCTTTGATAAGGGCCTTCATTGCAGAGTAAGGTGTGGAAGCGTAGATTTAGAAGGGGTGAGAGATGTAGAAGGCCTCTTCAAGGGATGCCAGCACAGGCTTATGACATCTTGAACCAGCAGTTGGTGAAAGGGTATCTGTTGGACTTTTTGCCTTACGCAGGGTCATCCCCAGTCTTTTTGCCTCCTTCCTCCTGGTTTTTCTGACCTCTCGCTGTTGGCTCTAGGACTCTGAGCACTTTATCACTGCTGACCAGTGCTAAAGTGCAGGTGCTCTCCCATCTAAAGTTGGTATAATTGGCTTATACCTAATTGGCATATTTAATTTACCTATAAGTCCCTTGTACAGTGGTATCTCTATACCCAGGGCCTGTAAATTAATACTACTAGTGGGCCTGCAGCGCTGCTTGCGCCACCCACTGAAGTAGACTTTACAACCTGTCTCAGGCCTGCTAGCGAAGGGCCTGTGTGTGCAGTTTTCTGCCACAGGGACCTGGCATCTAAATTTACTTGCCAGGCCCAGAACTCCCCTTTTACTACATGTAAGTCACTCCTAGGGTACGCCCTAGCTAGCCTTATGGGCAGGGAGCCATGTATGTAGAAAGGCAGAACATGTGCCATATTGCATGGCCTGTCCTGGTAGTGACAAACAGCCTAACTCAGTGTCTCACTGCTGTGAGTGCTGCCTTCTCATAGGATTGCATTAGAAATGCCCTGCCTTATGTGTAAAGGGTATTGTCTGATTTATGAGTAGTAGCGTAGGCGTGTTTGGTATGGTTATGATGGTGATACTAAATACTGCTTACTGGTGTGGGTGTATTTTTTATTACTATCACAGAAATGCCACTTATAGAAAGTGCGCATTTATCTGTGCTTATGAGTCTAGTGTTTTGCAGCTTGACTCCAATCCACGTCTGGAGAGAGTGACAGTGGGGCTTTGCGCATACTTTTCAGACAGCCTGTACACAGGGAGGGTGGAGGTGTCACAGAGGTGCATCTGCATACTGAATAGTCTTCCTGGGCTGAGAGAAGGGAGAGGCGGGGCACACCTACATTTGTAAAGGCTGTGCCCTGGCCTCACACAATAGGGTCGTTAACCCCCCACTGATGTTTAGAGCCTGTGCTGAAAGGAGAGAGGGGGCATTCAGAGAACCAGTTGTAACTGGCTGGAACCTCCTTTCCCTACCATTGTAAAACACTGTAAAGAACTGACTACAAGTACAGGGGAATTTTCCCCGCAATTTGGAGACTCTTTGAACATC